>NC_041730.1:130697080-131006079 GCF_004115215.2 Ornithorhynchus anatinus | reverse complement strand
GAGATTTTTTTTTTTTTTTGCCCAAACTTACTTTAAGCCAGTGATCTCCAACCATGCTTAGATACTTACCATTTGTTTTGTGAAGAAATGTTTCCTGTGACAAGCAATTCTTGGGCAGTCAAAGCCAGCTTGTTTGGCTCCCTTCATCAGCAGGTCTGCTTTAAAGTCTAATCCTTGATTCCTCTTCTTGGGAGGCAGTATGGTCTAGTGGAAAGGGCCTCGGCCTGGGACTCCTTGGGGTGTCGTCCCTTCTCTGTTCTCTGGACTGTTATACCATCCAGGCTGAGTGATTTAACCTCCGTGAGTATCTGCGTTACCTAATCTGGAAACTTGGAATTATGATACGTGCCTTTTACTAGAAAAAATGAGCACGATGAAAGAGCGATGAAGAATAGGATTTCTCTAATAATAATAATGTTGGTATTTGTTAAGTGCTTACTATGTGCAGAGCACTGTTCTAAGCGCTGGGGTAGATACAGGGTAATCAGGTTGTCCCACGTGAGGTTCACAGTTAATCCCCATTTTACAGATGAGGTAACTGAGGCACAGAGAAGTTAAGTGACTTGCCCACAGTCACATAGCTGACAAGTGGTGGAGCCGGGAGTCGAACCCATGACCTCTGACTCCCAAACCCGGGCTCTTTCCACTGAACCACGCTGCTTCTCTAAATGTACAGTTGTACATATATGAATTTTAGATTCTACCAATCAGTGGTATTTGATAACAATGTCTGAAACTCTGTAAATTTGGAGCTCTGTATGAAGTTAGTATGGATTTATCTGTGAATTGCCCTCAGAAAAGACTCACCCCTTGAGGCCAAGGTAAACAGCTCAGTGCAGTGTTGAAGTTAGGCACGTTATAACTTAAACCCCTGAGAAGTAGATGGAATAGTGTGGCTCCCTGAATGGGAAGACTACGTTCCCATCCCAAAAAGGGTTAGGAAGTTGTGAGGAAAAATTTACCGGACTTTCTCCAACCGTAAATCTTTGATAGTCTGCCTAGTTCAAGAGTGTTCGAAAGGCTTTGATAAATATCACTGCCAAGTGACCTAATTTCCTGCATCAGGAAATGCAGAAGACTTTCTTAGAAACAGGCTGATGGAGACAATATCTACCAGAACTACCACATTATGCTTCTTTCTCAGCTGACCAGGATGATTGTTGGATAGTTATAATAATGATAGTATAACAGTGCTTGGCACCTAGTAAGCACATAAAAAATACTAACATTATTATTAAAAATAATGATAATTAGCATGGCATTTCTTAAGCACTTACTAGAAGACAAAAACTTACTGAGTGTTGGGGTAGGTACAATAATAATGATCATGGTATATTTTCAGTGCATATTATATGCCAGGCTCTATACTAAGCACTAGGATGGATACAAACAAATTGGATTGGACACAGACCCTGTCCCACATGGGGCTCACCGTCTCCATCCCCATTTTACAGATGAGGTCACTGGAGGCCCAGAGAAGTGAAGTCAACTGCCCAAGGTCACATAGCAGACAAGGGGGCAGAGCCAGTATTAGAACCCATTACCTTCTGACTCCCAGGCCAGTACTCTATCCGCTGTCCCATGCTGCTTCTCATGAAGGTCCTATATAGAACTCACGGTCTAAGTAGGAGGGAGACCCCGGTGTTGAATCTCCATTTTGCAGATGCAGAAACTGAGGGACAGAGATGCTAAGTGAATTTCCCAAGGTCACACAGCAGGAAAGTGATGGAGCTGAGATTAGAACCCAGGCCCTTGGACTCCCAGACCTGTGCTCTCTCCACTAGGCCATGCAGCTTTTCAGACTTGGAGAAGATCAGCCTTTTAGAAATCTTCTCATTTTGTGCTTTCAAAGACCACCTACACTGAGCTTTGAGGGAGATTAATAGGAACTTTTAGTCCTTCCTTTCCTGATTATTAGAATTCCTGACTTTCTCTACAGTGGAACCAGTTGATCCAAAATGGAGTAAATAGAATGGGGTGGAGCAGAAATAGGGTTTGTCACTGTCTAATCTGTTTCGATCTATGATATTTTTCTAACTACAGGACTCTGCAAAGATTAGATACTCAGTAAATGCCTTCTGAGTCAGAGCAGATTGTGTGCTGAGTTATTAGTTATGTTATCGTAATTATTAATTTATTCAGTCACTTTGAGTGTTTACTGCGTGCAGAGCACACAGTATTCTACTTGGTACTTGTGTACTCTACTTAGTGTAGTACAGTGTAACAAACACACACATTGCCTGCCCTCAACGAACTTGTAGTCTAGAGTCATAATTATTATCATTATTATACATTATTATATATTATTATAGTCTAGAGTCGTCATTTATCTAATATAGATAATATATCATAATACATCTAATCTATATATCTAATATATTATGTCTATCAATGTATATATAATATATCATAATATAGATTAATTATCATAATTAATTATGGATACTAATTAGCAATGCTTGTGTGTCAATCACTGAAATATGTACTGTAGGAATATAATAGATCAGTCATGAAGACAGTAGCAACTGATTACAACAAGAAGCCAAAGTTCACCCCCAGTGGTATTTATGGAGCACTCACTACGTGCAGAGAACTGTATTGATCGCTCGAATACAGTAGTACACATTTGGTAGAAACATTCCCTGACTGCACCGAGCTTACAGTCCAGAGGACAATTGTCAGACCAAGATTGTTAGGGTGGCTGACATTGAGTTGGATGACTGAGGCCCAGAGAAGTTAAGTGACTTGTCCAAGGCCACACAGCAGGCAAAACACAAAAGGATGAGCCCGGAGCAGTTTTGAGCACAAAGGAGAAAGGACAGTAAGGTTGCAAACAAGAATAGACAATTCCATCACCACCAGGAACTCTAGGACTAATGGCCCTATTGAAGGTGCAGGAAAACTCCCCCTATCCCGTGCCCCACTTTCCTCCAGCAATAATAATAATGATAATAATGTGGGTATTTGTTAAGCGCTTACTATGTGCCGAGCACTGTTCTAAGCGCTGGGGGAGACAGAGGGGAATCAGGTTGTCCCATGTGGGGCTCACAGTCTTAATCCCCATTTTACAGATGAGGTAACTGAGGCACCGAGAAATGAAGTGACTTGCCCAAAGTCACACAGCTGACAAGTGGCTGAGTCAGGATTCGAACCCATGACCTCTGACTCCAAAGCCCGTGCTCTTTCCACTGAGCCACGCTGCAATCAACCTGAGAATGTCAAGCTGACACTAATCATGACCCTTTTGCCGGGATTTTATAGATTCCTGATTAGGGGACACCCCAAAATATGTGGACGGACCTTGGGGACACCCAGACTGATGTGAAAGGTGAGAGACACCCCTTCCAAGGCAGAACTAGAGGGGGGCAAGGAATATTAGAGGGTGTAAAAAGGGGTAAGGGGTGGGGGGATTTATTTTCTTTCTAAAGGCCAGAGTCCACTGGAGATTCCCAGTGTGCGGTGAGGCAGAAAACGGAAGAGTTGTGGACCCTTTGAGTTGTCATCTTGTTCTTGGATTGGTAATCACAGCGGGGCGACAGATGGCTTTCTTCTCCTCTGAGATGGTTCCTTTACTGGAACCCAGGTGTATTATTGACCGGAGATAGCTATCAAGCATGGGTTTTGTATCAGCCTCTCTACTGTTCCTCGAAAATCAGTCAATAGTAAATAATTGAGCACTCCACTTTGCAGATCACTGTACTAAGCTCTTGGGAGAGTACAGTAGAGTGAGATAGGATCCCTGCCTTCAAGGAGCTTTCATTCTAGCAAGTAATCCATTCTGGAAGGCAGCGTGAGTTCACAGCTCCAGCACTGGCTTGGCAAAATATGTGGGAGTTGTCCCTCACTTTGTCACTTGATTGGAATTTAAGGAAATACCATTCTTCTCCTTCAAAACAGATGTTGTCAGCCTTCCCTTTGGTTTCCGGGGGATCCAATCTACTTATTCACTGCTCTCGGACTGCCCTTTTAACTTGCGTGTACGCTGCTAAGCCCCATATTAATAATAATAATCACAGCAACAATAGAATTGTGGAATTTAAGTGCTTTCTATGTGGAAAGCACCTGGGTAGACGCCAGATAGAGGAGCTATTCATGCGAGGGCGCATAATGTTTCACACAGAGTTACTGTATTTTCCTTCAGTTCTGAAGATAGCGATGTCAACAGAAATATAGATTTTTTTCAAATAGGTGGGTGCAGATGTGGTTCTTAAGGCCGTCTGAGTGACCCAAAGTCCCTCCCATTTCTTGGGCTTGTAGAGAAGCAGGGCCTGGGAGCCAGGAGGACCTGCGTTTTAATTCTGGCTCTGCCACTTGTCTGCTGTTGTGACCTCGGGGAAGTCACTTCACTTTTCTGGGCCTGTTACCCCATCTGTAAAATGGAGGTTGAGTGAGCGCCCAATGTGTGATTAGTTTGTATCCACCCTAGCACATAGTGCAGTGGGGCACATAGTAAGCACTTAACAAATACCATTTTGTATCAAATACTGGGTGCTCTGCTCACAGTAAACACTCACTGAATACAGTTGATTGAATGAAATACCACAACTATTAAGATTGCTGATGTGTCCCAGTGGGAAGACCAAAGGACAGGGAGTCTGGAGAACTAATAGTAATAATGCATTAATTGGACTCTTAACAATTCCTATATGACTCTGTGCTCAATCGATACCACTGATTTATTTGATTAGGCACTTACTAAATGTCAGGTGTATACTAAGAGCTGGTGTAGTTAATCACATCCATAGCAGTCTCTATGCCACACACGGGCCTCAGTCTAAAACCAAAGCTCTAATCTCAGATCTTTCATTTGCTAGCTGAGTGACCTTGGGCAAATCACTTAACTTCTCTGTGTTTGTTTCTTCATCTGTAAAAGTGAGGATTAAATTCCTGTTCTCCCCCCCCTTCAGTCTGCCAGTTCCATAGGGGACAGGAGCTGTTTCTGACATGATTATTTTAGCTCTTAGTATGGGGCCTGACATTTATTGAATAATCAGTCAATAAATCACTGGTATTTGTTGAACACTTAAGGTTTTCAGAGCACTGTACTTAGCCTTTGGGAGAGTTGGTAGACACATTCCCTCCCCATAAATAGTTTACAGTTTAGATGGGGGGGGACCATCATTAAAATCAATTATGGATTTGTATATGTGTTATGGGGCTGAGTGTGTAGTGAATAATAAGTGTTTTAAGGGGTACAGATCTAAGTTCATAGGCAATGGAGCTTTATCAGGGAAAGGCTTCTTGGAGGAGATGCAATTTTAATAAAGCTTTGAAGGCGGGGAGAGTGGTGGTCCATCAGATATGAAGGGGGAGGGAGTTGCAGGCCACAGGACAGACCTGAGAAAGAGATCAGTAGTGAGATAAACAAGATCAAGGTACAGCGAGTAAGTTGATGGTAGAGGAGCAAAGTGTGTGACCTGGGTTGTGGTAGGAAACCAACAAGGCAAGGTGGGGGGCTGGCGGGGGGAGCCGGTTGAGTGCTTTAACGCCTCGAGTAAGGAGTTTCTGTTTGATGTGGAGATGGATGGGCAACCACTAGAGGTTCTTGTTGTGAAATGAACACTTCTTTAGAAAAAACATTGGGGCATCATAGTGAATTAAGGACTGGAATGGGGAGAGACAAGAGGCAGGGAGGTCAAGGAGACTGATGCAGTAGTCAAAGAAATAGCAAAATAGTATGATGATTATTATAGTCACCCCATTCCAGGACATCTTAGATCACCAGTTTGGGTAACCTGCTTTTGTCCACTCTCCTCACCCATCCTGCCCGGTGAAAGTGTTATTGAGACAACACTGCTTTCAGCGCTGCTGAATTGAATGCATTTTTTGTGATATTTGATAAGCACCTATTATGCGCCAAGCACTGTACTAAGCAATGAGGTGAGTATAAGCTAATTAGGTTGGACACAGTTCATATCCCAAGTGGGGCTCACAGTCTCCAACCCCGTGTTACAGATGAGGTAACTGAAGCGCAGGGAAGTGAAATGACTTAACCAAGGCCACATAGAAGGCAAGTGGCAGTGCTGGGATTAGAACCCAAGTCTTTTTTTTTTTTAATGGTATTTTGTTAAACTCTTACTATGTACCAGACACCATACTAAACGCTGGAGTAGATACAAGCTAATAATTGCAGTATTTAAGTGCTTACTATGTGTCAGGGACTCTGCTAGTCTCTGGGGTGGGTATAAGCAAATGGGGTTGGACACGGTCCCTGTCCGACTTTGGAAAGTCCATGTCTCACGTGGGTCTCACGGTGTTAATCCCCATTTTACAGATGAGGGAACTGAGGCACAGAGAAGTGAAGTGATTTGCTCAAGGTCACACAGGAGACAAGTGGAGAAGCTGAGGTTAGAACCTGGGCTCTATCTACTAGGCCATGCTTCCTGTCACCCTGCCTCCCACCAAGGAAGCCACGCGGGGTCGGGGGAACTGGGGTATATTGCTGGTCTGTTCCACACCTGGCCCCCCAGAGAAAGGTTTGACCCCAGTAGTTCTCACAGGCTGTCCCGGACCACAAAAAACCACATTTTTTTGGCCACCTTCCTTTCGCAAGTTCCTGTTGTATTGTACTCTCCCAAGTGCTTAGTACAGTGCTCTGAACCAGCTGCCTCCAGACTTTTTCCCCCAAAGCCTTATCGAAGGCACATCTGCAAGGCGCCTTCCCTGACTCATTTCCTCTTCTCCCACTCTCTTCTGCATTGCCCTGACTTGCTCCCTTTATTCATCCCGCCCTCCCACTTCAGCCCCATAGTACTTCTGTACGTATCGATAATTTATTTGTATTAATGTCCATCTCCCCCTCTAGTCTGTAAGCTTGTTGTGGGCAAGGAATGTGTCCATTTATTGTTGCATCCCAAGTGCTAAATACAGTCCTCTGCACACAGTAAGCGCTCAATAAATGACTGAGACTGATTGTCGTGCTAAGAGAAGCCACTTTCCTCCAGAAACAGTTGTTGGTTTGTTTTTTGGTATTCATTAAGCGCTTACTATGTGCCAGACTCTGTTCTGTCATGCCATAATGGGGAAGGACAGGGACCCCATGGACCTGCCAGCTTCCAGTTTCCCTCCCCTCGAGGACTCCTCCAGAATTTTTTGGTCCTGGGCTCCCCAAAGAGGTAACGGGCACGGTTCTTAAACGGCTTGAAGGACTTGAACAGCTACTTCAATCTGAGTCCTCCCAGATCTGGGTAACTCATGGAACCACAAACTCATTTCACCCTTCAAGAGAACCCAAAATATCCTCAGATTCTTAGGATCCCCCAAACCTCAGACTGCTCTGCATCCCCAGGAGTACCTCAGAAACATGTCTGATGTTACTGCAGAAACACGTCTGATGGGTTTCAGTGGAATTGAACACTTTTACAACCCCAAGGAGGAAAAGGATTCCACATTGCTCTGGGTGCTGGGATTCCTGGTTTAACACTGTGAAGCATATTATAGTCTAAATGGAGAAACAACATAGCCTACTGGACAGAACATAATAATAATGATGGTATTTGTTAAGTGCTTACCATGTGCCAAACACTGTTCTAAGCACTGGGGTAGAAACAAAGTAATGAGATTGTCCCACACGGGGCTCACAGTCTTAATCTCCATTTTACAGATGGGCACCGAGAAGTTGTTACTTGCCCAAAGTCACACAGCTGACAAGTGGCGGACCTGGGATTAGAACCCACGACCTCTGACTCCCAAGCTCTTCTGCTAAGCCACGCTGCCTGGGAATCAAGGGACCTGGCTTCTAGTTCTGTTCCTGCCAATTTCTTGCTGTGGGACATTGGACAAATCACTTAAATTCTCAGGGTCTCAGTTTCCTCATCTGTAAATTAGGGATCCAACTTTTTCTGCCTCCTATTCAGAATGTGAGCCCCATGAAGGACAGGGACTAAGTCCAACCTGATAAACCTGAATCTACCAGTGTTTGGAAGATAATAAGCACTTAAATATAATAATAATAATAATGCAATATAGTGTACCAGCAAGATTCTCCCTGTCATTCATTCACTGATTCCTGACTTTCCCTAAAATGTGTATCTCTTGGCAACCTGAAATTTTGTTACTAAGCTGTCAAGAACCCCAGGTGAAAAAATTGTTGCATCAAATGAGTGACCTAGTAGAAAGAACTTGAGCCTGGGAATCAGAGGACCTGGGTTCTAATCCCAGCTCCACCATTTGCTTGCTGTGTGACCTAGAACAGGTCATTTCCTCATGCCTCAGTTTCATCATCTCTAAAATGGGGATCCCCCTCTCTGGACTGTAAGATCACTGTGGCAGGGAATGTGTCTCTTATATTGTTACATGTTACTCTCCCAAGGACATAGTACAGAGCTCTACGCACAGTAATCGCTCAGTAGATATAGAAAACTGACTTTTGGGGATTGAGTACCTGCTCTCCTTTCTACTTAAACTGTGAGCCCCATGTGGGACAGGAACAAGTTTAACCTGATGAATCCGTTTCTAAGCCATTAGTGCGATGTGTGATACAAAGTAAATGCTTAACCGGTGCCACGATTATTAAAATGACAAAATCTGTAATGTGCTGCTTGACCTCTGTAGGCTGTAATGATGAAGCACCCTCCTTAGACCCATCCACTAGAGCCATTTGAACCCCCAGTTCATACGGAAAGCCCAGAAACTTTCTGCAGCTCGGTCAGTTACTTGAGGCAGATTGGCAGGAGACAAAAGGAGAATTCAGCTGTAGCTCCCCAAGAAAAATAGGGTTTGTTCCACAGAGGGATTGCCGAGCGGTTTGGTGGAGTGAAATCTTCCCTCGAGTGATGTTAAACAAATACCGACGAGCACAACACACTTGCGTAAAACATTGGCCGAGGTGGAATGAAACATCTCGCTCTTTCTCGGTCTGAACAACCGTGACCGTAGCTGAGCAGATTGTGTCAACAGTCACTAAAATGCTCTGTTCCTTGCTGAAGAGTCACCTGTTGTCATAGCCAAAACTAATAAGCCGCTTCTCCACACAAGCTACTCCAAAGTCCCTCAGAACAGCAGCATCTCTCAGCTCCTACTGCAAGCCCTACCCTCGTGCCATAAATAGCAGTAATCCATACTTGGCTGTAAGGGCTGTTTTCAACCGGCCCATTAAAAACCATACCAGGCCTGCTGTGGATGAAGAGTTTTTATTCCTTGGAATGCATGTTTAAAGGAAAAAATGCATAGTGCTTAGTATCTCTTAAACAAGACCATGAGTCTATTAAAAAGCAAAATATGGTTTGTTTTATAAAGTCATCAGGCACCCTTTCCAAACACTCCTTAGACTTTTAGCATAGGCTAAGATCCCAAACTGGTAAGGCTAAGATTTGGTCTAAAATTTTCACAGGCCGATTTGTTCCCTAAAATCTTCCCCTTGCCCACCCAATATCGTAACTCTCACCCTTCTCGACCACCTCTCCACGAGAAATCTTCCATCTCTTTTCACAGTCGATTCCTTTGATTTGCATCCGTTCAGTCCTATTTATCGAGCACTTACTGTGCTCAAAGCGCCGTACTAAGTGCTAAAAGTGACCTAGCAGCTTGAGCTATGGTGAAGACATGAGTCGTCTACCCCATCTCTGCCCACCTTCTCAAAACACTAATTCCCACAGTTCGCCTTTCCCAACTGCCGCCTTCTACAACTCACACTCTGATGGCTCCTTCCCCTCGGGCTTCAAACATACTGAATGTCTCCCCATCCTCAAAACAAAACGGGAAGCCTTCTCTGGACATCACGGCAACCAGCTGTCATCCCATCTCCCTCTTCCCATTCCTCTTCAAACTCCTCAAACAGGTTGTCGTCATCGTCGGCCTCCATTTCCTTTCCTCCAACTCCCTTCTTGATCACTATAATCCGGTTTCCAATCCTTCCTGTCATTCATTCATTCAATCATGCCTATTGAGCGCTTACTATGTGCAGAGCACCGTACTAAGTGCTTGGAATGTACAATTCGGCAATAGATGGAGACAATCCCTGCCCAACTACGGGCTCACAGCCTCTGAGACTACCTTTTTTTTTTTTGAGGACAGCAGCATGGCTTAGTGGCAAGAGAGGCTCGGGTGTTGGAAGACTTGGGTTCTAATCCCAGCTCCACCACTTTCTGCTGCGTGATGTGGGGCAAACCACTTCTCTGTGCCTCAGTTCCCTCATCTGTAAAATGGGGGTGAAGAGTATGAGCCCCCCGAGGGACAACCTGATGATCTTGTATCTACCCCAGTGCTTAAAACAGTGCTTGGCAAATAGGAAGCGCTCAACAAATACCATAGTTATTATATTGCTATTATTATTGAGCTCCAACGATCTCCTTGTTGTCAAACCTGATGAACTCTGCTCTGTCTCCATCCTCCTTGATTTCTCCACAGCTTTCTGGTGTTTTTCTGACACCAGCATATCCTTTTATCTCTCTGACTAATTATCCTTAGTCTCTTTTGTCCAATATTCCTCTGCCTACCACCCCCTATTTGTGGATGTCCCTTATGGTTCTGATCTGAGTCTTTTTCTCTTATCATTTTATATCCACTGACTCCTTTGAGGAACTCTTCCTGTTTCATAGCTTCGACCACTACCTCTGTTGTATGACTCCTCAATCCTGACCCTTCTGTCTCCTGGGCACCTCCCAGGGAGAAGCAGTCTGGCCTAGTGGATTGAGCACAAGCCTGGGGGGGGTGTCAATCGATCAGTGGTATTTATTGAGCACTTACTGTGTGCAGAGCGCTGTACTAAACACTTGGGAGAGTACGCTATAATGGAGATGGCAGACACGTTCCCTGCCCAAGATGAGCTCAAAGTCTAGAAGGATTAAAGTCAGAAGGGCCTGAGTTCTAATCCCGGCTCCACCAAACCCGTGTTCTTCCCACTAGGCCGTGCTCTTTCTTCTGCTCCTACTGTTTGAAAATAATGTGGGTCTATCCCCCATGTGTTGTAAACTCCTTGAGCGCGGGGAACGTACCTTTGGATTCTGCCACACAATACTTTTAATAAATTCCACTCATTGACTGATTGATTGGCTCTGACTCAAAAGTCTTCATCCACATAGCTGTATGAATTAAGAACTAACTCATCTCTGCCAGGATCCTATTAGATTGGTAAATTAGTTTTTACAAAAAGCAAAATGTGAGATTATATGAAATATCCAGCTAGATCTTCTGCTGATGTCATAAATATCTGTATTAATGACTGTCTCTCCCCTCTAGATTGTAAGCTCATCATGGGCAGGGAATGTTCCTGCTAACTCTGTTGTACTGTCCCAAGTGCTTAGTACAGTGCTCTGCACTCGATAAATATGAATGAATAAATAATGTGGCAGATACTAGTTTTTTGGCATTAGTAACTCCAGGTGCATAATTTTTGCCCTCAATAACATTTGAGCCATTAATCTGTGTTGAGCACTGTACTCAGTGTTCAGAAGAGTACAGTAGGTTTACTAGATATGGTTCTTGCCTTCAAGGAGCTTACATTCTAGCTGGAGACACACTAAAATAAATTACAGGTAGGGGGAAATGCGAGATTAGTCAGAGAGAGCTTCCTGGAGTAGATGGAGATAGTAGTGGTCAGCCAGATGTGAAATAGGGAGGGATTTCTAGGCAGGGATTCACAAGAATTGTGGAACCTTGTTTAGGTCAGTGATCTCTGACACCTCTTCTTTCATTCGTTCAGTCGTATTTATTGAGCGCTTACTGTGTGCAGAGCACTGTACTAAGTGCTTGGGAAGTACAATTCAGCAACAGATGGAGACAATCCCTGCCCACAACGGGCTCACAGTCTAGAAGCGGGGAGAGAGACATCAAAACAAGTAAACAGGCATCAGTAGCATCATTATAAATAATCATCTCTTCACATTATATTACTAGGTTGTCACAAAATCTTCTGGAACAGCGGGAAGAGCATGGGCTTGAGACTCAGGGGACCTGTGACCTTGGGTGAGTCACTTCACTTCTCCGTATCTGTTTCCTCATCTGTAAAATGGGGATTTAATTTCCGTCTTCTCTCCCTCTTAGGCTGTGAGCCCCTCGTGGGACAGGGACTGTTTCTGACCTGATTATCTTTTATCTACCCCAATGCTTAGTACAGTGTTTCACACGCAGTGCATAGTAAGCACTGAACAAATACCGCAATTATTATTAATATTACTATGAAGAGATCGTATAATCTCCCTCGTCCCTCTTTTTCACCATCAACTATTAAAGTGTGGTCAGTATCAAACCCTACGAGAACGGCATTGAAAGACAAACCTGCAAGTAAGCATTAAATTTACTATCAGTCGACACGTTAATCAGTGCTATTTATTGAGCACTTTCTATATACAGAGCACCGTAGTGAGCACTTGGCAGAGTACGATACAACAGAATTAGCAGACATATTCCCTGCCCATAATGAGCTTAGCCCCCAGAAACATTTTATTACCCAAATTAGGTACACATAAGTAGTAAAATGAATGAAATCAGCATTTTGGCTACTTTCCCGGATAGGGTTACGTGCTCTGAGCAAGCGTGCTCTTTTCAGGCCCATTCCAAGCATCGTTCATCTCGCCTGTCCTGGGTGGAATATGCCTAGGTAACCTGTACTTTATTCATAGAGACGGCCCCCGTGGTTTTTACAGGACCAGTGAGTGCGGCTTTTAAAATTGGCATAAAAGGTAGATGAACATCCTGCTGTTTGCTTCTGAGGAAGTGCTTCCACCGATATTCAGTTCCACATCTACAGAGTGCACCATTCCAGCCAACCAACCATCCCTCAACACACTGTGTTGGTCACGGGGGCATAACAATAATAATAAGCTTAATAATAGTAATACTAATAAGGCCCAAGGCCCGGTAGCGGGCAAATAGCAGAATCAGGACTACAACACGGTTCACCTAGTTCTATGTTCTTTCCACTAAAGCTTCTTCTGGAACATTCCGCTCAGTGAAAGCTTGTGGGAATAGGCTTTCTGATGAGACCCACATTTGTTTCAGGCCTTTCAAACTTCCACAGAGCGCCAGTAACCTTTTCTTCGCTATTCAGATAAAATTATAGAACAGTGCTCGGCACATAGTAAACGATTAACGAGCACCATCATCATGAATTGTACATTCCAAGCGTTTAGTACAGTGCTCTGTGCATAGTAAGTGCTCAATAAATACTATTGAATAGTCATAGTAATATAGTAGTGGTGTAACACTTACGACTGTGTTGTAGAGGCCTGCACACAACAGCATGTAAATAATTGTGAAACAAATTAAGACAGCTAGTATACTTTTTATGGGACTTAAATTTTAATAATAGTAATTGCGATATTTTGTTAAGGGCTTATTATATGGCAGGCACCGTGCTAAGCTCTGGGGTAAGTACAAGGTAATTGAGTCGGACACAGTCCCTGTCCCACATTGGGTTCACAGTCTCAATCCCCATTTTACAGACGAGGTAACCGAGACCCAGAGAAGTGAAGTAACGGGCCCAAGGTCACACAGCAGACAAGTGGCGGAGCAGAGATTAGAACCCAGGTCCTTTTGACTTCCAGCCAGTGCTCTCTCCATTAGGCCATGGCTTCCCAAATGAAAGTTCGTCAGTTTCAAACCCATGTGAATAATTCTGTCCATCACCTAGGTTATTCAATTCATCTATTTAACTATAAGATCTCATCTTTAAGCCGTTTATTCAGCTCTCTTCCTCCTACCTTACCTTGCTTATCTCCTACTACAACCCAATCCCCCCATTTCACTCCTTTACCGCCGATGTAATCACTGTACCTAAGTCTCACCTATCCCAACACCGATTCCTATGCCCACATCCTCCCTCTGGCTCGGCAATCTTTCTCCCTTCGTATCAGACAGTCAGTCGATCAATCGCTGGTATTTATTGAGCACTTTTTATGTCCAGAGCACTGTACTAAATGCTCGGGAGAGTACAATACAACGGAATTAACAGGCACATTCCCTACGTATAACGAGCTTACGATCAAAAAGGGGATCCCACCTTCAAAACCCTCCTGTAATCACACCTCTTCCAAGAGGCCTAAATCCTCAATTCTCCTACCCACCCTCCCCTCTCTGTCATTCATTCAATTGTATTTATTGAGCGCTTACTATGTGCAGAGCACTGTACTAAGTGCTTGGAAAGTACAATATCTAAGCACTTGGCTGTATGCCTCTGAAACCCTTTGATACCCCAGCCCCAACACAGTAATGTCTATATTCTTATTCTTTACTATTTCCCCTATCTGTAATTTATTTTATTGCCTGTCTCCCTCTGTAGCCTGAAGATTCCTCGTGGGCTGGGATCCTAACAATTCTAGTGTATTGTACTTTCCCAAATCCTTAGTACGATGTTCTACGCACAGTAAGTGCTCAATAAATTCCACTGATTGATTGACTGATCACAGACACATCTTCATTATCAGTAAAGTGCTTCCTAAGCACAGAGAATGTAATAAAAGTAATTTTATTTTAGTGTCGGTTTCTGCCACTATAATGTAAACTGGTTATGGGCAGGGATCATGTTTACCAACTCTATTAAATTCTCCCAAGGGCTTAATATAGTGCTCTGCACACAGTAAGCGCTCCTATGGCATCGAGCGATTGATTGGATGAGTCGTGCCTGACTTGTAGAAAAGTTTCATCAACCCGTCTGCCTTCCATAATAAGCCTCAAAAGGAAAGACACTGAAGTCTTGGATCGCAGTTACTCTATCATTGTTGAAACACCACCTCATCATCATCTTTGTTGGGCGCCCAAAATGAGAACGGGTAGCCACAGGACACCTAAATGGCTGCTACATGCAGAGTTACAACGGAAAAATACTAAAAAGGGAGAACAGAAGAAGTATTTTGAAATTCACAGTGAACTGCACCTAAATCAATAAATCAAATCTACATCTCCAGCCATGATCTCTCTCCCTCTCTGCAGTTTTACATTTCCTCTTGCCTTGGAGACATCTCTACTTGGATAGCCTCCAATCAACTCAAGCTTAACAGGTCCAAAACAGAACTCTTTATCTTCCCACCCGAGCCCTGTCCTGCCCTGACCTTCCCCATCCCTGTAAGATGGCGCCACCATCCTTCCTGTTTCCACAAGCCCACAATCTTAACCGTATCCTTGACTCCTCTGTGTCATTCAACCCACATTTTCAATCTATCACCAACTCCTGTCGGTCCCACCTTCTCATCATGGCTAAAATCTAACTTTTCCTCTCCCTCCAAACCGCTATCCCATTAATACAGTCACTCATCCTATCCCGCCTGGATGACTGCATCAGCCTCCTCACTGACCTCCCAGCCTCTTTCCTCTCCCCACTCCGGACCCTACTTCACACTGCTGCCCGGATCATTTGTCTACAAAAACATTCAGGATTGTCACCCCGCTCCTCAGAAAACTCCAGTTGTTGCCCATCCACCTCCGCATCGAACAAAAACTCACCATTGGCTTTAAAGCAGTTCACCACCTTGCCCCCTCCTACCTCACCTCGCTTCTCTCCTTCTACAACCCAGTCCACACACTTCACTCCTCTAATGCTAACCTTCTCAACGCACCTCCGTCTCGCCTATCTCACCTCCGACCCCTAGCCCATGTCTTGCCTTGGGTCTGGAACGCCCTCCCTCCTCAAATCCGACAGACAATTACTCTCCCCGTCTTCGAAGCCTTATTGAAGGCACGTCTCCTCCAAGAGGCCTTCCCAGACTAAGCCCCCCTCTTTCATTTTCTCCCACTCCCATGTGGCCCGTGTGTGACTTGCTCCCTTTGCTCCCCCCCACCCCACAACACCCCACAACACATATCTGTAATTTATATTGTTGTCTATCTCCCCACCTCTAGACTGTAAGTTCTTTGTGGGCAAGGAATGTCTATTGTTGCGCTGTACTCTTCCAAGTGTGTAACACAATGCTCAGCATACAGTAAGCACTCAGTAATTACAATTAAAAGCCAGTGACAGTGAGGGAGTGAACGAATTCAGGCCACCTTGATTTACGATGATCAGAAATTTGGGGATTCACACTTGTACATATAAACTTTGACAGGAGCACAGGGCTGGGAGAAAGGAAGCCTGGGTTCTAATCCCAGCTCCTCCACTCACCTGCAAGTACCTTCACCTCTCTGTACCTCAGTTTCCTCATCTGTAAAATGGAAACTCAATGCCTGCCTTTCCCACTTCTTAGCGTGTGAGTACCATTTGGGACAGAAGCTGTGTCTGACCAGATTATCTTTTGTCTATCCTTATGCTTAGTACAGTGTTCGACACATAGTAAACACTTAACAAATGCCACACTTTTATTATTACTTAACTTCTCAGATCCTCAGTTATCTCATCTGTAAAATGGTTATTCATTCGTTCATTCAATCATATTTATTGAATGCTTACTGTGTGCAGAACACTATGCTAAGGAAAGTAAAATTCAACAGTAGAGACAATCTCTGCCTACAACGGGCTTTGTAAGTACGTATTCTTTCTTTCCTCTTACAGTGTGATCCCCACGTAGGAAAGTGACCGTATCATCTTTGTTTACCTTGTTCTACCCTTGAGCAGAGCCCAGTACTTGGCGAATAATAAACACTGGGTAAATACCACAATTATGATGAATAAAATCAATGGGTTAAAGAAAATGGTACCGACCACTGTAGTTGACATACGCGATGGTGAAGCAGGGCTCAACTGGTTGAATGGACTCAGATGAAAATGAGTGTCTGTCACAACTCTGTCACTCTTGACCTTAACGTTAAGCTGATTATCTACAAACACAAAGACCGTAAACATGTAATATCATCATTGACCATATTTGTTGAGCCACTATCATGTAAATAGAAATGTAATGGTAGTGTATTGAGTGCTTGGAAACCAACAATAAATATGAGATAATAATAATAATTGTGGTACTTCTTAAGCACTTGTTATGTTCCAGGCACTGTACTAAGTGCTGGGGTGGAAACGACCAAATCGGATTGGATGGGTGTCCCATGTGGAGCTCACAGTCTTAATCCCCATTTTCCAGATGAAGTAACTGAGGCACAGAGAAGCAAAGTAACTTGCCCAGTTGCAAAAGAGACAAACAGCGGAGATGTGAATAGAACCCGTGACCTTTTGAGTCCCAGGCCTGTGCTCTATCCTCTACCTCATGCTGCTTCCCACACCATGATCTGCTTCCTGTCCTCAAGCACCTTAGAGTTTAATAGGAGAGAAAAGCAGAACCAAACTGACAAACTACAGGTGAAAGAATAAAGTGAGCTCGTTGTAGGCAGGGACTCTTTATTGTTCTATTGTACTCTCCCAAGGGCTTAGTACAGTGCTCCGCACACAGAAAGTGCTCAATTTTGGAGTGGCATGATCAGTAAGGTGGAGGATTAGTCAGGGATCGCCTTTTCAGTGGAGACCCTAGAAGTCTGTATGAGAATAGTAAATAAGTTCCCAGCTTCCCGTGATGTTTCGCTTTAACCTTGAAGCAATTTAAAGACGTTCATGAGCACAGCAGGAAGGAGGGATGACTGTAGGCTCTATCCAAGAGTCGTATTGTTTCTGAAGCCATCCAGTCGAGTAAATGCAAGGGGGATAAACCCTCATTCTCAGGAATTATTTCCTATTTAAGCCTGTGAGCTAGGGGTTTAGTTCCCTTGAGGGCGGATGGTGATGGGAGGCCATTCAGGTTTGCTGAATGGACTTGGAGGGATGAGATTTTTTTCATAATCCTGGAGCTTAATGGTATGTGTTAAGCGCTTACTATGCATTGGGGGAATGCAAGCAACTTGGGTTGGACACGGTTCCTGTCCCATATGAGGCTCACAGTCTCAATCCCCATTTTCAGATGAGGTAACTGAGACGCAGTGAAGGTCACACATCAGATAAGTGGAGGAGCGGGGATTAGGAACCGTGAGCTCCTGACTCCCTGGCCCGTGTTCTAGCCACTAGACCACGCTGCCAACGGTTCAGTCAGGTAAAAATGAAATCTCGGTGAGGGAGGGAAAGCTGACTCGGCTGCTTCCCCCCTCACCCCCTACATCAAAACTCGGAATCTGCCTCCCCGAAGAAGCAAATCCACTGGGCTTCTGGAATAAATATGGCTATGGAAAAACGTTACAAAACTTAACTTTTGCCCAGAAGGAGCTATTCTGGGACATTTCCAAATCCCTTCAAAGAATTTTGGCCGATGGTGCTGGCTCTTCTGCCTTTAGCGTTGGAGCTTGCGTGTTAATTATGTCGTCTCCGTGAAGGTGCGGTGGAGAGTCCGTGTCATCATTTAAAAAAGTTCTCTGCGGTTTGACCAGAGCTGACCTGGGCCAGGCAGGCTGCCCAATAGTCTCTAAGTTCCCCCGTGTCATTTTCCCAGGAACCTTGTACCTCTATCCTCCCCTGGGTACACAATTTATTGTACTCTTTCGAACAGACTCAAGGAATAAATTGCTTTTTTGGAAGGTTAGCCCTTTTACTTCATTTAAGTAAGTGGAGTTGTCCTTTGGTTTGAGAATGAGTGCGCCAACGAGGAAACAACATCCGTGTGTGAGTGTCTTGGAGAGAGAATCTTTTTCCCCACTGCGCAGTTTCCCGGCAAAAATACGGTAGTGTACATTTTCTGGTCCTTTGCCATGGAGAAGGAGCTTGGCCTAATGGACCGAGCCACGGGTCTGGGAGTCAGAAGGACCTGGGTTCTAATCCTGCCTCTGCCACTTGTCTGCTCTGTGATCTTGGGCAAGTCACGTCGCTTCTCTGCACTGCAGTCTCCTCATCTTTAAAATGGGGGTTGAGACTGTGAGGGCCATGTGGGACAGGGATTGGGTCCAATTTGATTACCTTGTATCTAACCCAGCGCTTCGAACAGGGGCCCAGCACGTAGTGGACGCTTAAGAAATGCCACAATTATCATTATCATTTAAGCCAACGTAGCTCCGACACTGTCTTGCATCTACCCCAATGCTTAGTCCTTGGTACGTAGTGCTTGGCACATAGTAAGTGCCAAACAAATACCAATATTCTTCTTCTTCTTATTATTTGGAAGGATATGATTGAACCTATCTTGCATAATCGCCAGTACTTAGGCATGGAGGGAGTGCTTAACAAATAACAGTATTATTGCTTCACAATTATTATCATTACTATTAGTATTAGTAAGCATGTTGTGGTCAGAGACTATGTCTACCAACTCTGTTGTATTGCACTTTCCCTAGGGCTTGGAACAGTGCTCTGCACACAGTAAGCACTCAGTAAATACCATTGATTGATTATTACTATTAAGAGGGGAGAGATACGTCGTTCTTCCAACGGGACACACCTTTGAGGTGTTTTGAAGTAAGCCACATCTGAAGATGCCCCCTTGCATCTCATATTTATTTCTAGAAACATTTGCCAATGGCTTCTGTAGTCAAATGTAAAGGTGAAATTCTCTTGGAAATAGTAGCCCAGACGCTTAGTAGAGTGCTTGTCATGCAGTAAGTGCTCAGTAAATATCACTGATATTAGAAAGGACCGCGAGGGAATAAGCGCATGGCCAGGACGCAAGATTTATCCACTGTGTTTGTTCTGGTAGGAGTCAAAATGGAAATACCTTTTGAGGGGAAATGCAGTGTGTGTCTGTCATAATTCAGTCGGTTTTATCACATAGTGGTCTGGGATATTTACGTTTAACGTCTGCATTTTATGAGGTATCAGCAGTTCAAGGAATCGGGTTATACAACAATTCTCCTTCCAAAGTTAACCATAAAAAACGTATGCCCAGGCTGTTTCTACTTCTCATTACTCATTGGGAAGGTCTTTATTTTGTAATATCTCACTCTACCCGGTCAAATTCCTTTTAAGGCTTTTATTAAAGAGAGAAAAAAGCTGAGGATTTTGTGCTCTTGACTGGGAAAAAAAAATGGCCGCTAAAGTCTGGCCTTAAGATTTTAATTAGAAATCTTGCGCCTAAGGGAAAGACATTAAAGGGTGATCCATCCTCCGCAGGCAGCTGAAGGGCTCAACTTCTGACGGCATTCCAATAGATGTGATGTATTTCATCGAGACTTCTATCCCTACACCAAAATGCTGAGTGGTCTTCCTAAACTTTACAAATTGACACACTCTGTGGTTTTTCTTCGGAAATTTCCTCATCTGTTTCTCTCTGGGGACCCTCAGCTGCTGTTTCTCCATTCTGGTGTCCTCTGCCTTTCTTTTTCCAGGGTCCTCTCTACCCCTTCCCGCTAGCGATGGTAGCAGGAGGAGGAGGAGGGCGTCTTCTAGTCCGTAAACTCAAAGTCAGGGCAATGTGACTATCGACTCTGTTGTTTTGTCCTTTCCCAAACGCGCACGTTCAGCTCTCGATACCGCGGAATGAGTAGTAGCATTCATTCATTCAATCGTATTTATTAAGCGCTTACTTTGTGCAGATCACTGTACTAAGCGCTTGGGAAAGTACAATACAACAATAAAAAGTGACAGTCCCTGCCCACAACGAGTTCACTGTCTGGGGGGGTGGGGCGGGGGAATACAAGATGATCAGATGTCAGATGTGAATCGCTGTCTAATTAGGAGGGTTAGTAGAGTGCTCTGCTGCACAGAGTAAGCGCTCATTAAATACAATCGAACGAATTAGGAGGAAAAACAGGTATTGAACTCTCCTTTTGCAGATGAGGGAACCGAGGCGCAGAGAAGTTAACTTTCTCTAACTTTCTCAAGTGTTTAGCAGAGTGTTCCGCACACAATAAGCACTCAGTAAATACTATATATATAGTATACTAGTATACAGTATATACTATAGCATATCGAGAAGCAGCGTGGCTCAGTGGAAAGAGCACGGGCTTTGGAGTCAGAGTTCACGGGTTCGAATCCCGGCTCGGCCGCTTGTCAGCTGTGTGACTTTGGGCAAGTCACTTAACTTCTCTGTGCCTCAGTTACCTCATCTGTAAAATGGGGATTAAGACCGTGAGCCCCACGAGGGACAACCTGATTCCCCTGTGTCTACCCCAGCGCTTAGAACGGTGCTCGGCACATAGTAAGCGCTTAACAAATACCAACATTATTATTATTATAGTATAGTAATGCTACATAGTATATATAGTATAATATTATTGTATAGTAATAGCAGTTATGGGCAGGGACTGCGTCCAACTTGATTAGCTTGTATCCCCAAAGCTTAGTAAAGAGCCTGACACATAGTAAACACTTAACAAATAGCATAAAAAAACCCAGAAAAATCAAACAAAAAGAGTGTATTTCAACCCACTTGTAGTCTCAGCATGGCTCGGTGGAAAGAGCCCGGGCTTGGGTGTCAGAGGTCTTGGGTTCTATTCCCGCCTCTGCCACTTGTCAGCTGTATGACTTTGGGCGAGTCACTTCACTTTTCCGTGACTCAGTTACCTCATCTGTAAAATGGGGCTAAAGATTGTTAGCCCCATGTGGGACAACCTGATCACCTTGTATCCCCCCCTCAGCGCTTAGAGCAGTGCTTTGAGCATAGTAAGTGCTTAACAAATGCCATCACTATTATTTACATATGTATGTGTTTTAATAGGGAAGAAAGACATAACGTTGTTTACAGAGCACTCAAAATAAAAGATTGAATATACAATTAAAAACATATATGTATACACTATGTATATCCTTATGGCTTATAAGATTTTTAATTGAATATAAAATTAAAATCTACACCATGTACAAATGTACACATGCTTCTTTAATTGTACATTCAATCATTTATTTTGATTGCTCTGTAAACAATGCTATGTTTAGCATCTCTCCAATCAGAAGTAGGCTCCTTGTCCAGATGGACTGTATCACATACCTGTTTTCTAATTCTTGGGTGCTCAGCACATTGTTCCGCACCCATGGGAGTTCAGTAAATGCTATTACTAATATTACTACTACTATTACTAAAATAAAGATAAAGCAGCAGGTCAAACACTTATTAAAAATAAAAAAACCACAAACTAGTAATTGTGAGTGGCTGTTAAACTGGCCTACTCCAAAAACCAGTTTCATTGATAAATGGATTGATTTTTACCCTGGTTAAAGTAGAACCGGTAGTATTAATGATAATAGTAGGAATGTTAGACCGTGATCTCACTGTGGGCAGGGAATGTCACTGTTTATCGTTGTATTGTACTTACCCAAGTATTTAGTATGGTTCTCTGCACACTGTAAACACTTCATAAATACAATTCAGTGAATGAATGAAAGAATGAATAATAGTATTTATTGTTCAGAGTTTGCTGGGAGCAATGTGCCTTTCTAAACTTTCGAGTAAGTACAACCGAATGAGGTAATGTACACCCTGGCCACAGAGTGCTTAAATTCTAATAATAATAATGATGGTAATTGTTAAGCGCTTCCTAGATGCCAAGCACTGTTTTAAGCGCTGGGGTAGATACAAGGAAATCAGACTGTCCCTCGTGGGGCTCACGGTCTTAATCCCCATTTTCCAGATGAGGTAACTGAGGCACAGAGAAGTTATATACCTTGCCCGAGGTCACACGGCAGATGAGTGGTGGAGCCGGGAACCCCTGTCCTCCGACTCCCGAGCCCGTGCTCTTTCCACTAAGCCACGCTCCTTCATTTCTAACTGGGGAGACAGACATTAAAATATTTACACACTACCATTCTCAATACCTGGTAGGTATTTTAGGAAACAATTGTGTTCCTACTCCATTAAGGGAAAACAGATGAATCCCAAGGACATAGGTACCTATAGGTATATATAGGTAGACTGTAAACCCATCGTTGGACAGGGATTGTCTCTATCTGTTGCCGAATTGTACATTCCAAGCGCCTAGTACAGTGCTCTGCACGTAGTAAACGCTCAGTAAATACTTCTGAATGAATGAATGAATGAATACCATAGAAGGCTTTGAAAAGACTGGAAAGAGTTACAAATAGAAACACTTGCAGCCTTACACTGCTATTTCAATTCCCAAGTTATAATAGAACAAAAGTCTGCACAGGAAAACATCGATATTCTCTTTCCTTGGGATTTTCAGACAATCCCGGGTCTGTAATTCTTTTCAAAATTAATCCGTTAGGCCAGAAGAACTTCCGAGCAGAGAAGCCGTGTGGTTTAGTGGATTGAGCGTGGGCCTGGGAGGCAGAAGGTCATGGGTTCTAATCGTAGCCCCTCCACGTGTCTGCTGTGTGATCTTGGGCAAGTCACTTCACTTCTCTGGGCCTCAGTTACCTCACCTGTAAAATGGGGATTAAAGGTGTGAGCCCTATGTGGGACAGGAACTCTGTCCAACCTGATTACCTTATACCTACCCCAGCGCTTAGAACAGTTCTTGGCGTATTGTAAGTGCTTAACAGGTATGATAATTATTATTATCATTATTTTAAGCCTTGGGTGACACCATGAGAAATCAACCCAGATTCTTGATCTCCCAGTCTATTTTCTCAGCTGTGTGATCTTGGGCAAGTCACTCACTTCTCTGGGCCTCAGTTACCTCATCTGTAAAATGGGGATTAAGGGTGTGAGCCCTATGTGGGACAGGAACTCTGTCCAACCTGATCACCTTGTACCTACCCCAGCGCGTGGCATATTGTAAGCGCTTAACAAGTACAATAGTTATTATTATCATTATTTCAAGCCTTGGGTGACACCATGGGAAATCAACCCAGATTCTTGATCTCCCGGTGTATTTTCTCTTAGTGTTTTATGGGAAAAGGAAGGCACGGGTTCCCTTATCTCCAAATCTGATTTAAGGTCTTAACAACAACAAGAAATGTTAGCCAAATCAAATCTCTTTCATCCACAGCTAGACAAACAATTCAAAGGAAAAATAGAGCAACCCCCTAAGGAGACGGATCCGATATCTTGGATGCCAGTCAAAGAGTTCATTTCATTCTACATTCTGCTAATAAATTCAATATCATGCAAAAAATTCAAATCATCCCACCCAGAATGATTTTTTTCTTGGAGTGGTGACAATTCATTCAGTTCAGGTGATTTCTGCCAACTTTAAACTGTGGCTGAGAGCATAGTATTTATCATTCTGCTTCAGACAGTTGAATAAAGGTTGGATTTCATCCTCTGTAGCCATCAGAAATGCTTAAATGGTATTTTGGAAGTAAAATGGGTTTTAGTGAGGGTTTCTGGGCCAATACCAGCAGATGGGAACATTCTAAAAGCTCTATTTACTTTGAGTTTAGTTTCTGGAAAAGAAACCTCAAAAAAACAGACTGTCTCTTTTTGATGGCCTTCATGGCCCTGAAATTATAAGATGCTGTGACCTTGGCAACGATGTAAATTAAACTTGCCGCTTCGGGACTGTCAAGATGAAGGGACTCCCTAGAAATAACCTGGAGGAGGTTGAAGGGATTTGGAAATTATTTTGTTATAAGGTGGAAATCTAGGACTTTTCATTTTAATGAATTGACATGTCCTTCAACCGCAGTTCTCCGTGTGAGGGTCACTGGGCTCTGGATACCTGTGAGTTCTCCGGGCTGGACACCTTCTGGATCTTCTTCCTTGCAGACGATCATAGACATGAGACCAATAGGGTCTGCTTCTTTTCTGAATATTTCCATTTGCTGGCATGTGCTTAAGAGTGCAGAGTCAGAGTAGCCTAGTACGTGAGCTAGGCAGTCAGAGGACCCAGGTTCTAATCCTGTTTCTGCGTCTTGTCTGTGGTATGACCTTGGGTAAATCATTGACTTTTCTGTCCCTCAGTTACCTCGTCTTTGAAATCAGGATTAAGACTGTGAGCCCTCTGTGGCAGAGAAACTGTCCAGCCCGCCTACCTAGTATCTACTCTAGCACATAGTACAGTGCCAGGCACGTAGTAAGTGCTTAACAAATGCCATTACAAAAAAATCTTTCTCTGAAGCTTGTTTTCTTTCCAAATGTTCAGTCTGTGTCTCTCCACTCCTTTAAAACCCCAAAAGCTAAGAAGCAGCAGGGCCAGCCGGAGAGAGCACGGGCCTGGGCTTTGGAAGGACGTTGGTTCTAATCCCGACTCTGCCAGTTGTCGGCTGTGTGACCTTGGGCAAGTCATTTAACTTCTCTGTGCCTCAGTTTCCTCATCCCTAAAATGAGGAGGATTAAGACTGAGTGCTCCAAATGGGACATGGACTGTGTCCAACATGATCAGTTTATATGTCCCCCAGTAATAATAATAACGTTGGTATTTGTTAAGCGCTTACTACATGCCGAACACTGTTCTAAGCGCTGGGGTAGATACAGGGTAATCAGGTTGTCCCACGTGAGGCTCACAGTTTGAATCCCCATTTTACAGATGAGGTCACTGAGGCACCGAGAAGTCAAGTGACGTGTCCAAAGTCAGACGGGTGGCAGAGCCGGCATTAGAACCCATGACCTCTGACTCCTAAGCCCGGGCTTTATCCGCTGAGCCACGCTGCTTCTCTTGCTACAGTGCTTAGACCATAGTCTAAGCTTAACAGATACCAATAAAAAGAACCTCCAATGTCTCTGCATCCGGCCCCACATCAAACGGAAACTCCTTCCCTTTGGCTTTAGCCAAACTCAACGAGCTGACCCGCTCCTACCTTACCTTAAATCGCTTATTTCAGTCCAGCCCGCACACCTCGCCCCTCTGAGCGCAGCTTACTCACTGCGCTCCAAGCTCTTCTATCTGGCTGTCGTCCTCCCCCTGAGCCCACGTCCTCTTTCTGGTCCAGAGCTCCCTCCCCCTCCGTCCCTGCTCTGCCATTTGTCAACTGTGTGACCGTGGGCAAGTCCCTTCACTTCTCTGTGCCTCAGTTACCTCATCTGGAAAATGGGGATTAACTGTGAGCCTCACGTGGGACGACCTGATGACCCTGTATCTCCTCCAGCGCTTAGAACAGTGCTCTTGGACTGTGACTCCCTGGCTTGGGAGTCAGAGGTCATGGTTCCGAATCCCGGCTCAGCCACTTGTCAGCTGTGTGACTCTGGGTAAGTCACTTCCCTTCTCTGGGCCTCAGTTACCCCCTCTGTAAAATGGGGACTAAGACTGTGAGCCCCACGTGGGACCACCCGATCACTCTGTATCCTCCCCAGCGCTTAGAACAGTGCTTTGCACGTAATAAGCACTTAAGTGCCATCATTATTATCATCATCGCTAAGTGCTGGAGTAGATACAAGCAAATCGGATTGGTCACCGTCCCTATGGGGCTCGCGGTGTGAATCCCCATTTTACAGATGAGGTGACTGAGACCGGGAAGTGACTTGCCCAAGGTCACACAGCAGAAAAGTGGAGGAGCCGGGATTAGAACCTACAACTTTCTGACTCCCAGGTCCGTGCTCTCTCCACTAAACCAGGTTGCTTCCCCTGTGCAAATATGAACTGTGGGACCGAGGGGGGCGGTGAATAGCAAACGCCAGAAGTCACAGATACGAGGGCATGGATGACACAGAAGGGAGAGGGAGCCGGGGAAAAGAGGGCTTAATCGGGGCAGGCTTCAGGGAGAAGATGTGACTTTCGATAATAAGACTTGGAAGTCGGGGAGAGTGGCCGTCTGGCATATATAATAATGTTGATATCTGTTAAGCGCTTACTATGTACAGAGCACTGTTCTAAGCGCTGGAGGAGATACAGGATAATCAGGTTGTCCCACGTGAGGCTCACAGTTAATCCCCATTTTCCAGATGAGGTCACTGAGGCACAGAGAAGTTAAGTGACTTGCCCACAGTCACACAGCCGACAAGTGGCAGAGCCGGGAGTCGAACCCATGACCTCTGACTCCCCAGCCCGGGCTCCTTCCACTAAGCCACGCTGCATCTTCTAAGTGCAGAACACTCTACTAAGCGCTTGGGAGAGTGGAATACAACAGAGTGGGGGCGTGATCCCTGCCCATAATAAGCTTACAGTCTATGGTCCAATAACATTATCAATGATGACAATAAAATATATGACCCATAAATTATGTATTTTACTGTCTGTCTCCCCCTCTAGACTGTGAGCTTGTTGTGGGCAGGGAACGTGTCTGTTACTGTGTTGTATTGCACTTTTTCAAGTGCATAGTACAATGCCCCGAAGAGAGTGAGTGCAGCGTGGCTTAGTGGAAAGAGCCTGAGTTTGGGAGTCAGAGGATGTGGATTCGAATTCAGGCTCCACCACTTGTCTGCTGTGTGACCTTGGGCGAACCACTTAACTTCTCCGTGTACCGTTTACCTCATCTGTAAAATGGGGATTAAGACTGAGAGCCCCAAGTGGGACAACCTGATTACCTTGTATCTACCCCAGCCCTTAGAATAATAATGTTGGTATTTGTTACGCACTTACTATGTGCAGAGCACTGTACTAATCGCTGGGGGAGATACAGGGTAATCAGAACAGGGAACAGTGCTTGGCACATAGCACTTAACAAACACTGTTATTATTATTATTGTTATTATTTTCACCAACGGCGTCGATTGATTGACTTCCAGAAACTCAGCTTCATTGCTTCTTATGGGGCCAAAGGAAGAAAACCTACATTGCTTTGCCCTTCCGGAGTCCAAGACTGCCTGTTAACTTTGTATTGTTTTGTTGTACGTCTCCCCATTTCTAGACTGTGAGCCTGTTGTTGGGTAGGGATTGTCTCTGTTTCTGAATTGTCCTTTCCAAATGCTTTATACAGTGTTCTGCACACAGTAAGCTCTCAAAAAATGCGACCGAATGAATGAACATGAGAATTAAGCTTCACCCCTGTGGTTTTTCGAATGATTCCTCCAAGGCAGGGCACGACGACCGGGAGAACGCCCACTGGCCTCCACACCCTATCCACCGAGGACCCTAACTCGTATTTATCGTTGACATGGCAGGCGATGAGGCCGTTCATAATCGGCCACTTCATTCAATCAGTCAGGCTTATTGAGCGCTTACTGTGTGCAGAGCACTGTACTAAACGCTTGGGAGAGTAAAATATCGCAAGCAGACACATTCCGTGCCCGCAACGAGATTACAATTTAGAGCAGGGAAGACAGACATTATTATAAATAAATGAATGACAGCTATGGGCATAGGCCCTGAGCGGCTGGGGTGGAGGGGAAGAACAAAGAAAGCAAGTCAGATGGGTGTGGGGGAAGAGGAAAAGAGGGATGAGTCAGAAAAGGCCTCGATGTTGGCCGACTTGGACACTGAGGCAGCCCTCGTAGGCTTGTGCTCTGGGGAGTCACTCCTGAGAATTGGCCCGTCCCCAAGATAGACCAGTTCACGGTGGAGGGTCTGGATCCCCCAAGCCGGTCCACGGACCAGTAGAACGCTGGCGAAAAACACTTTAGCGAAGAAGAGGGTCTGAAAGGCTCATTAGAGCCCCTGTCCAAAAGCATGGTGGGTTGCGAGTAGATTTATACCAATGAGTTGTGCTCAGTGCTTATGAGGGGAATGGAAAGAGTAACGGCGTGTCAAGGGGGGTGCGTATTCTCTCCCAATTTTGGGTTAGCTTTGGTCTTCCCACCCACTAGATCATATAGTGCTGGGCTGCCTCTCGCCTATCTCCATTTAGCACGGGAGCAATATCTCCTCCTGGGCCGTAACGTCGGTGATTTATTTGTAACCACAGAAGACGATGTTCTAAATGCTTAACAGGTTTCCAGCCGGAGCATCGATTTTTTCTTCCCTAGTCCTTCTAGGTCTCTATGGTTTCCATTATAATATGCTAAATATATTATGATGAGCTGTTTACCTTGGGCTGCAGTTGGAAACGCTCGGCATGCTTGTACTTTGACAAATAAAGCCCCGGTTGACAGACTCCAAATTTATGAGGGTCGGGAAGAAATGAAGTGTGCAAAAAGGTTTGCGCTCCAAAATGATGTTAGAGTCTGTCTTCCGGAACTGGCGCCTAAGTTTTGAGAAAGAGTAGAGGGCCAGCTTTTACCTGCAAAATTACTAAGATATTTCAGATGCAACTCAAATAACCCATTGTCGTTCAAGAAGGTGAGGACACCACCACCTCCTTCCTGAGAAAGCAAGTTCCTTGAGGACGGAGATCGTGTCCATTTACTCTCCTGGACTCTCCCAAGAGCTTTATACAGTTCTCTGCACACAGTAAACCTTCGAAGTTGTTGTTGTCTTACGCTGTCGATTCGCGTCCGACCCACAGAGACCCCATGGACACGTGTCTCGCGGAGCGCCCCGCTTCCACCTGCAATGGTTCCGGGAGCGAATCTAGAGGGTTTTCTTGGTAAAAATACAGAAGTGGTTGGCCACTGCCTTCTTCTGTACAGTAAACATGAGTCTCCACCCTCCGAGTCTTTCCCGTGACGCTGCTACTCGGCCCCGGTGAGTTTTGATTTGTAGCCGATGGCCCGCCACTCGTTAGCCACCGGCCAAGCTAGGAATGGACTGGACAGGCCTCTGCTTGACTCTCCTTCCTGTAGTCGAGACTGGTGGAGGACTGGAAACTCTCCAGATACGACCCTGAGAGGGGAAACCTTCAATAAGTGCCATTTATTCACTGATGGATAGTAGAAGTAATAGAATTTATTGAGCAGCCAGTAAGTAATGATGCACTGTACTAAGAACTGGGGAACATTCTAAGGGTACACGATCTGGGTAAAGAGCAGGAGCCCGGTCTGCCATCTCTCTTGCTGGAAGATTCTGGAAGGCAGAGACTGTGTAAAAATATATGAATTATGTCTCAATCACTGCCTCACGCAAGCTCTGGGAATAGAAGCAGCGTGGCTCAGTGGAAAGAGCACGGGCTTTGGAGTCAGGGCTCATGAGTTCGAATCCCAGCTCTGCCACTTGTCGGCTGTGTGACTGTGGGCGAGTCACTTAACTTCTCTGTGCCTCAGTTCCCTCATCTGTAAAATGGGGATTAAGACTGTGAGCCCCATGTGGGACAACCTGATTCCCCTATGTCTACCCCAGCGCTTAGAACAGTGCTCGGCACATAGTAAGCGCTTAACAAATACCAACATTATTATTATTATTATTAGCTACTTTGACACTTTTTTCTCCTATCTGTACATAATATTGTCCCAGGTTCTCCTTTTAGACTGTAAACTCAATAAGGGCAGTGATCGTATCTTCTCAGTCGAGTGCTCTGTATACAGCAAGCACTCAATATTGATTGAATGCTTTGCAGTCCAAGGGACCGTAGCCTTTGCTTAGTTCTTCTTCCAGATAACGGTCCATGTGCTTCAGGACTCCCAATTTCAGTGATTGAAAAACAGAAGACAGAAATCGAGACTGCAAGCTCGTTGTGGACAGGGAATGTATCGGTTATATTTTCTTATTATACTCTCCCAAGTGCTTAATACAGTGCTCTGCATGCAGTAAATGCTCAATAAATGCAATTGACTGACTGACTGAGACCTGTCTCAAGTGAATGAGAAATGCCCCACAACTCGAAATCAGAGCGTCCCGGGCAGGGATTTCATCAAATGACAATATTGACATCCCCCACATTTCCCATCTGGAGTTCATTCAGAGAAGCAGTGTGGCTCAGTGGAAAGATCACGGGCTTAAGAGTCAGAGGTCATGGGTTCTAATCCCAGCTCTGCCACCTATCAGCTGTGTGACTTTGGGCAAGTCACTTCACTTCTCAGTGCCTCAGTTACCTCATCTGTAAAATGGGGATTAAGACTGTGAGCCTCACGTAGGACAACCTGATTCCCCTGTACCTCCCCCAACACTTGGAACAGTGCTCGGCACATAGTAAGCGCTACCAAATACCAACATTATTATTATTATTATTAGATTAAAGCTTCAAAAAGAGCTGGATTTTCCAAGCTGAGATTCTCCCTGCACCGATAGAAAGTGAAATCCAATGTCACTTTAAATAATTGAAATTATACTACTCTGAATATAAATGACATACAAGCTCATGAATGCCCAGAAATACGTTCTTTTGTCCCTGTCTGTGAACTTCAGTCGTATAGCAGTGTTGAGAGGAATCCATGTGTCTGGACTTCTATATGCCACGGAGGGGGGTAATAAAGGATCCATTTCCCTCCTCATCCCCACCCCCCAACGACCTATTGTCTGAAAATTTTCCCAGGGAAATCTAGTGCAACAGTTTACATTAGTGAAACTTAATGGTCATATTGAGCGGTGAACCTACTACAATGGATAGCATGTAAATGTATATGTTGAGGAAGACACACACCCAAAGCGAAGAACAACATTTATTGAGCCCTATTGTTCGCACAGCTCTGAATGAGCTACTTGGGGAACGTATACTAGAGCTAAAGACCCAGCCCTGCCCTCTAATTCCCCAGGAAAGCCTCAGAGCCTTGTAGATTTTTGTCACATTGCAATTTTCTCTTGCATTTTAGATTCCTTCGTTCAGTCGTATTTAGTGAGCGCTCACTATGTGCAGAGCACCGTACTGAGCGCTTGGAATGTACAATTCGGCAGCAGGTCGAGGCAATCCCTGCCCAACGACGGGCTCACAGCCAGATAATCAGCATGTTTGTTTAGCTTAGTAGTTTAGGCAGCTTCTTTTAATAAAGTTAGAGCTATGCAGTTTGACATTAGGAAAATGTATTTCAATCTCCCAGAACACAGAATGCTAAGCTTATAGCATTAGAGTTTCCATTCCCATGAGGTACGTTCTGGCTTGTCCACAGGACTAGTTTCAAAATGACCTATTTGAAGAGTGGTGACACGTAAGGAGTTAATATATCTGTTTTCATTTCTAATAATAATAACTGCGGTACCTGTTAAGCATTTACTATGGGCCAAGCAGTATACTAAGAGCTGGGGTAGGTACGAGCTAGTCAAGATATTTTTTAGGTGGGTGGAGGGAGGCTGGTATTTGTTAAGCACTTATTAAATGCTAAGCGTTCTACTAAGCGCGGGGTACGTACCGGATATTCAGCTTGGACACGGTCCCTGTCGCACAGTCTCAAAATGGGGAGTTGGACTTAACCCCCATTTTACAGATGTGGACACTGAGGCACAGAGAAGTTAAGTGATAGACCAAGGACACACAGCAGAGAAGTGGCAGAAGTAGGATTAGAACCCAGGTCCTCTGACTCCCAGGCCCACGCTCTTTCCACTAGGCCACACCATTTACAATCATTTGTTTCAGCTTAATGATGGGATTTCTCAGTTAGAGTCGCCATCGACCATTTACTTAGTGTCTTGCACTGGGTCGGACACTGGGGACGGTAGATCATCTGGTCGGACGCAGGGCTCATGAGCTCAGAATAAGGGAAAGCAGGAATATTATCTTCATTTTACTGATGAGAAAACTGAAACCCAGAGAAGTTAAGGAACTTGCTCTAGGTTACAGAGCAGGCAAGTAGCAGAGACGGGATTCGAGCTCAGGTTTTGACTTCCAATTGACTTCCACATCCCTGCTCTTCCCACCGATAATAATATTAACGACGGCATTCGTTAAGCTCTTAGTATGTGCAGAGCACTGTTCTGAGCACTGGGGAGGATACAAGGTGATCAGGTTGTCCCACATGGGGCTCATAGTCTTAATGCCCATTTTACAGATGAGGTAAGTGAGGCACAGAGAAGTTAAGTGACTTGCTCAAAGTCACACAGCTGACAAACGGCAGAGCCACCATTTGAACCCATCGGGCTTGGGAGTCAGAGGTCATGGATTCGAATCCCGCCTCTGCCACTTATCAGCTGTGTGACTGTGGGCGAGTCACTTCCCTTCTCGGTGCCTCAGTTACCTCATCTGCAAAATGGGGATTAAGACTGTGACCCTCACGTGGGACAACTCGATTACCCTATATCTACCCCAGTGCTTAGAACAATGCTCTGCACTTACCGCTTAACAAATACCGATATTATTATAAGTTAATCAAATTTCCCAAGAGCTAAGTCTCAGAACCTTTGGGTGTGTTTATGTTCAATTAAGCAGTCTTCACCTCCAATCCCTTGCTCCGAACGGATTGGAAATAATAATGTTGAAATCGATTTGCAGGGCCCTGATAGTCAGCGGGCTGGTATCTCAGCAATCCTCTCTCTATCCTTGTGAAATATCAAGAGCGCAGCCATCCTCTTCTCTGGTATTCAGTTGACTCCCAGGTGAAAAAGGATTGCCCGGTGGTGGTATCGAAAGAATATTTCCCATGCGCTCAACAGGGTGGGGGCTATAAGATCATTAGATCAGACCCCTGTCCTGTCCTACATGGGCTCATGGTCTAAGAGGTAGGGAGAGCAGGGATATCATTCATTCATTCATTCAATAGTATTTACTGAGCGCTTACTATGTGCAGAGCACTGTACTAAGCGCTTAGAATGTACAAATCGGCAACAGATAGAGACGGTCCCTGCCCATTGACGGGTTTACAGTCTAATCGGGGGAGACAGGCAGACAAAAACAATAGCAATTAGTAGAATTGAGGGGATGTACGTCTCATTAACAAAATAATTAGGGTAATATAAATATATACAAACGAGCGGACGAGCACAGTGCTGAGGTGAGGGGACGGGAGGGGGGAGGAGCAGAGGGAAAGGGGGGAAAAGGGGGCTTAGCTGAGGGGAGGTGAAGGGGAGGTTTGAAATGGGGGAGTTTCCCACTTTACAGATGGATCAACTAAGGTTCAGAGAGGCTGAGCAATCAGTCAGTTAATATTGGTATTGGTTAAGCGCTTACTATGTGCAGAGCACTGTTCTAAGCGCTGGGGGAGATACAGGATAATCAGATTGTCCCACGTGAGGCTCACAGTCTTCATCCTCATTTTACAGATGAGGGAACTGAGGCACCGAGAAGTGAAGTGACTCGCCCCAAGTCACACAGCTGACAGGTGGCAGAGTCGGAATTCAAACCCGTGACTTCTGACTCCCAAGCCCGGGCTCTTTCCGCTGAGCCACGCTGCTTCCCTACTGTATAACTAAATACAATTAAATCAGTTGTATTTACTGAGCACTTTTTATATGCGCAGTGCTGTACTAAACATTTTATGTACAGGGAATATGTCTGTTTCTTATAGTAGTGTACACTCCCAGTGCTTAGTACAGAACTCTGAACATAATAATAGTAATATAACAATGATATATGTTAAGTGATTACTATGTGCCAAGCACTGTTCTGAGCTCTGGGATAGATACAAGGTTTTTTTGTTTTTTTTTTCAGGTTGTCCCACGTGGGGCTCACAGTCTTACTCCCCATTTTACAGATGAGGTAACCGAGGCATGGGGAAGTGAAGTGACTTGCTCAAAGTCACACAGCTGACAAGTGGCAGAGTCGGGATTAGAACTCCCAACCTCTGACTCCTAAGCCCGGGCTCTTTCCACTGAGCCACGATGCTTCTCGTAATAATGGCTCAATAAATACAATCAAATGAATAAATGTGTTGGTTGAGCACAGTAGAGCCGAGTCGGTAGCCACGGTCCCTGCCCACAACAAGCAGAAGCAGCGCGGCTCAGTGAAAGAGCCCGGGCTTGGGAGTCAGAGGTCTTGGGTTCGAATCCCAGCTCTGCCACTTGTCAGCTGTGTGACTGTGGGCAAGTCACTTCTCTGTGCCTCAGTTACCTCATCTGTAAAATGGGGATTAACTGTGAACCTCACGTGGGACATCCTGATTACCCTGTATGTCCCCCTGCGCTTAGAACAGTGCTCTGCACATGGTAAGCGCTTAACGAATACCAACATTATTAGAGTCAGGACTCTACCTGGCCTACTTAGAGCTCACCTTCGCCAAGACTGAGCTTTCCTTTTCCCTCTGCTGCCCCTCTGCCCTCCCTTCACCTCTCCTCATCTAAGCCCCCCTTTCCCCCCCTTTCCCTCTGCTCCTCCCCCTCTCCCTTCCCCTCCCCTCAACACTGGGCTCTTCCGCTCATTTGTATGTATTTTTATTACCCTATTTATTTTGTTAATGAGATGTACATCCCTTTGATTCTATTTGCGATTGTTTTTGTCCGGCCGTCTCCCCCGATTAGACTGTAAGACCGTCAAAGGGCAGGGATTGTCTCTATCTGTTGCTGAATTGTACATTCCAAGCACTTAGTACAGTGCTCTGCACATAGTAAGTGCTCAATAAATACTATTGAATGAATGAATGACTCAAATCTGGCTCTCTTGACTCCCTGCCCCGTGCTCTTTCCACTAGGCAACACTTTCTCTCGATTGTCCCGGGCATCTACCGGGGTCAGAGGTAAGGCAGGCAACACTGACTCCCAACTGACTGTCTGACAAACCCTCTTTCCACTGGAATTGGGCTGGAGAGACCTACGCGACCATAACACGTTCTTTTCCCTCAACATGTTTTATAGAGTTGGGAGTAAGTCAAACGCTTTCTTCACTCTTTTATCATATAGTCCTCTTTTCTTTCTACGCCCCTGCTCTCTCTGGAGTGAAATACTGAGAGGGAAGCCCGTGGGCTCGCTGAATTATGGAAGTCAGAGAGAAGGCATTTCATGGCACCGGAGACCGTGCTTTGATTTTCCCCAAATACTCGGCTCCGGTTTGGTATTTGTTCTGTTTTTGAGAAAGAAAAAAAATAAGTGTCTCCATGTATCTTTTTGATGAAGTAAAACAGAACCAGCTGTAGTTAATCTGCTCACAGAGATACTATAAATACCTACTTGACTATAAAAGCAAAGCTTCTCCTGTGTGAGGAGGAAAAAACCCCCTGAAGCTTAGAAGAAGGGGTCAATATTCTGAACGAGTCTTACTTAATAGTGGTATTTAAGTGCCTACTTTGTGTCGGGTACTGTTCTAAGCGCTGGGGTAGATGCAAGCCAATCGGGTTGGACTCGACCCCTGTCCCATATGGGGCTCACAGTCTTCATCCCCATTTTGCAGATGAGGGAACTGAGGCTCAGAGAAGTGAGGTCCAAGGTCACGGGACAGACAAGCGATGGAGCCGGTAAGAGAACCCGGGTCCTTCTAAGCCGCTAAGCCATGCTGCTCGGCACTTGTCAGGGGCCCTCGGTTTGGTCTGCCTATCAACCTCCGCACAAAACAAAAACCTCTCACACTAGGCTTCGAGGCTGTCCATCCCCTCGCCCCCTCCTACCTCTCCTCCCTTCTCTCTTTCCACCGCCCACCCCGCACGCTCCGCTCCTCCGCCGCCCACCTCCTCGCCGTCCCCCGTTCTCGCCTATCCCGCCGTCGACCCCCGGGCCACGTCCTTCAGCTGTCCCGGAACGCCTTCCCTCCTCACCTCCGCCAAACTCACTCTCTTCCCCTCTTCAAAACCCTAATTAAAGCTCACCTCCTCCAAGAGGCCTTCCCAGACTGAGCTCCCCTTTTCCCTCTGCTCCCTCTACCCCCTCTTCACCTCTCCGCAACTAAACCCTCCTTTCCCCCCTTTCCCTCTGCTCCTCCCCCTCTCCCTTCCCCTCGGCACTGTACTCATCCGCTCAACTGTATGTATTTTCATCACCCTATTTATTTTGTTAATGAGATGTACATCACCTTGATTCTATTTATTTGCTATTGTTTTAATGAGATGTTCATCCCCTCGATTGTATTTATTGCCATTGTTTTTGTCTGCCTTCTCCCCCGTTTAGACCGTAAGCCCGTCAAAGGGCAGGGACTGTCTCTATCTGTTACCGACTTGTACACCCCAAGCGCCTGGTACAGTGCTCTGCACATAGTAAGCGCTCAATAAATACTACTGAATGAATGAATGAATGAATGAATGAATGGTCCAAGTCCGAATGAGAGCCAGCACCTCGCAGCAGGTCATTAGGTTTAAGAGAACCCAGGGGAAGCCGCTCCGGGACCCGCATCGTACGAGAACGTGGAGTTATTGAAGGGTAAATGTTAAAACCAAGAACAAGCAAGTCCACCAGAGGCGGCTTCGTGGCAGACCGTGGGAGGCGATCACCGTAGACTGGGTCAAGATGGGTCCGAGGTGGCGGTGGCTTAGTGGAAGAGAGCACGGGCTTCTAATCCCGCCTCTGCCACTTGTCTGCGGTGTGACTGTGGGTAAGTCACCTTACTTCTCTGGGTCTCAGATCCCTCATCCGTAAAATGGAGAGTAAAAGGGTGAGCCCCACTTGGGACACCCTGCTTATTTATCCTGTATCTGCCCCAGAGCTTAGAACTGTGCTTGGTTCATTGTAAGCGCTTAACAAGTACCACAAAGAAAATAATAATAGTAGTAATAATCGGCAAATGACCGATGGTCTGAGGAGCGGCCGCCCTCCGAGACCTTCCGGCTCCACTGTAAGAGCCCGGATCGAAGTCGGTGGCCCATCCTTTCCCTGACAGTTCCCGTCAATGGAGCTGGTAGTACTTGAAAATATCTCTATAGCCTGTCTTTCCCCTCAGTGGGCAAGTGTGGCCTACTGGCAAGAGCCCGGGCTTGGGAGTCAGAGGATAATAATAATGTTGGTAGTTGTTAAGCGCTTACTATGTGCCGAGCACTGTTCTAAGCGCTGGGGTAGACACAGGGGAATCAGGTTGTCCCACGTGGGGCTCACGGTCTTAATCCCCATTTTACAGATGAGGTGACTGAGGCACCGAGAAGTGAAGTGACTTGCCCAAAGTCACCCAGCTGACAAGTGGCCGAGCCGGGATTCGAACCCATGACCTCTGACTCCAAAGCCCAGGCTCTTTCCACTGAGCCACGCTGCTTCTCTATGTGGGTTCTAATCCCGGATCCATCACTTGTCTGTTGTGTGACCTTGGTCAAGTCATTTAACTACTTTGGGCCTCAGTCACCTCATCTGTAAATAATGATAATAATAATAATTCTGGTATTTGTTAAGCTAGCAAATACCTCCCCTCCCCTCACCCCCCACCCTCTGCTCTCCCCCCTTCCCTCAGCACTGCGCTCATTTGTATACATTATTACCCTATTTATTTGGTTAATGAGGTGTATATCTCTTTGATTCTATTTATCTTGATGATGTTGTCTTTGTTTTGTTCTGTTTTGCTTTTCTGTCTCTTCTCCCCCGTTTAGACTGTGAGCTCGTCATTGGGCACGGATGGTCTCTATCTGTTGCCGAATTGTCCATTCCGAGCGCTTGGTGCAGTGCTCTGCACATTGTAAGAGCTCAATAAATACTACTGAATGAATGATTTAAATGCTCACTATGTGTCAGGCACTGTACTAAACGTTGGGATGGATACAAGAAAATCACTTCTTCTGTAAAATGAGGATTAAGGCTGTAAGCCCCATGTGGGACAGGGTCTGTGCCCAACCTAATTACCTCGTATCTACCCCAGAGCTTAGAACAGTGCTTGGCGCATAATAAGCACGTGACAGATACCATTATTATTAGCGTCCGAGTTCCCTGTGGACAGGGCACATGTCTTCATTCCATCATTTTTATTGAGTGCTTACTGTGTGCAGAGCACTGTACTAAGCGCTTGGGAGAGTACAATGCAACCTATGCAGCTGATGAACTTCTCAATCATTTAGTTCAGTGTCCTGAGGGGCCGCTCAATAAATACCATGTTGACTCTGACTACTAGTGGTAATGTTCCAGACTGAGCCGTTCACGACAAGCGTCCGGCCGAAGCCTCCTTGCTAAGCCCAAGTCATTAGGTATCTAATCCATTCATTCATTCGATAGTATTTATTGAGCGTTTACTATGTGCAGAGCACTGTACTAAGCGCTTGGAATGTACAATTCGGCAACAGATAGAGACAATCCCTGCCCACTGATGGGCTTACAGTCTAATCAGTGAAGCGGTGTGGTTCAGTGGATAGAACGTGGGCCTGGAAGTCAGAAGGACTTGGGTTCTAATCCTCGCTCCGCCACATATCTGCTCTGTGACCTTGGGCAAGTCACTCAACTTCCCTGGGCCTCAGTTACCTCATCCATAAAATGGGGATTAAGACCGCCAGCCCTTTGCGCACCTTAGATTTGGTCTCATGTTTGATGGGTTTTTGTCATTTTCAATCTCATGTTTAATGGGCTTTTATACTTTTGAAAATGACCTACCTCCTTCTGTGCAGGGAACATGTCTACCAACTCCGCGGTACTCTCCCAACTGTTTAGTACAGTGCTCTGCACACCATAAGTGCTCAATAAATAGGATCGATTGACTAACTGATCATTAGAGCTGACAGTAGAAATCCATGTTTTTTTGGTCAGAGCTCAAAAATTAGTTGGCTTCTCAGAAACTGAGAAAGCTCTGGGAGGTAGAGAGAAATGAACCGAAATAGAAAATCTCTCCAAGGTGCGAAATCCCGCAGAACGGGACTCTAGGTTTTCACTCAGGTGCAACTGAAGAAGTGTGAACTCCCTGGAACTCTGAATCACCCAGCTGATAGCATAATCACCGTTGGGTCCGTGGAAGCTCCGCCTCCATTCGATCAATCAATACTCTCCATTCGATCTATAATCAATACTCTATATCGACTGATCGATCAAGCGTACTTCCTCAGGGCTTACCGTGCATAGAGTCTACTACTAAGCACTTGAGCACTGAACTGGCTCTGTACGAGTAGCCGGGAAGTCTACCCAGCCTAACATTAGTAGCCTGGTAGTTTCAACTCTAAAGACTATCATTTTAGTTTGACAGAGATGCGGTCTTGCTGATCTGAGGCCAATCATTTTCCTAAAAAACTGTTGGATTCCACTGCGGCTTAGAGTGCGTGTATAACACACGAAAAATATATAATATTAATGTCGGGAAGACATCCATAATCTCATTCACCTTGAAGCAGTGCTCTTTCCTGGAAAGAGATCAGGCCTGAGCATCAGAGGACTTAGTGTCTAATCCCGTTCCACCATTTGTTTACGGTGTGACCTTGGGCAAGTCGATTAATTATCTATGCCTCGGTTTCCCCAGCTGTAACGAAGGGATGAAATTCCTGTTCTCTCTTTTGCCTTTAGACTGCGAGCCCCATTTTGGACATGGATTTTTCACAGCTGATTATCTTATATCTACCCCAGTGTTTAGTAGAATGCCTAGAAGATGGTAAATGCCTAACAAGTACCATAAAAAAAAAATAATCTCAGCCAGCCTGTTGTTTAGGCTAGAGACCCATGCCAGTGGTATGCAGAGTGATGTAGTGGATAGATCACGGGCCTAGGAGTCAGAAGGTCATGGGTTTTAATCGCGACTCCACCACTTGTTGGCTATGTGACCTGGGACAAGTCACTTCCCTTCTCCGTGTCTCAGTGACCTCATCTGTAAATTAGGGATTGAGACCGTGACCCCCTCACGTGGGACAGGGACCGTCTCAACCCGATTTGCTTGTATCCCCTCCAGTGCTTAGTACAGTGTCTGGCACATAGTAAGTGCTTAACAGATCCCACAGTGATCATTACTATTTCCTGTGTAGCTTGTCTCTCGTTTTCCTCGGACAACTAGAAGTACTAGCAGAAGAGATCTGCGTGGTCAAAGCAGCGAAATCAAGCATCTAAATCCTCTTGCAGAGGTCCAAGAAGCCTTCCACGAGGCATTGAGGATGTTTATTACTTCTGTCACTCAGCAGGGAAGCAAGAAGAGTGTTGAAAGTGTTCCTTCCTCGGACCGGCTTAATCCAATAGCGTCTGACGTTGGCAAGGCGCTGCTCCGACAGAGGTTGGAGAGATAAGTAGAAAGGGGCAGCTGTTTAGTCTGAAGGTAACCATCCTCGAGATTTCTGATGGTTTCTGGCTGGCCACCCTCCAGTCACTCCGTGCGATGCTTTCCCTCTTCTGAATCAGGAACCGAAAGCGAGAGCCGTGTAAAAATAAGAATAATGATGGCATTTGTTAAGCGCTTACTATGTGCAAAGCACCGTTTTAAGCGCTGGGGGGATACAAGGTGATCAGGTTGTTCCACGTGAGGCTCACAGTCTTGATCCCCATTTTATAGATGAGGTCACTGAGGCCCAGAGAAGTGAAGTGACTTGCCCAAAGTCACACAGTTGACAAGTGGTGCAGCCGGGATTAGAACCCATGACCTGTGACTCCCAAGCCCGGGCTCTTTCTACTGAAAAGAGGGATGCTCACGTGTGGTTCTGATCCCTGTCTTTAATTCCATCCAGATGTGTCTTCTGGTATTTTCGTCGGTCTGCACCCCTCTTTCTCGGTGGGGAAAGGGGTCATTCTGCTAAGAATCTTCTCAGGACGGGGGGCTCTGTCCGACTGGGCCCTAGGTGGATCTGCACAGTTATTTGCAGAAGGCCACGGTCATTAAAGGGTCCAGATAAAATCGTGTGTATATTTACGCCCTTACCACGCTCCTATGAACCCTTTAGGTTACGAAAATAAACAGAGTTGACTGGGATTCATCTGGGAAGCAGTCAGGGTTTCTTGTCCCTGGGTGCTTCGTCTGCCTGGTGCCTTTAAACTGTGGAGGCCGAGCGTGTTGGAGCTGGAAATGACGATTATGACATTTAATAACAGTTTAATACGTGCTAAGCTCTGCGGGAGATCCACGTCCCTGTTCCACGTGAGGTTCCCGGTCTCTCTTATCCCCATTTTACAGTTGGGAACCCGACTGTGAGCCCCGGAGAGGTTAAGGGAGGTTAAGGAAGCAGCGTGGCCTAATGGAAATAGCCCAGGCCTGGGTGTCAGGGAACCTGGGTTCTATTTGCAGCTCTGCTCCTTACCTGTTGTGTAGACCTTGGGAAAGTCATTTAACTTCTCTGTACCTCGGTTCGCTCATCTTCAAAATGAGGATTCAATACCTGTGCTCCCCCCTACTTTGAATGTGATTATTTTGTGTCGACCCAAGTACTTAAGACAATGTTTGGCGAATAGGAAGCACTTAAATATGATTATTATGTTGATGCTGAAGATGATGATGCTGATGTTCGGGCACTTGTCCACGTTCACACAGCAGACCAATGTCAGAGTTGCAGACTCAAACCTGGAGTCTCCTAACTTCCAGTCCCACCGGTCTTCCATTTTCAAAGAAATTACAAGAGCTCACTTGCTGCTATTTATAATGTTGGTATTTGTTAGGCGCTTACTATGTGCAGAGCACTGTTCTAAGCGCTGGGGTAGATACAGGGTAATCAGGTTGCCACGTGAGGCTCACAGTCTTAATCCCCATTTTACAGATGAGGGAACTGAGGCACCGAGAGATTAGTGACTTGCCCACAGTCACACAGCTGACAGGTGGCAGAGTTGGGAATCGAACCCATGATCTCTGACTCCCAAGTCCGGGCTCTTTCCACTGAGCTACGCTGCTATTATTCATTCATTCAATAGTATTTATTGAGCACTTACTATGTGCAGAGCACAGTACTAACGGCTTGGAATGTACAAATCGGTAACGGATAGAGATAGTCCCTGCCCTTTGACGGGCTGACGGTCTAATCGGGGGAGACGGACGGACGAGAACAATAGCAAATAGAATCAAGGTGATGTACATCTCATTAACAAAATAAATAGGGTAATGAAAATATATACTGTTGAGCGGATGAGTACGGCGCTGAGGGGAGGGGAAGGAAGAGGGGGAGGAGCAGAGGGAAAGGGGGGAGAAGAGGGTTTAGCTACGGAGAGGTGAAGGGGGAGTAGAGGGAGCAGAGGGAAAAGGGGAGCTCAGTCTGGGAAGGCCTCTCGGAGGAAGTGAGCTTTAAGTAGGGTTTTGAAGAGGGGAGGAAGAGAATCCGTTTGGCGGAGGTGAGGAGGGAGGGCATTCCTGGACCGCGGGAGGACGTGGCCCGGGGGTCGAAGGCGGGACGGGCGAGACCGAGAGACGGCGAGGAGGTGGGCGGCGGAGGAGCGGAGCGTGCGGGGTGGGCAGGAGAAAGAGAGAAGGGAGGAGAGGTAGGAAGGGGCGAGGTGACGGAGAGCCTCGAAGCCTAGAGTGAGGAGTTTTTGTTTGGAGCGGAGGTCGATAGGCAACCACTGGAGGTGTTTAAGAAGGGGAGTGACATGCCCAGATCGTTTCTGAGGGAAGATGAGCCGGGCAGCGGAGTGAAGAATAGACCGGAGCGGGGTGAGAGAGGAGGAAGGGAGATCGGAGAGAAGGCTGATGCTATAATCCAGCCGGGATATAACGAGAGCCCGTAGCGGTAAGGTAGCCGTCTGGGTGGAGAGGAAAGGGCGGATCTTGGCGATATTGTAGAGGTGAAACCGGCAGGTCTTGGTAACGGATAGGATGTGTGGGGTGAACGAGAGGGACGAGTCAAGGATGACACCGAGATTGCGGGCCTGCGGGACGGGAAGGATGGTCGTGCCATCCACGGTGACGGAGAAGTCTGGGAGCGGACCGGGCTTGGGAGGGAAGATGAGGAGCTCAGTCTTGCTCATGTTGAGTTTTAGGTGGCGGGCCGACATCCAGGTGGAGACGTCCCGGAGGCGGGAGGAGATGCGAGCCTGAAGGGAGGGGAAGAGGACAGGGTCAGAGATGTAGATCTGCGCGTACTCTCCCAAACACTCAATACAGTGCTCTGCACGGAGTAAGCGCTCAATAAATAGGATTGACCGACAGACCGGCTGATCCTCCGAGGCGGGAGGGAAGGTGGCGATTACCTATGGTGTTTTTGAGAAGCAGCGTGGCTCAGTGGAAGGAGCATGGGCTTGGGAGTCAGAGGCCATGGGTTCGAATCCCCACTCTGCCACTCGTCAGCTGTGTGACTGTGGGCAAGTCACTTAACTTCTCTGTGCCTCAGTTACTTCATCTGTAAAACGGGGATGAAGACTATGAGCCTCACGTGGGACAATCTGATTACGCTATATCTACCCCAGCACTTAGAACAGTACTCTGCACATAGTAAGAGCTTAAATACCATCATTATTATTATTATTATTATTATTCTCTGGGCCTCAGTTACATTGCTGTAAAATGGGGATTAAGACTGGGAGCCCCATGTGGGACAGGGACTGTGTCTATCCCGATTATCTTGTTTATTACAGTGCTTGGCACATAACAAGTGCCATGTCAGTTTGGTCTTGGTTGGCACATAACGAGCTTAGAGTCTAGAGAGGGGGAGAGACATCGATAGAAAGAAATAAATGACAGATATGAACGTAAGTGCTGTGGGGCCGGGCAGGGGAAAGAATGAAGGAAGCAAGTCAAGGCGATGCAGAAGGGAGTGGGAGAAGAGGAAAGGAGGGCTTAGGCAGGGAAGGCATCTTGAAGGAGATGTGGTCACCAAGTCCTCCCAGGACACCTTTGACCCACGCAAATAATCATTTGTGGGAATCCCATGGAAGCAATTTAAGATTTTCCAGGTGGTGGGGGAGCATCAAAGGCCCCCCAGTATCCATGGAGCAATTTATCAATCTTCTGGGGGCTCTGCATGGGCAGCAGGACCTCAGGGAAAACCTTGGGATGGGCAAGCAGGAGACTCCCATTCTAGTCCTAGCACTGCCATTGATCTGTTGCGTGATGATACAAATAGTAGTCGTAATAATAATGATTACAAAGCACTAGGTGCTAAACACTATTTTAAGCACTGGGGTAGATACAAAAGAATGACATCAGCTAATAATAATGTTGGTATTTGTTAAGCGCTTATTGTGTGCAGAGCACCGTTCTAAGCACTGGGAGAGATACAGGGTCATCAGGTTGTCGCACGTGAGGCTCACTGTCTTAATCCCCATTTGAAAGATGAGAGAACTGAGGCACAGAGAAGTTAAGTGACTTGCACACAGTCACACATGGGGCTCCCAGGCTATTCAAGAGGGATCAGGTTGTCCCGCGTGGGGCTCACGGTCTTCATCCCCATTTGACAGATGAGGAAACTGAGGCCCAGAGAAGTGACTGGCCCAAGATCACACAGCTGACGGGCGGCGGAGTCGGGATTTGAACCCATGACCTCTGACTCCCAAGCTCAGGCTCTTGCCATTGAGCCACGCTGCTTCTCTGCATTGAATGAATGAATGAATGAATGATAATTTCATCTTCCTGTCTTGATTTACTGACTAAGGTCCTGGTGGTCCTCAGTGGTGCTCATTACCCTATTTATTATGATAATGAGATGTACATCACCTTGATTCTATTTATTTGCTATCATTTTAATGAGAAGTTCATCCCCTTGATTCTATTTATTGCCATTGTTTTTGTCTGTACGTCTCCCCCGATTAGACTGTAAGCCCGTCAGAGGGCAGGGACTGTCTCTAGCTGTTACCGATTTGTACATTCCAAGTGCTTAGTACAGTGCTCTGCACATAGTAAGCGCTCAATAAACACTATTGAATGAATGAATGAATGAATGAATGAAGAAGAAGGACAGGTATTGAATCCTATTTTACAGATGACGTAACTGAGACATAGAGAAGTTAAATGATTGTTTTAAGGATGCACAATGGGCAAGTGAAAGAGCTGGGATTAGAACCCAGGTCCTCCGAATCCCAGTCTCATGCTCTTTCCAGTCATTCATTCATTTAATCATATTTATCGAGTGCTTACTGTGTGCAGAGCACTGTACTAAGCACTTGGGAGAGTACTATATAACAATAAACAGACACGTTCCCTGCACACAACGAGCAGACAGTCTGAGGAGAAGGGGGAGCAGAGGTGTGGGGGGGGGGGCAGGCATGTTACTTCCGCTAGGTCATGCTGATTTGACCTGGGATAAATCACTTAACCGTTCTTTGGCTTTGGTCATCTGTCTTTAAAATGGGACTCCCAGTTGGTGATGCATGTGTTATAAAATAATAATAATAATAATGTTGGTATTTGTTAAGCGCTTACTATGTGCCGAGCACTGTTCTAAGCGCTGGGGTAGGTACGGGGTAATCAGGCTGTCCCACGTGAGGCTCACAGTTAATCCCCATTTTGCAGATGAGGGAACTGAGGCACAGAGAAGTTAACTTGTTAGCTTCTTTTTAGAGAGGCAGTTAATCAATGCGACTTATAGAGCATCAGCTGAGTGCTAGGTGCTGTCCTAAGTGCCTGGGTGAGTACACCAGTAGCAAGACACAGGTCTCCTGCACTCAAGAAAGTTATCATTACCCTATTAATTTTGTTAATGAGATGTACATCACCTTGATTCTTTTTATTTGCTATTGTTTTAATGAGATGTTCCTCCCCTTGATTCTATTTATAGCCGTTGTTCTTGTCTGTCTGTCCCCCCCCGATTAGACCGTAAGCCCGTCAAAGGGCAGGGACCGTCTCTATCTGTTGCCGATTTGTCCATTCCAAGCGCTTAGTACAGTGCTCTGCACAAAGTAAGCGCTCAATAAATACTATTGAATGAATGAGCGATCTAACTGGGAAAAGCAGTAAAATATATTTGCTTATCGTAGAGAGCTGCCCCCTCTCAGGATGGCACCTGGAAAGTTTCCAGTCCTCTACCAGTCTCGGCTACGGGAGGGAGAGTCAAGCAGTGGCCTGTCCGTTCCATTCCTAACTTGGGCAGTGGCTAGCGAGGGGCACGCCATCGGCTACGAGTCAAAACCCACCCATGCTGGGCAGCGGCCGCACGGGAGAGAGTCGAGGGCGGAGACTTGAGTTTACTGTGTGGAAGGAGGCGATGGAAAACCGCTTCCATACTTTGACCAAGAAAACTCTGTGGATCCACTACCAGAAGGATTGCAGATGGAGAGCGGGGCGTTCTGGGAGAGATGTGTCCGTGTCGTCGCTATGGGTCCGAAACGACTCGACGGCGAAAGACAAAAGAGATGCAGGAATACCATTCAGGACGACTATTTATGTAGAATAGAATTCATGAATCATAGAGAGGCAAAATGGCTTTATCCTAGTAATTGTGCTATTTTAAGTGCCTACTATGTGCCAGGTATCATACTAAGCACTGGGGCAGATACGAGGTAATTGGGTTGGACACAGTTCCAGCCCCACATAGGACTCACAGTCTGAATCCCCATTTTTCAGATGCAAGTAACTGAGGCCCAGAGAAGTGAAGTGACTTACCCAAGATCACCCAGTAGAAGAATGGCGAAGCCGGGATTGGAACCCAGGTCCGTCTGAAGTCGAGGCCGATGCTCTACCCACTAGGCCATGATGCTAGTGCTAGTGGAGGGAACATTGGCCTAAGAGGGTGGGGACCCCACTGCACCTCACCTCAGATATCCCCATCATCGTCCCTTGAGGACCTGCGATACCTTAAACTGTGGCTTCAAGCGCATAAATGAAAACCTACTGGAGGCTCCAGACATCGTGTAGCTAATGTGCTTAGCACTGGGATGGAACAATAGTTGTTCAACATTTTTTTGTTCTCTAAACCTCCCTTGGGGCCCATTTTTTTGCCAGTTAACCCTATAATCCACAGGGTGGTGTGGGCTCAGCTCCAGAATTGGGGGTTGCAGTAAGCTTAATGTCCACGCTGCTCTAGAACAAGAGAGAGAAACCTTACTCTCTCCCTTTTACATCTCACAGGGCCAGAGGGTTAGATAAACAACTTTAACTGAAGCCCACGGACATGCATTCATTCATTCATTCATTCATTCAATCATAGTTATCGAGCACTTGCCGTGTGCGGAACGCTCTACTAAGCGCTTGGGAGCGTCTAATAAGAAACAGGCACATTCCCTGCCCATATCGAGCTCATAGTCAAGAGGGCTTTCGAATGAGAATCGGCCACCCGTTCTTTTTTTCCGGGAAAGACTTTACGGAGGAGGTGGGCTTTGGAGAGGGGATCGGGGGTTGGGACAGGAATAATATTTGGCCTGTGGGGAAAGGGATGTCTGAGACAGAGGGCTTGGTGAAGGGGAAAGAAGGAATGTCTCCAGAGTCAGTAGAAAAAAACCATTAACCGGAGCAAAGGTCGCGGGCAGAAAAGTCGTGGGAGGTGAGAGATGTTATGGACCCCAAGACGGACAGCTGAAGAACTTGAAACTCACCATCCTGCGAATGCACATTTCTTCTGGCCACACAATGTGGCACTTAAATAGCGATTGCTCTTTTGCCCTTTCCTAATGAAAGCAAGTTTGAATATTAACCTACTTAGCGCAACCGCGGCCTAGTAGAATGCAAACGTAAAATATAACCTTAACTAACCAACTTGAAGCAATTAACAAGCATCATCGTATAATTATTCCCGGCTTCTCCCCTCGTGAAGTCCTCCCGGGCTAGCGGCGGAGAAAGCGAATGAAAAGCTTTGGATTTTAATCCTGAGAAAGAATTGGCTTGCCCGTCGATTTGATGTATTTAGTTAACGCCTAAATAAGAGAAGTATGAGCGAGAGTGAATGGAGCCTTATGACATCTTTGGATAAAACGAGCTACATATGCTGACCGTATTCATTTTTGATCGTTTCCTTAGGCCAGTTAAGGAGCACGGGCAGATTTCATTTTTGCCAGTAGGAGGGAGTAGCAGTTTTACTCTGACTGCACATTTCTGTAATATAATCGGATGTGTGGGAGTGCAAGAATATTCTAAAGAGGTCTGCAGTCGTGCCACAGGACCCATCGATTTTCTTTCCAGAAGCAAGAGATTCCAAGGAAAACCCAGTGTATTAATATTGAAGCACGTTGGAGTAAGTTCTTTGAGGTGAAAGCATCTATCAAGTACAGCACTCTGCCATTTCCCTCCAACTACAAGCATATAATGAACAAAATGTAAAGATTTCTTCTGAATAGGGGTCTAATAATAAACAGATGGCCAGCAAAGCCCGTACGGCAAAAAGTTATCAACAAGTATGCTGTTGTGTAAGCCCCGAATGCGGTTTTAATATTTCACTCTAACACTTATCACGGAGATCTAAATAAGGTGGTTGAAGTTAAACAGAACATATTCTCCAAATGTGTTTATACCACTAGAATCTCGAAGATATATTTACCAAAGATGGATCAGCAAGTGTCTTTGTGTACGGGAGGTTTTTGAAAGGAAAAGGGGGGGAGAGTTAAGAGCTACTCGGCACTTTCCCCTCAACCCAGGATTTCTAATGAATTGTGAAATAGATTTTGTTCAACGTACAATGGATCACTGTAAATTGATGAGCAATTGCTCGACTGATAAAGGAAGTTAAGACCTCAAGTTGCTCCTTTTGGAAGATTCCTTGATCATTTATTTCAGTCTCTGTCTTCCCTGCTAGGTTTCTAAGCTTCTTGTAAGCACAGGCCTCATGCTTACTAATTGTTTTTTACTCTACTGAGATAATAGGACTGTGAACTGTATGCAGTAAGCACTCAATAAATTCTACTTGATAATAGTAATAATGTTGGTATTTGTTATGCACTTACTATGTTCAGAGCACTGTTCTAAGCACGGGGGTAGATACAGGGTCATCCCGGTCCTCTCCCAGACTTCCCTATCACCGTGGACGGCACGACCGTCCTTCCCGTCTCTCGGGCCCGCGATCTCGGTGTCATCCTTGACTCGTCTCTCTCGTTCACCCCACGCATCCGATCCGTTACCGAGACCTGCCGGTCTCACCTTTACGATATCGCCGAGATCCGCCCTTTCCTCTCCACCCAGACGGCTACCTTACCGCTACGGGCTCTCGTTATATCCCGGCTAGACTACCGCGTCAGCCTTCTCTCCGACCTCCCTTCCTCCTCTCTCGCCCCACTCCGGTCTATTCTTCACTCCGCTGCCCGGCTCATCTTCCCGCAGAAACGCTCTGGGCCTGTCACTCCCCTTCTTAAAAACCTCCAGTGGTTGCCTATCGACCTCCGCTCCAAACAAAAACTCCTCACTCTAGGCTTCGAGGCTCTCCGTCACCTTGCCCCTTCCTACCTCTCCTCCCTTCTCTCTTTCCACCGCCCACCCCGCACGCTCCGCTCCTCCGCCGCCCACCTCCTCGCCGTCCCTCGGTCTCGCCCGTCCCGCCGTCGACCCCCGGGTCACGTCCTCCCGCGGTCCCGGAACGCCCTCCCTCCTCACCTCCGCCAAACTGATTCTCTTCCCCTCTTCAAAACCCTACTTAAAACTCACCTCCTCCGAGAGGCCTTCCCAGACTGGGCTCCTCTTCTCCCTCTACCACCACCCCCTTCACCTCTCCGCAGCTAAACCCTCTTTTCCCCCTTTCCCTCTGCCCCTCTCCCCTTCCTTCCCATCCCCTCGGCTCTGTACTCGTCCGCTCAACTGTATATATGTCCATTACTCTATTTATTTTGTTAATGAAATGTACATCGCCTCGATTCTATTTAGTCGCCATTGTTTCTACGAGATGTTCTTCCCCTCGACTCTATTTATCGCCACTGTTCTTTTCTGTCCGTCTCCCCCGATGAGACCGTAAGCCCGTCAAACGGCAGGGACTGTGTCTATCTGTTGCCGACTTGTTCATTCCAAGCGCTTACTACAGTGCTCTGCACATAGTAAGCGCTCAATAAATACTATTGAATGAATGAATGAAAGGTTGTCCCACGTGAGGCTCACAGTCTTCATCCCCATTTTACAGATGAGGTAACTGAGGCACAGAGAAGTTAAGTGACTTGCCCACAGTCACACAGCTGACAAGTGGCAGAGCCAGGATTAGAACCCATGACCTCTGACTCCCAAGCCCGGGCTCTTGATGAGAAGCAGCTTAGCCTAGTGGAGAGAGCACTGGATCAGGAGCCAGAAAACCTGGGTCCCAAACCTGGCTCCTCAACTTGCCTTATCATTATCATTATTATTATTACTATCCTTAATAATAACAATAGTAGACCCCTTTAAAGGACTGCACCTGGAGAGTTTCCAGTCCTCTACCAGTCTCAACTCTGGGAGGGAGAGTCAAGCAGAGGCCTGTCCGTTCCATTCCTAACTTGGCCAGTGGTTGGCGAGTGGCAGGCCGTCTGCTACGAGTCAAAACTCACCCGGGCCGGGCAGCGGCGGCCTGGGAGAGAGTCGGGGGCAGAAGCTCAAGTTGACTGCGTGGAAGAAGGCCATGGTCAACCACTTCCGGATTTTTACCAAGGAAACTCTCTGGATCCACTACCAGAACGATTGCAGATGGAGGTGGGATGTCCTGGGCGAGATGTGTCCATGGAGTCGCTGAGGGTCGCAAACGACTCGACAGCATAACACGAGACAAGTAGTAATTAATGATAGTAGTGTTTGTTGAGCACTTACTCTGTGCCGAGCACTGGGGTAGATACAAGATAATCAGGTTATTACATGAATTGTACATCGCCTTGATTCTATTTAGTTGCCATTGTTTTTACGAGATGTTCTTCCCCTCGACTCTATTTATCGCCATCGTTCTCGTCTGTCCGTCTCCCCCGATTAGACCGTAAGCCCGTCAAACGGCAGGGACCGTCTCTATCTGTTGCCCACTTGTTCATCCCAAGTGCTTAGTACAGTGCTCTGCACATAGTAAGCGCTCAATAAATACTACTGAATGAAAAGTTGGGCACAACCCCTGTCCCACATGGGGCTCACAATCTAAGTAAGAGGGCAGATTCTCTGTCACTAGGAGGCAATAGCAGTTTTCCTGCTTCTCTGTGCCTCAGTTTTCTCAGCTGTAAAATAGGGATTAAATATTTATCCTCTCTCCCACCTTAGGCTCTGAGCCCCATATGGGACAGGGACTCTACCTGAGAGGATTGTATTTTGTCTACTCCGGTACTTATCACCATGTTTACCACTTATCAGTTAGTGGATTCACTTCCCACATTCTTCTCAATCTTTGAGTTCTCTCTCCAGGTTTCACAGGGAGAGAGGTGTGTGAATCTGGTCTATAAACCCCCCCAAATCACCAATATACACCCGCACACTTGCGGGCTCAGAAATAGTTTCCCGAACCTGTGAATCAACAGGCAGAAAGAAGGAAGCGAGTTGCGGCCTTTTTGGAAAGTTTCTCCATGAAGCACTGACACCATGCTTGATCCTTTTACAAGCTGTTTGCTGTTCTAAGTTTGCTGAAGACTTGTGATTCCTACTTTCACCTTGTTCTCTCTGGCTGCAGTCCTATCTGAGAGACTCTTTCCCAGGTTACATCAAACCTGGGCCTCCAGGGACAAATTGCTATTTTGGCAAATGGGATTTTTCAGCTGCAGAGTTACTGCTTTTTGTTTGGTCTTTTTTTTTTTTTTCCGACTGAAACTGTAGTGCAACCTGAGCAGAGATAAATGAAGCTTATCACATTTAGTGTCCACGTGTGTCCTGTATCCTCTCATTTGAGCTCAAGGGCTTCAACCTTTATTGTCAGAGTCAGTCGGGTGATCAGATGATAATAATGACAGTTTGTGGTATTTGTTAGTGCTTTCTATGGGTTGAAGCATCAGAGTAAATAGAGAACAATCAGATGAGACTCAACCCCTGTCCCATACGGGACGGAGAAGTTAAGTGACTTGCCCAAGGTCACACAGCAGACAAGTGGCGGAGTTGGGATTAGAACGCACTTTCTCTGACTCCTCCTGCTACTAGGGCATGCTGCACGCCTAGAGATGCAGAAGCTGAGACACGGGGCAGTTAAGTGACTTTCCACAGTCACACAGCAGGCAAGACAGGAAGCCTTGCCTAATGGAGAGGCCACGGGCGTGGGAATCGGAAGGATCCGGGTTCTGATCCCAGCTCCTCCATTTGTCACCTGTGTGGTTTTGCGAAAGTCACTTAACTTTTCTGTGCCTCTGTTACTTCATCTGTAAAATGGGGATTACAACTGTGAGCCCCATTTGGGACATGGATGATGATCAAACTGATCATCTTTTATCTACCCCAATGCTTAGGACAGTGCCTAGCACATAGATTGTCACTGTTTATTGTTGTATTGTACTTTCCCAAGAGCTTAGTACAGTGCTCTGCACACAGTAAGCACTTAATAAATACGACTGAATGAATGAGTGAATAGTTAGCGCTTAACAAATGCCTTAAAAAAAAAAAAATGGGCAGAGCCGGATTAGAAATCAGATCTCCTGACTCCCAGGCCTCCGCTGGTTCTACAGGGCCAAACTGCTACTATTCAGTGTTTAACCTTGAGGAAAGAAAGTGAATAGATGTTAGAGGAAGGTGTTCTCTTTGTCTAATCGTTCATTTATTCTTTCGATCGTCTTTATTGAACGCTCACTATATGCAGAACACTGTACTAAACTCTTGGAAAGTACAATTCGGGCAACGGAGAGAGACGATCCCTACCCAACAACGGGCTCGCGGTCGAGAAGGGTGGAGACAGCCAACAAAACAAAACAGGTAGACAGGCATCAATAGCATCAAAATAAATAAATAGAATTATAGATATGTGCACATCATTAATAAAATGAAGAAAATAATAAATACGTACATATATACACAAGTGCTGTGGGGCAGGAAGGGAGGGTAATAATAATAATAATAATGTTGGTATTTGTTAAGCGCTTACTATGTGCAGAGCGCCGTTCTAAGCGCTGGGGGAGATACAGGGTAATCAGTTCGTCCCACGTGAGGCTCACAGTTAATCCCCATTTTAATAATAATAATAATAATAATGTTGGTATTTGTTAAGCGCTTACTATGTGCCGAGCACTGTTCTAAGCGCTGGGGTAGACACAGGGGAATCAGGTTGTCCCACGTGGGGCTCACAGTCTTCATCCCCATTTTACAGATGAGGGAACTGAGGCACAGAGAAATTAAGTGACTTGCCCACAGTCACACAGCTGACAAGTGGCAGAGCCGCAGAGGGAGAGAGCAGGGGCGATGGGGAGGGGAGGAGGAGCAGAGGAAAAGTAACTCTGGGGAGGCCTCCTGGAGGAGGCCCCAGCTTCCCTATTATTTTCCCAGGTAGAGACTCCAAAATCCTCTTCCACGTAACCCTTCTGCTGAATGACAAATAATGAAACCCATAAAACTAGAGGTCAAGTATCGACAGGAATTTTTCATCAGCAATCCCCCCAAAATAAATAAATCCTCGGACCGACAGCGTTAAGTCGAAGGTTAGGGTGAGGGTTAAAGTGGGGTTTAGGGTTTGTACTCTCTGACACTCAAAATAGTGGATACAATCTCACAGTCAACAGCACCTTAGCGGAAACTGCTAATCCTAGAGTTACCAGGAGCGATAAGTTTAAGTTGAGAAGGAGTGCTGCGCAGTGGAAAGAGCACGGGCCTAGGAGACAGAGGACCTCGGTTTACAGATGATGTAACTGAGCCCAGAGAAGTTAAGTCACATAGCAGGCAAGAGAGGAAACGTAGCCTAATGGAGGGACCGTGGGCCTGGGAGTCAGAAGGATCTGAGTCCTAATCCAGCTCCACCACGTCTGCTGTGTGATCTTGGCCAAGTCACTTAACTTCTCTGTGCTTCTGTTACATCATCTCTAAAATGGGGATCAAGACGGTGAGTCCCGAGTGGGACAGGGACTGTGTCTATTCCGATTACCTCGTATCTACTTCGGAGCTTAGAGCGGTTCCTGGCACGTGGCAAGCACTTAAGGAATACCATTAAAATAAGAAATAGGCAGGTCGATTGATTTGGTTGAAACTTGATTTGAAATCGGGCCTTGAACTTAATGCGTGGCATACCTTCCCATTCTCATCACTTATTTGTATTAATATCTGTCTACCCCTCTAGAACAGAGGTGGAAGAAGAGGGCATCCAACACCTCTTTTCCTTGAAGTAGGAAAGCAGTGCCCACGAAGCAGCTCTCTCCTAGCTCCTCGGGAACATCTCGTGCTGCCCGAAGTTAGTTTCCCCACGGTACAGGAAGAGCAGAAGTCTCGTGTGCATTTTCTTTTATTGAAAAAAAAAAAAAGACAAAAGAGAAATCGGGCCGGAGGCAGCAGCAGTCTGAAGCAGGGGCAGCCCACACACCAGGCCAGCGAGCGCTGTGGCCATTACTTGGCCGTGCGAGGCTATTTGAGAAGAGAGGACTCCAAGATGGTGTCTGATTACCTCATGTGAGTGGCAGGGGGAGGCGGCACCTTATTGGATCGTAATAATAATAATAATAATAATGATGTTATTTGCTAAGCTCTTACTATGTGTTAAGCCCTACTTCTAAGCCCTGGGGTAGATCCAAGTTGATCGGGTTGGACATAGCCCCTGTCCCACGTGGGGCTAGGAGCTGGAATTAGATCTCAAGCCCTTCTGTCTCCCAGACCTGGGCTCTATCCATTAGGCCACCCTGCTTCTCTTTTGCCTCCTCGTCTCTATTTTCATATGACATTTTTGCTCCATGAGAGTCACTCCTTTCTTAATAATTATTGTGATATTCGTTAAGCGCTTATTATGTGTCAAGCACCGGGGGAGATACAAAATAATCAGATCAGACAAAATCCCTGTCCTAGACGTGGCTCACAGTCTAAGGGGGAGATGAGGAAATTGAGACCCAGAGAGGTTAAGCGGCTTGTCCAGGGTCACACTGCAGGTGAATGGCAGAATTGGGATTAGAACCCAGGTCTCCTGACTCCCAGGTCCACGTTCTTTCCATTAAGCCCCGTTCTCCTTGGTTGATAATATTGGGCCTTGCTAGTCTATCTTCAGCAATCGACTCCCAGCTTTCATCTGAGGCTCTTGTCTTTCTGAGTGTTAGCTTTCACGTGCCTACCCACAGACTAAATTACTGAAGAAAACTGGAACCAGGTAACGGCTCGTCCCTACTCATGCTTGATTTCCAGGGGAGAATGAAACAGTTGAACAGATTTATGCTTTGGAGGCTTTCTGAGAGAAGAACAGATGAATTCTGAGGGATAAGCACGGCCAATGAGCTCTCCAGAGAATGGAGAGAACGTGGGCTTGAAGTTTTAAGGAATCCATTTCAGAGCGCTGCCCATCTGGACGCTTAATGGGACAGGATGTCCTTAAGCAACTGGATACGATCCTTATGATTTCTGACTCTCGTTTCTAATGCTGGTTGAATATGGATTTATGGTTCGGTTTATGGCCTGAAATAAAACTGATTTATTTTAGAGACTAATTTGAAAGCGGGGCCATTTGCTGAATAACCGAACAGCTGTTTCTCTATTATTTGTTACACGGTGTAAACAAAACATCCCTGAATTTTGACTCTAATGAGCTCTGATTCTGATAGGCAGTAGGTGAAATGAATACAATCCTGAGCAAACTGCGATTGTCGTTTTCCATCTTTGGGCTTTAAATCTTTACTCTAACCCACAGGATCGATGCCTACCTCAGACGAACCCCAAGACAGGTTTAGTAAGGTCAGCAATCTAAAGCACGTGATGCTTGTTAGGGAGGAAGAAAATCATAGCCCATTACGGGGTATTCTGTTCTCCTTTCCCAGTATATATTTCATGAGTGACTCTGTAGAGAGAGAGAGCACGATAGCAGAATTTTGCCAGATTAACACGAAGTTAGATGTTCCAGTCAATATCCCCTAGGTCTTCTCTATAGTCAGTCAGATATTTTGCAAATAATAATAATCGTGGTATTTAATGTTGGTATTTGTTAAGCGCTTACTATGTGTCAGTCACTCTGATAATGATAATGTTGCTATTTGTTGAGTGCTTACTATGTGCAGAGCACCGTTCTAAGCGCTGGGGGAGATACAGGGTCATCATATCGTCCCACGTGAGGCTCACAGTCTTACTCCCCATTTTACAGATGAGGTAACTGAGGCACAGAGAAATTAAGTGACTTGCCCACAGTCACACAGCTGACAAGTGGCAGAGTCAGAATTCGAACCCATGACCTCTGACACCCAAGCCCGGGCTCTTTCCACTGAGCCACGCTGCTTCTCAAGCTCTGTACTAAGCTCTGGGTTAGATACAAGGTAATAGGTTAGGACCCAAGCTCCTGTTCGACATGGAGCTCACAGCAAATCGTTTCTGAATGAAGGCTTGAGACGTGGAAACAATACGGCCTAGTAGATGGAGCATGGGCTTGGGAGTCAGAAGGTCATGGGTTCTAATCCCGGCTCCACCACTTGTCTACTGTGTGACTTTGGGCAAGTCACTTCACTTCTCTGTGCCTCACTTACCTCATCTGGGCAAAGGGGATTGACTGTGAGCCCCATGTGGGACATGGACTGTGTCCAGACTGAGTAACTTATATCTATCTCAGGGCTTAGCACAGTGTGTGGTCCACAGTAAGCGCTTAATAAATACCACAGTTATTATTACCGTTATTGTTATAACCCAGTCATGTATAGAAATTATTAATGCTACCACTCCCAGAGAGGTGTAGCCTAGAGAACTTGGAGACCACAGCTTGTTCCCAGACAGAACTCATTTAATCCCACTCCCTCCATGCACTGGGGTGTGCGCGGGAAAGAGGTGGGAGTCCTGGGCCGCTGGAGTCGGTTAGACAGCGGACCTGGACTTTGGAACCGGTAAGGGCCAGGTAGAGTTGGCAGCATGGTACAGTGGATAGAAACAGGCCTCTGAATCACAGGGTCCTGGGTTCTAATCCCTGCTCTAACCCTTATCTGCTGTGTAGCCTTGGGCAACTCACTTCACTTCTCTGGGCCTCAGTGACCGCATCTGCGAAATGGGGATTAAGACTGTGAGCCCCACATGGGACAGGGACTGGGTCCAACTCAGTTTGCTTCTACCCACCCGAGGGCTCGCTACGGTGCCTGACACGTGGAAAGTGCTTAACGATAATAATAACATTTATGGCATTTGTTAAGTGCTTATTATGTGCCGAGCACTGTTCTAAGCGCCAGGGTAGATCGAGGTGATCAGGTTGTCCCACGTGGGGCTCACAGTCTTAATCTCCATTTTGCAGATGAGGGAACTGAGGCCCAGAGAAGCAAAGTGGCTTGGGCAAAGTCACACAGCAGAGAAGTGGAAGAGCCAGGATTAGAATCCCCATCCTTTGACGCCCAGGGTCTTTCAACTAGGCCATACTGCTTCTCTACTACTATTATTATTAAGTAGGGTGCTTCATGAGGGCATGGAGACACCTGCTGAACACCACAAAGATGCTTTGAAGTGGAACCATCGTTATTATTATTAAGTTGAATTATCGTTATTATCGAAAGCCATTAAGATAAGCGGAGCTGAGGCATCTTCCCCAAATCCCACTTCTGGTCCGGGCCATGATAGGAGCAGAGGCAGGGAGGGCGGCCAGAACAGAGCAGCAGCAGTTAGCACAAGAAACACTGGACACCACCAGCTACCCACCACCGGCCAGCGGCTCCAGAGCTGCGCTGTCGACAGGTTCCATTCCGGGCGGCCACAGAGGAAACTCTAAACTGAAAGTTCGTAGTGGGCAACGGATTTGTCTGTTCATTTTTATACTGTACCCTCAGTACTTAGTGCTCAGTACAGTGCTGTGTGCGTGGTCAATAAATATGATCAGATGCATGGAAGAACAGTAAACGCTCGGTAAATACGACTGAAAAGTTTCCAGAGGATCCTGAGCTCCAGAGGCAGCCAGGCCGGGGATCCACTCTCTCATTTTTTACCGCATCCTACCGGCTGCGTGGGATCGTAAGATCTGTATTTACGTGTCTATCTGGGCTATGTGTTTTGGAGAATGTGAGGGAATGGCACTGGACGATGGTTTCTGGGTGGCTTAGTGGAAAGAGCCCGGGCTTGGGAGTCAGAGGTCGTGGGTTCTAATCCCGGCTCCTCCATCACTTGTCAGCTCTGTGACTTCGGGCAGGTCACTTAACCTCTCTGTGCCTCAATCTCCTCATCTGTAAAATGGGGATTAAGACTGTGAGCTCCACGTGGGGCAACCTGATTACTCTGTTTCTACCCCAGCGCTTAGAACAGTGCCTGGCACCTAGTAAGTGCTTAACAAATACCATTATTATTATTATGATGATGATTATTATCATATATGGATCCAGGAGACAAAGAGAGAGAGAGTGTGTGTGTGTGTGTCTCTGCATTTATCTGCATTTGAAAAGCAGGATTGTTTAGTGGATAGAGCCTGGTCCTGGAAGTCAGAAGATCATGGGTTCTAATTCCAGCTCTGACACTTGTCTGCTGTGTCACCTTGGGCAAGTCACTTAACTTCTCTGTGCCTCAGTTATCTGTAAAATGAGGAAAGAGACTGTGAGCCCCAAGTGGGACGGGGACTGTGTCCAACCCAATTTGCTTGTATCCACCTCAGTGCTTAGGTACAGTGCCTGGAACATAGTAAGCGCTTAACAAATACCAAAATTGTTAGCATTCTCATTAGTAGTAGTATTATTTCCCTGTTTTCCTTTATTTCTGTCTCACTGCCAGTCTCTGTTTATTTCCACGTCTTCCTATCTCCTGAGGAACCCCTTCATCTCACCATTTCGCGTCCCCCTACCTGATTTTTCTCCTCCTCAGATCCCCAAAATTCAGAATGGCACTCTTCCATATTTTATTTCACTGTTTGGCAGAAGAGAATGAAATGATTCAGAGGGAAGCAGCGTGGCATAGTAGATAGAGCATGGGTCTGGGAGTCAGAAGGTCATGGGTTCTAATCCCAGCGCTGCCGCTCGTTTGCTGTGTGAGCCAGGAGAAGGCACTTAACTGTGGTGCTTTTAAGTGCTTACTATGTACCGGGCACTGTACTAAGCTCTGGGGTAAATACAAGGTAATTGGATTGGACGCAGACCCTGACCCACATGGGGCTCACAGTTTTCATCCCCATTTTACAGAAGAGGTAACTGAGGCACGGAGAAGTTAAGTGACGTGCCCAAGGTCAGACAGCGGACAAGTAGTAGAACTGGAATTAGAACCCAGGACCTTCTGACTCCCAAGCCTGTGCTCTGTCCACTACAGCATGCTGCTTCCCCTTCTCTGTGCCTGGTACCTCATCTATAAAATAGGGATTAAGACTGTGATCCCATGTGGGACATCGACTGCGTCCAACCTGATTAGCTTGTATCTATCCCAGTACTCAGTACGGTGCCTGGCAAATAGTAAGTGCTTAACAAATACCTAAAAGAAAGAAGAATTTAGAGTAGGCCTGACATCATTTTTTTTTTTTAATTTGGAGAGCAGTTTTATTTTTCCAAAGCACTTTCCCTCGAAGCAGTGCGGCTCAGTGGAAAGAACACGGGCTTGGGAGTCAGAGGTCATGGGTTCGATTCCCGGATCTGCCGCTTGTCAGCTGTGTGACTGTGGGCAAGTCACTTCGCTTCTCTGTGCCTCAGGTACCTCATCTGTAAAATGGCGATGAAGACTGTGAGCCTCACTTGGGATGACCTGATTACCTTGTATCTACCCCAGCGCTTAGAACAGTGCTCTGCACATAGTAAGCGCTTAACAAATACCACCATTATTATTATCTTGCCTGATCTCCAAATTCAGTCCAGCCTGCACACTTAGTCCTCTAACACCAACCAGTCACTGTACCTGGATCTCGTCTACCTCGCCGTCGAACCCTCACCCTCATCCTGCCTCTGGCCAGGAACTCCCTTCCCTTTCATATCCAACAGAGGAACACTCTCCTCACCTTTAACTCTTTATTAAAATCACACCTCCTCCAAGAGGCCCTCCTAACCAAGCTCTCTATTTGCCCCGCCCTCTCATCCCTCTGCGCTTCCTATTCACTGGTCTATGCGCTTAAGCATTTTGATATTGGTAATTTATTTTAATGTCTTTTCCCTCCCGTAGACTGTAAACTGCTTATGGGAAGGGAGTGGGTCTACCAACTCTTTTGAATTGTACTCTCCCAAATCCTTATTAGAGTTCCCTGCACACAGTAAGTGCTCAGTAAATACCACTGACGGACCGATCTCGGTTTGCCCTCACGACGGCCCCATGAAGGAGGCTGAAGCAGATATCATTAATCCACCGTACAGAGGAGGAAATCGAGACACAGAGAGGTGAAGTGACTTGCCCCAGGTCTCACGGCAAGCAGTGACAGAGCAGAGACCCGGTCCCAGGCCTCCTTCTGCTGACTCTGTACTCTCTAGTCCTTAGAAATGAGCAGGTAGGTGCCATTTCTCATTCATTCATTCATTCAATAGTATTTATTGAGCACTTACTATGTGCGGAGCACTGTACTAAGCGCTTGGGATGAACAAGTGGGCAACAGATAGAGACGGTCCCTGCCGTCTGACGGGCTGACGGTCTAATCGGGGGAGACGGGCAGACGAGAACGATGGCGATAAATAGAGTCGAGGGGAAGAACGTCTCGTAAAAACAATGGCAACTAAATAGAATCAAGGAGATGTAGACTGTAAGCTCGTCAAACGGCAGGGACTGTCTCCATCTGTTGCCGACTTGTTCATTCCAAGCGCTTAGTACAGTGCTCTGCCCATAGTAAGCGCTCAATGAATACTATTGAATGAATGAATTAACAAAATAAATAGGGTAATGTAAATATATACAGTCGAGCCGACGAGTACAGTGACGAGGGGAGGGGAAGGGAGAGGGGGAGGAGCAGAGGGAGATGGGGGGAAAAGAGGGTTAAGCTGCGGAGAGGTGAAGGGGGGCCGGTAGAGGGAATAGAGGGAGAAGGGGAGCTCGGTCTGGGAAGGCCTCTCGGAGGAAGTGAGCTTTAAGTAGGGTTTTGAAGAGGGGAAGAGAAGCAGTTTGGCGGAGGTGAGGAGGGAGGGCGTTCCGGGACCGCGGGAGGACGTGGCCCAGGGGTCGACAGCGGGACGGGCGAGACCGAGAGACGGCGAGGAGGTGGGCGGCGGAGGAGCGGAGCGTGCGGGGTGGATGGTGGAAAGAGAGAAGGGAGGAGAGGTAGGAAGGGGCGAGGTGACGGAGAGCCTCGAAGCCTAGAGTGAGGAGTTTTTGTTTGGAGCGGAGGTCGATAGGCAACCACTGGAGGTGTTTAAGAAGGGGAGTGACAGACCCAGAGTGTTTCTGCGGGAAGATGAACCGGGCGGCGGAGTGAAGAATAGACTGGAGCGGGGCGAGAGAGGAGGAAGGGAGATTTTTTTTTTCTGATTGACTTGCCAAGAAAGCCCATTTTTGCCAGGTAACTGAGAGGGTGTCCTTAGCAAACACGGAAGGAAATACTGAAAGATTGGGCTGAGGAAGGTGACATGATTAAATGGGTAAATAATGCAACTAGTCTGGGCTTGAAACATTTCTGGCAACTTGGGTATCTATACTCAGTTCCCCTATATGTGGGGATTTACATTTTTGTGTGATATAGCAGCATGGTGTAGTGGATAGAACCCTAAGGGCAGAGAAAACTAGATACCCATATATTAATTAATAAATCAGTAGTACTTATTGAGTGCTTACTTTCTGCAGAGCACTGTACTAAGCTCTTGGAAGAGTAGCATAGTGGTTAGTGGACACAATTCCTGCCTTCAGGGAGCTTATAATTTGGCAAGACCTTCTAGAAGAAGGTCTAGAGAAGCAGCGTGGCTCAGTGGAAAGAGCCAGGGCTTTGGAGTCAGAGGTCATGGGTTCGAATTCCGGCTCGGCCACTTGCCAGCTGTGTGACTGTGGGCAAGTCACTTCACTTCTCGGTGCCTCAGTTAGCTCATCTGTAAAATGGGGATGAAGACCGTGAGCCCCACGTGGGCCAACCTGATTCCCCTGTGTCTACCCCAGCGCTTAGAACAGTGCTCGGCACATAGTAAGCGCTTAACAAATACCAACATTATTATTATTATTATTATTAGAAGGAAGAGCAAAGTGAGATTTTCAAGTATTTCAGATTTTCTTATCCAAGTTTGATGACGATTGTTGTTTGTTCACCTCCCTTTCCTCAGTCTCACAGTTGTTATGTGCACATCCATAATTTATTTATATTACTGTCTGTCTCCCCTTCTAGATTGTAAGCTCACTGTGGGCGGGGAACGTGTCCATCAAGTCTGGAGAAGTAGCATGGCTTAATGGATAGAGCACGGGCCCAGGAGTCAGCAAGATCTAGGTTCTAATCCATGCTCTACTAGGTGTCTGTTGTGTGATCTTGGGCAAATAATAATAATAATAATGTTGGTATTTGTTAAGCGCTTACCATGTGCAGAGCACTGTTCTAAACACTGGGGTAGATACAGGGTAATCAGGTTGTCCCACGTGAGGCTCATAGTTAATCCCCATTTTACAGACGAGGTAGCTGAGGCACAGAGAAGTTGAGGGACTTGCCCACAGTCACAGAGCTGACAAGTGACAGAGAGGGATTTGAACCCACGACCTCCGACTCCCAAGCCCGGGCTCTTTCCACTGAGCCACGCTGCTTCTCTAGTACATTTGCTTCTCTAGTACAGCAAATGACGTAACTTCTCTGGGCCTCAGTTACCTCAATTGTAAGATGGGCATTAAGAATGTGAGCTCCATGTGGGACAACCTGATTAGCTTGTAATCTGCGTCAGCACTTAGAACAGTTCTTGGCACATAGTAAGAGCTTAACAAATACCATTATTAGTAGTATTATGTCACATCCTTAAGCATTCATTCAATTGTATTTATTGAGCACTTACTGTGTGCAAAGCATTGCATTAACAGCTAATTTCAAACTCTTCTAAAAAACCCATCTGCATGCTATTTACTGTGTGTTCATTTTTAAAACACCACATGCTTGCTTGTCCAAGACATTCTCCATCCAGGGGCCCTCAAATTCCTCAGGCATCACCACACTGCTGCATGGCTCCTACCCAATTTCAAGATATCTTAATTCAAATGTTTTTCTGACTGAGATTTTCTATGTGGTTTAGCCTGGATCAGAGCCTCAGAAGACCGCTTTGTCAGTGAGCCTTCCCTTCACACATACCTGATCGAAGTTGTCTATTTGTAATACGCATTTGGCATTCAGAAGCCTCAGTGGACTCCGATTTTGTTTAAAGAGAACCTGGAGACCTCTTTATACTATTCTTTTTTTCTGAAAAATAAATAAGTAAACCAGGAAATTAAAGATTTCCTGGCCAGAACACACTTATGGGGCAGATAGGGTTCTAAAAAATCGAAATAGAAGCCAGTTAGTGTGTCTTTTCTTCTCCTCTCATTAGACCAATATAATACCCAGTCTCATCTTTTATGGTGCAGTTCATTTACTCATTTGTATTTATTGAGCATTTACTATATGCATGTCTATGTCACTGTACTAAATGCTTGGAATGTACAATTTGGCAACAGATAGAGACAATCCCCGCCCAACAACAGTTCAGCACATCAGTGTAGTTGCTGTGTGATTCGGGTAATTTCTTATTATGCTATTTGCTTTTTCACATAGATGATGGTGTGTATTATTTTCTCAGTCTTTACCTTATGTAATACAAGTCTATCCTTGACCTTATTCTGAATATTGGAAACACGAAGGAAAAAAAAAACCTCATATGATCTAATTGGGCCTCAGATTAGCAAGCCACACCAGGTTGTAAAGGAGATGAGTGTTTGACCCTTTAAAGCGGACATAAGCTTTCCAAGTCTGTGATTTGTCCAGCAGAATCTCTGTTTTAGCGGGCAGGCAAACTGAGATAGTTGCCTGGAAACTGCAAATCAATGTATTCGACTGCAACTTTTGTGCATCCTTTTGTTGTATGACTAACAGAGAGGCAATTTATTCAACACCCATTAGGTCCAATGCACTGTTCTATGCATTTGGAAAAGTACAACAGAAGTCTAAGGAAATGTTCCCTGATTACACTCTGATTGGAGAGATAGGTGGAAAATATATACAAATTTAAAAAAGTAGTATTTCCTAAGTTCTGTACTGACAAGCACTATGCTAAGCATTGGGGTAGATAGGAAATAATCAGGCCCTACATGGGGCTCACAGTCTAAGTAGGAGGGAGAACAAGTATTAAATCCTCATTTTGCAGATGAGGAAACTGAGGCATGGAGAAGTGAAGTGACTTTCCCAAGGTCACACAGCACACAGGCGGCGGAGTCGGGATCAGAAGCAGCATGGCGTAGTGGATAGAGCACGGGCCCGGGAGTCAGACTTTCATGGGTTCTAATCCCAGCTCCACCACTTGTCTGCTGCGTGTTCTTGGGCGAGTCACTTTACTTCTCAGATACCTCATTTGTAAAATGGGGAAGGAGACTGTGAGCCTTGCATGGGAAAGGGACTGTGTCCAACCTGATTTGCTTGTATTCACCCCAGCGCTTAGTACAGCGGCTGGCATTCGTTCAGTCATTCAAGCAATTGTATTTATTGAGCACTTACTGTGTGCGGAGCACTGTGTCAGGCGCTTGGAAGATACAATTCGGCAACAGATAGAGACAATCCCTACCCAACAACGGGTTGGCACATAGTAAATGCTTAATAAAGACCATAAAGGAAAGAAAGAAAGAAAAGAAAAAAACCCAGGTCTTCTGACTACCAAGCCCATCCTTCTTCCACTAGGGCATGCTGCTTTAGTAATAATCGAATGTAAGAGAGAGCAAACGCATAGAGGTATAAATTAAACCATTAGCCCGAGCCAAGCCACCACCCAGCAGGGATCAGGGTTGAAAGACGGATGGGATGATGCTTAGACTTCAGGTCATGTTTCCTCATATCTTCTCCCACCTGCCAAAGGGAATCAGCATGGCGTAGTGGAAAGAGCACGGGCCTAGGAGTCAGAAGGTCTTGGGTTCTAACCCCTGCTCTGCCACTTGTCGGCTGCGTGACCTTCACTTCTCTGTGCCTCACTGACTTCATCTCTGAAATGGAGTATGGAGACTGTGAGCCCCACATGGGACAGGGACCGTGTCCAACTTGAACTGCTTGTCTCCTCCCCAGAGTTTAGTACAGGGCCGGGCTTATAATAGCGCTTAAAAAATACCCTCAGGATTACTACCAGTCTGCCTTGGTGAGTCGGCCTCCTTGTCCTCGCTGCAAGCTGAAATTGTCAAGGATGAGTGCTCCCTGAAGCCTACGTCCTCCTCAAGTAATAACTGTACCAATCTCATTTTGGGGTTCAGAAAGAAAAAAATGTCAATAGTGTCGTGGGAATCCAGACGGGTTTGCTGGTTCCTCTCAGGGGACATTCATCCATTCAATCGTATTTACTGAGCGCTTACTGTGCGCAGAGCACTGTACTGAGTGCCGGGGTACAATAGAGCGTTACAGAGAGACAATCCCTGCCCACAACGAGTTCCCAGTCTGGTCAATGTCTTTCCGTCTGGGAGCCGAGCCAAATCCCTCGGAATGTGCTCTTGGATCAGATGTGGGATTTGCCCCACCCTCCGCCCCTGAGCACTTAGTTACATATCTAGCAATTCCGTATTTCCATTTACTTCAGTCTCTCTCTCCCTCCATCGATCAATGGGTCGGGAATGTGTCTGCCGAGGCTGCTGAACTTTCCCAAGCACTTAGTTGCTGTGCTCTGCACCCAGTAAGGGCTCCCAAAATGCCTCTGATTGATTGAATGATAGGAAGTTTTTTTTTCAATATTCGTGTTATCATGATAAAAAATTAATTTGCATTGTGTTACTAAGGGGCCAGACTGTAAGTAATTCTTACCAGTGTATTTTTCCTCAGGTTGGTATAGTATTTTGCCTAAAGTAGGTATTGAAGAAATATTAATCAATCAGTGATATTTGTTGAGTGCTTATTGTATGCAGAGTACTGTAGGAAGTGTTTGGGACAGTCCAGTAGAGTTAGAAAACATGGTCCTTGACATCAAATTTCTCTTAGTCAACCATATTTATTGAGCACTCACTGTGTGCAGAGCATTATACTAAGCACTACATTCAATCAATCATTGAATCAATCAATCAATCATCAAGCATACATTCATTCAATCGTATTTATTGAGCGCTTACTGCGTACTGAGCACTCTACTTGAAAAGTACAATTCGGCAACAGAGACAATCCCCGCCCACCACGGGTTTGTAGTCCAGAAGGGAGGAGACAGATATCAAAACAAGTAAAGAGGTATCAGTAGCATCAGAAGCACTTGGGGGAGTACGATATAAAAATGTTACAGACACATTCCCTGCCCACAAAGAGCTTGCAGTCTAAGTGCTGGGGTAGATCATCAGTTTGGACACGTTCTTGCCCCACGTGGGGCTCAGTCTTAACTGGATGTGCTTGGGAGAGTACAACAGAGCTGGTAGACACTTACACCGCCCATTTGATTGAGGGAGAAGGAGACCGACGTGAAAATAACTGAGGCACAGAAAAATTAAGTGACTTGCCCAAGGTCACACAGCAGACAGATGGAGAGCTCGGGACTAGAACCCAGGACCTTGTGACTCTCGGGCCTGTGAACTATCCATTAGGTAATGATGCTCATTTCTTTCTTTCATTGCTATTTTTCCTTTGCCTGTGTGCCAGGTGGAAGAGATTTTTCTTTCTTCTTCTTCCTGCCACAACCTACCCAGGGATGAAATTTTACTGTCAGCAGCATCTTCAAACATGAAAGTGAGCTAAATATATTCATTGCTTTAGAAATGAAACTCTTTCATCATTAGGTCTCATTATTAGATGAATATAATAGTCCACATATGACTACCTTCGTGTCTTTTATCTATTTTGTATTCTTCTCTTCACTGAAGCCATATATGTTGAATAAATCATTTTTCCCAGGAGGTCTTCTGTTTTCTCTGAAAATTGAAATTCCCAGGATCGATCCGTTTTCTTTCAATCAGATCTCATGCAGACAGGTCTTGGTCTGGGGCTGTAGATTGTAAGCTTCTCGTGGGTGGAGATCACGCCATCTCTATTACGTTGTCATTTCCCAAGCTCTTGGTTGCAGTGCTCCACACACTTTAGGCATTCAATAAATACCACTGATTGATTGATTGGTCCCTAACTGCCCTGAGAAAACATAATCTACCGATCAGTATTGTCCGTGTCTTCCTTTTTATTGTGTGTTGATCTTTTATTAGGTTGTGCATAAATGTTCAAGGGTCACTTTTATTTTGAAGATTTAATATGACTGAAACAGAACTCTTCATCTACCTACCCAAACCTTGCCCTCCACCTGACAGTCCCGTCACTGTAGACAGCTCCACCATCTTATCTGTTTCACGATCCTATGACATTGGCATTATCTGTGGCTCACCTCTCTTATTCTACCTACATATTCAATCTGTCCCCTAATCCTGTCAGTTCGACTTCCACGACTTTACTGAAATCCGCCCTTTCCTCGCCATCTAAACTGCTCCCACGTTAATCCAAGCACTTATGCTATCTTGCCTTGATTACTTCATCAGCGTCAGTGCTGACCTCCCTCTCTCCTGTCTCTCCCTACTTTAGTCCATACTTCCCTTGGCTACTCTGATCATTTTTCTTCAAAACAATTCAGTCCACGCTTCTGTTTGACGGGGAGGCGGATGAGCAACCACTGGAGGTTCTTGGGGAGTGGGGAAAGGTGGGCTGATTGATTCATTGAAGATGTTGACACAAACAGGCATTTGTAGGCCAGGTTGGTCATGATTAAAATTTTAATTAAGAAATGAGCGTGTTCTCATGTAAATAAAATGTGTAGTTTTCAGTTTAATGAATAAACTATATATATGTAGAGAAGTGCTGAGGTACTGAGGGAGGGATGAATAAAGAGAGCAAATCCAAGTGCCTTGGCAAGCGAGAAGGGAGTGGGAGAAGAGGACATGAGGGCTTAGTCAGGGAAGGCCTCATGGAGGAGATGTGCCTTCGATAGGATTTTGAAGGTGGGGAGAGAGATCATCTGTCAGATACAAAGAGGGAGGGTGTTCCAGGCCAGAAGCAGGAGGCGGGTGAGAGGTTGGCCGTGAGATACGTGAGGTTGAGGAACAGTGAGTAGGTTGGCATTAGAGGAGTGAGGTGTGGAGGTTGGCTTGTAGTAGGAGAGCAGTGTGGTAAGATAAAAGGAGGCAAGGCGATTGAGTCCTTTAAAGCTAATAGTAAGGAGCTTCCATTTGAAGTGGAGGTGGATGGTCAATTAGCGGAGGTTCTTGAGGAGTGGGGAAACATGGACTGAGTGTTTTTGTAGGAAAATCATCTGGGCAGCAGAATAACGTATGGACTAGAGTGGGGAGTGACTGCGTTTGTCTCCCCAACTAGATCGTCAGTTCCATGAGGGCAAGACACATGTCTACTAGCTCTACTGTGCTCCCCCAAGTGGAGTGTCCAGCACAGAGTAAGTACTCAATACATACCACTGGTTGGTTGACTGATTGAGGAATGGTGGAATCTATGTTCGTGAAAAACCTAAGGAAGGTCTTTGGAGCTTTATAATGAGATGTTAAAACCTAGACAATGAGATAGGATGGCTCAACTCTTCCTTTGTTAATTGAAGAATATTTTCACTCTTTCTACCTCCATATTATTCCTTCAGAAAAGAAAAATGCGTGCATCAGTCCTAGGGGCAATTCACTAAGTCACTTAAAGCCAGGAGTCATGAGAAAGTATCCCTGAATAGGGCACCTGGATTTATTTTTCACACTTTAGGATCTGAAGAAGTGTGACTTATCTATATCTCTGAGGAGAAATATTTACTAGATATGGATATCTTATCTAGGACTTTGGAGAAGATTTCTTGTAGCTGGTTATCTAAACAACTTGAACTCCTTTCTTAGAGCTTTGGCTCAAAATGCAGCCACAGTAGTTTAACTCTCATCTCTTCCTGGGAAACACATTTAAACCAGCCCTTCAAATCAAGCCGTTTCTTTTGTGCCTTAAAGCAAAGCAAATCTCTTCTGAGGCTGTTCTTATTTGTGATTGAAGAGGCCTGCTAATGGGAGAAAACAGTTCTGTTGGAATGAGAACACTGCCAAAAGATATTTGGTTGGTGGATTCTTAAGTTTCAAAACAATAGTTCACTTCTGGTTTGAGGTCCATATGGAAGATGGAAAATTTCTGGGAAAATGGGGAGGGACTAGGTCAGATGAAGCCTGGTCCAGTGGAATGTTCAGTGCCTGCGTCTCTAGGGACCTTTTGACCTGTAGACTCATTCATTCATTCAATAGTATTTATTGAGCGCTTACTATGTGCAGAGCACTGTACTAAGCGCTTGGAATGTACAAGTCGGCAACAGATAGAGACAGTCCCTGCCCTTTGACGGGCTCACGGTCTAATCGGGGGAGACGGGCGGACAAGAACAATGGCAATAAATAGAGTCGAGGGGAACAACCGGTCATAAAAACAATGGCGAATAAATAGAATCAGAGTGATGTACATCTCATTAAACAAAATAAATAGGGTGTTGAAGATATATACAGTTGAGCGGACGAGTACCGTGCCGAGGGGGGGGGGAGGGGGAGGAGGAGAGGGAAAGTGGGGAGAAGAGGGTTTAGCTGCGGAGAGGTGAAAGGGGCGGGTAGAGGGAGCAGAGGGAGAAAGGGGGGAGCTTTAAGTAGAGATTTGAAGAGGGGAAGAGAATTAGATTGTCGGAGTTGAGGAGGGAGGGCGTTCCGGGACCGCGGGAGGACGTGACCCAGGGGTCGAGGGCGGTATAGGCGAGACTGAGGGACGGAGAGGAGGTGGGCGGCAGTGGAGCGGAGCTTGCGGGGTGGGCAGTAGAAAGAGTGAAAGACTCCCAAAGACTCCCAGTGGGTTGGGGTGAATCAGTCCACAATATTAGACTCACGGAAGTCCCTTTATTAACACTATACTGCTCTGATTGGTTTTGAGCCAATAGAAGATAGACCGCAGGCCTGGAAGTCAGAAGGACCAGGGTTCTAATCCTGCCTCTGCCACTTATCTGCTGTGTGACCTTGGGCAAGTCGTTTTGCTTCTCTGGGCCTCAGTTACCTCATCTCTAAAATGGGGGTTAAGACTGTAAGACTGTGGGACATGGACTAAGTCCAACCCGATTTGCTAATATAATAATGTTGGTATGTGCTTACTTTGTGCAGAGCACTGTTCTAAGCACTGGGGTAGATACAGGGGAATCAAGTTGTCCCACGTGAGGCTCACAGTCTTAATCCCCACCCCAGTGCTTAGAGAAGTGTCTGACACATAAGTGCTTAACACTACAGTCATTTTTATTAACAAGGGGGAGAGAATGGAGCAGCAGGAGAGTGATAATAATTAGCTATATATTTTAATGGCATTTATTAAGTGCTTACTATGCACAAGGCCCTCCAATAAGCACTGAGGAATATAGAAGCTAATCCAGCTGGAAACGGTCCATGTCCCATGTGAGGCCCACAGTATTCATCCCGATTTACAGATGAGGAGACCGAAGCACAGGGAATTAAGTGACTTGCCCAAGGCCACAAAACAAAGAGGTGGCGGAGCTGGGATTAGAACCCAGGTTCTTACTTCCAGACCCGAGCTTTAACCACCGAGCCACACTGCTTGTTCTGTCCCATATTCACTATTATAGGAATACAGGAATTGACAGGCATGTGAAGTTAGGGTAGAGGTGGGGAGACGAATCAGAAAATATTTAATTTTGCTTCTTTTTAGCAACTGCAGCTAAAAAAAGGTACCTGAAATCATCCTCGTTTATACCTATTTTGGGGATCATCTGTGGATAACGTCTGTTTATAATGTCTGTTTATTGCTGCATTCTACTCTCCCAAGCGCTTAGGACAGTGCTCTGCACACAGTAAGCCCTCAATTATGTTTGAATGAATGAATGAATGAATGAATGAATGCATAGTCACTCTCAGTGATCGCACCATGCCCTATTATGGTAAAAAGTAAAATCCCAAAATGATAGCAACCCCCACTTGACTACACCTTAACAATTTATCCTCCACAGCTGCATCGCTCTATAACGGTTTGCCATCCCCAATTTTCTGCTCGTTTTGGAGACGGGAGACCACCTTCAGGTGACCGATTGGCCGGCAGAATACGAGGACTGAAATCACTGGGCAGAGCGCCTTCCTGCCCACCCAGCCTGCTGGGAGATTGTGCCGACTTGCAAATAGTTGGGGTGGGGAGAGGAGGAGGGGCAACTGACCCTTAACACCCCCTAGAATAACAGGGCTTGTTTATGTCTGTCAAAGGGCTAGCGCTTTGGTGGCCCTCGAGGATCCCGTGCCGAGCAGTCTTTCTGACAGACCTGTGAAGGGAGCTTTCCAAACGATCACGCGTGTAAGTTATGACATGCGAGCAGGACCACCCACAGCTAACAGGAGGATTCTGGAGTTCTGGAGTCTCCCCCGGGGCCGCGGAAGTGAATTCTAAAGCCTGGCTGCTTCTCCTAGACCCGATCTATTCCATTCTCCCTAATGTAAACTGTTTCTCTGGCTGGCGGTGCTATGCTCCTCTTCCTCTCTTCCTCTGACATTAGGCTGCGTGGCTCTCCGGAAAGATAAAGTGTTTGAATGAAAGACCTGACGTTGAAACCCTGATTAAATAGCTGTTCAGGTTCCACCAGTAAATCAACAGTTCCCTACCCGGAGCTCGGAAAAAGGAGTTGGAAAGAAAGGAAGACAGAGAGGGGACACAAATGAGGAAGATGTGGATTGACTGGAAGAGGAATGAGGTCACCTCAACGTTTCCCAAAGATTAAAAAAAAAAGGAAAAAGGTTAAAGTCCATGTCATTAGTGGGAGGAATCTTTGCGATTATCACCTGTGTTAACCCCGTTCATGATGTTTAGGCCTCTTAGAAATTTCCTCCTATTCTGTGTCCCCCCAGTACTGCAGTTTTACAAATAATTTTCCCTTTTCTCACATTTTTTAAGGGTATTTTTAAGTGTTTACTATGTGCAGAGCTCTGTTCTCTGCATTGGATCAGATACAAGTTAATTAGGTTGGACACAGTCCATGTCCCTCGCAGTCTAAGTAGGAGGGAAAACAGCTATTGAATTCCTAATGAGGAAACTGAAGCGCAGATAAATTAAGTGGTTTGCCCAAGGTCACACAGCAGGCAGCACATAGTAAGTGCTCAATAAATACGATTGAATGAATGAACAGGCAGAGGTGGGATTAGAACTCAGGCCCTCTGAGTCTCAGGTCCGTGTTCATTCCACTAGGCCACGCTTCGTCTGGGGGCTGGCGCTTCCAACAAATGCTTCCATCAGTGCAGTCATCCCTCTCTGCCTCCTCAGGCCTCTTCGCCTGAGAATCTTAGTGACTGCAGCTATAAGAACGGCAGTGTTTGTTAAGCAATTACTGTGTGTCAAGCACTGCTCTAAAGGCTAATCTAAGAGAAGTCTTTATCTTCCCACCCTGTCCCTGTCTTCCCCTTGACTTCCCCATCAATGTAGGCCACACCACCATCTTCCCTGTCTTGTAACCTGGGCTTTAACCTCCACTCAACTGTTTCATTCAACTCTCATGCTCAGTGTCATCAAATCCTGTTAGTTCTACCTTCACGACATCTCAAGGATCCACCCTCTCGTGAACCGGGCCCTTATATCGCACTTTCCTGCATCAGCCTTTTCGCCGACCTCTCTCTACTCCAGTCCATCCTTGACTCTGCCGCCTAGATCATTCTTCTAAAACAAGTTCGTTCTATTCCTCCTCACTCCTCAAAAACCTCCAGTGGTTGCCCGTCCACGTGTACGTAAAACAGAAATACCTCACCGTTGGCTTTAAGATACGCAGTCGACTGTGGGAACAGCATGGTTTAGTGGAAAGAGCACGGGCGTGGGAGTCAGAGGTCGTGGGTTCTAATCCCAGCTCTGCCACTTATCAGCTGGGTGACTTTGGGCAAGTCGCTTCGCATCTCGGTGCCTCAGTTACCTCATCTGTCAAACGGGGATTAGGACTGTGAGCCCCAGGTGGGACAACCTGATTACCTTGTATCTACCCCAGTGCTTAAAACAGTGCTTGGCAACTAGTAAGTGCTTAGCGAATACCGTCATCATCATCATCATCAATCAGCACTCCCCGTCCACATTTATCTCACTGATCTCTTACAACACTACCCGCAGACTTCACTCTTCTAATGCCACCTACTCACTGTACATCTATCTCATCTGTCTCATTGCCTACTCTTTGCCCCCATCCTCCCTCTGGCCTGGAACTCCCTCCCCTTTCATATCTGACAAACCCACTCTCCCAATCAATCAATCAATGGTCTTTATTGAGCACTTACTATGTTCAGAGTACTGTACTAAATGGATGGGATAGTACAGTACATTACAATGCAGTGGGAGCCCTTCCCACAAGGAGTTTACAACATAGGGGTTCCATTCTCCCCAACTTCAAAGTCCTCCTAAAATCAAACCTCCTCCAAGAAGCCTTCTTTAAGAGTCAGCAGGTCATGGGTTCTAATCCCCGCCCTGCCATTTGTCTGCTCTGTGACCCTGAGTAAGTCGATTCATATCTTAGTGACTCAGTTACCTCATCTGTAAAATGGGGATTGAGACTGTGAGCCCCACGTGGGACCGAGACTGTGTTCAACCCAATTTGCTCGTATCCCCCCCAACACTTAGTACAGTGCCTGGCACATAGTGACCACTTATCAGATTTGAGAACTATTATTATTATTATTCATTATCATTATTATCAAGGGCCATCGAGTCACTTCCGATTCATAGTGACTCTATGAATTTAGTTTTTCCAGAACATCCTGTCCTCTGCCATAATCCATGACTTTGCTCTCGGTTCTTCCGTTATCACTGTTACGGGTTCTATCCACCTAGCTGCTGGTCTGCTTCTTGCAAATTTTCCCTGTACTTTTCCAAACATTAGTTCTTCTCCAGAGAATTAGTCCTCCAAATCATGTGTCCAAAATATACTAATCTAAGTCAGTCATTTGGCCCTCCAAAGACCACTTTGGCTTAATTGGCTCCAAAAACCATCTGTTTGTTTTTTTGGGCAGTCCGAGGAATTCACATCATTATTATTAAAGTATAACAGTTCAACAGACACATTCCCTGCCCACAACGAGTTTACTGTCTAGAGACAGACATTAATATAAATAAATATATACTTAACTGTAGTGGGGCTGAGAGGAGGGTTGAATAAAGGGAGCAAGTCAGGGTGATGTAGAAGGCAGTGGAAGAAAAGGAAAAGAGGGCTTATTCAGGGAAGGCTTCCTGGGGGAGATGCGGTTTCAATAAGGTCTTGAAGGGGAGAAGAGTGTTTGTCAAGTATGAAGAGGGAGGGCATTCCAGGCCAGAGGCAGGACAAGGGTGAGAGGTCGACGGCGAGATAGATGAGATTGAGGCACGTCGAGAAGGATAGCATTAGAGCAGCGAAGTGTGCGGGCTGGGTTGGAGTAGGAGAGTAGGGAGGTGAGGTAAGAGGGAGCGAGGTGATGGATTGCTTTAAAGCCAATTGTGAGTAGTTTCTGTTTGATGCAGAGGTGCTTCAAGGCTCTCCATCCCCTCGCCCCCTCCTACCTCTCCTCCCTTCTCTCTTTCCACCGGCCACCCCGCACGCTCCGCTCCTCCGCCGCCCACCTCATCGCCGTCCCTCGGTCTCGCCCATCCCGCCGTCGACCCCCGGGCCACGTCCTCCCGCGGTCCAGGAACGCCCTCCCTCCTCACCTCCGTGAATCTAATTCTCTTCCCCTCTTCAAATCCCTACTTAAAGCTCACCTCCTCCAAGAGGCCTTCCCACACTGAGCTCCCCCCTTTTCCCTCTGCTGCCTCTACCCCCCCTTCCACCTCTCCGCAGTTAAACCCTCTTCTCCCCCCTTTCCCCTCCGCTCCTCCCCTTCTCCCGTCCCACCCCCTCGGCACTGTACTCTTCCGCTCAACTGTATATATCTTCATCACCCTATTTATTTTGTTTAATGAGATGTACATCGCCCTGATTCTATTTATTGGCCATTGTTTTTACGAGATGTTCTTCCCCTCGACTCTATTTATTGCCATTGTTCTCGTCTGCCCGTCTCCCCCGATTAGACCGTGAGCCCATCAGAGGGCTCCATCTGTTGCCGATTTGTCCATTCCAAGCGGTTAGTACAGTGCTCTGCACAGAGTAAGCGCTCAATAAATACTATTGAATGAATGAATGAATGGTTGGGTAGCTGTTATGGAACACTTAACTTCTCTTTGCCCCTTTCCTCTTCTGAAAAATGGGGAATTCTATACCTGTTCTCCCTCCTACTTAGACTGTGAGGCCTGTGTGAGACAGGGTCTGTGCGCAGTCTGATTTTTCTGTATCTACCCTCGTGCTCACTTCAGCGTGGCCTAGCAAATAGAGCATAGGACTGTGGGTCAGAAGGACCTGGGTTCTAATCCCAGCTCCTCCACTTGTCCGTTGAGTGACCTCGGGCAAGTCACTTCACTTCTCTGGGCCTCAGTAACCTCATCTGTAAAATGGAGATTAAGACTGTGAGCCCCATGTGGGAAAGGGACTGTATCCACCCCCATTTGTTGCTATACACCCCAGTGCTTACTACAATGCCTGGCACATAGTAAGTGCCTAACAAATACCACAGTTAGCATTGTTATTATCGTTTTCATTCATTCAATAGTATTTATTGAGCGCTTACTATGTGCAGAGCACTGTACTAAGCGCTTGGAATGTACGATTCGGCAACAGAGACAATCCCTGCCCATTGGCGGGCTTACAATCTAATGGATTTTAAGTGACTTGCCCAAGAAGGTAAGTGGTAGAGCTGGGATCAGAAATCACGTTTTCTGATTTATCAGACCTGAGCTCTTTCCATTAAGCCTCACTGCTTCTTTGAAGAGCCCAACCTTACAAAGAGGCCAATGAAAAAATACCAACCTTCCAGTGACCAGAGGCTTGGATTTGGGTTTTGGGAAAGGGACGGAGCCCAGGAACTGAGGGGAAACAGAGTAATGATAATTTCGAAAGCTGAGGTGAGGGAATGAGAGAAGGAGGAGAAAGTTTACGAGGGTGAGCGGGAGAGGTCGAGGTGGGGAAGGATCATTTTATGGCCATGGGGAGACTCCAGGGTGGGGTCAAGGACTATTTGACCTCCACTGAGGGAAACATACACTAGGCTATCTAGGAATCATCGAAAAGTCTTCAGTCAAAACACTGAGAACATTAGGCAGATAGATGACTGCTCTTCAGAATGAGGATCTGACAACTTGGGAAGCTCCATGGTGAATTTAGGAAAGTAGGTGTGTTCTACACACACCCACACACACAAACACTGCACTTATATTGCTGTTCTCCAAGCTTGATAGTGCAATTGTATCTGGGTTTGCAGATGTGACTGATAAAACTGATGTGTGACCGACGATAGCAACGGCATCGCCATTGCGGCAGGCCGTGGTTGGAGAAGTAGCACGGTGTAGTACGCAGATCACTGACCTGCGAGTCAGAAGGTCATGGGTTCTAATCCCAGCTCTGGCGCTTGTCTGCTGTGTGACCTTGGGCAAGTCGCTTCACTTCTCTGGGCCTCCATTACCTCATCTGTAAAACGGGGATTGAGACTGTGTCCAACCTGATTTGCTTGTATCCAACCCAGCGTGTAGAACGGTGCCCGGCATATAGTAAGTACTTCACAAATATCACAAGTATTATTGTTATTCATTTCCTTTATCGCTCACAGAGCCTGGCACTGTTTCTGTTTCTTCCCCTGGGAATCACAGTTGCTGCCCTTGGCCATCCGACCGGGCAACGATTATAAAATAGAACATCCTGTCTAATTGGCATTTTGCTGCCAGCTCAGGACTTCAGGATATTCCATGACAGCGAGGACTTCATATCATTGTGGGCAGGGTTCCTGTCTTCCAGCTCAATTTTATTTTACTCTCCCAAGCACTTAGTAGAGTGCTTTGTTGACAGTAAATGCTCAATAAATATGATTGCTTGATTAATTGAATGATCTGGGCCTAACCGCTCGGCTACCCGAGGCCAGTTTGATTCCCAGATTCGATTCTCAGGGGAGGCTCTGTAGATTAGACTGTAAGCCCGTCAAAGGGCGGGGACCGTCTCTGTTACCGATTTGTACATTCCAAGCGCTTAGTACCGTGCTCTGCACATAGTAAGCGCTCAGTAAATACTATTGAATGTATGAATGAATGAAAGATTGCAGATTCTGGGGTGACCTGGGATTTCTAGCCCTAAGGAGCAAGTGGGTTACTGTTAGCCTGTAACCTAGAGCTTGCCACATAACCAGGCTCCAAAATACAGTTGCGTGATTCTACTTCAATTTCTGACTATTTGAGTTTAGATGAATCTTGTATCAATCAATCATATTTACTGAGCATTTACTGTGTGCAGAGTAGCTTACTAAGTACTTGGGAGTGTACGATATTCATTCAGTCGTATTGATTGAGTGGTTTTACTGTGTGCAGAGCGCTGTACTAAGCACTTAATAATGATGGTGTTTGTTAAGTGCCTATTATGTACCAAGCACTGTTCTAAATACTGGGGGAGGATACAAGGTAATCAGGTTGTCCCTCAATAGGACAGTAGGGCTCACAGTCTTATCAGCTAATCTAATCCTGGCTCTAATAATGTTGGTATTTGTTAAGCGCTTATTATGCGCAGAGCACTGTTCTAAGAGCTGGGGTAGATACAGGGTCATCAGGTTGTCCCATGTGAGGCTCACAGTCTTAATCCCCATTTTACAGATGAGGTAAGCGAGGCGCAGAAAGGTTAAGTGACTTGCCCAAGGTCACACAGGTGACAAGTGGTGGAGCCGGAATACGAGCCCATGACCTCTGCCTCCCGAGCCCGGGCTCTTTCCACCGAACCACGCTGCTTCTCTGTTACCAGCGCTTAGAACAGTGCTTTGCACATAGTAAGCGCTTAACAAATACCACCATTTTACTATCATTATGAACCCAGCCCTCACACGTAGCTCGTCTAATGCCATCCTCCTCACTTAACTTCTGTGTTGTCTACCTTGCTGCTGACTTCTTGCCCACATCCTCCTCTAGCCTAGAGCTCCCTTTCCCTTCATATACAGCAGACCACCACTGTCCCCCACCTTAAAAATCTTAATAAAACAACATTTCCTCCAGCAGGCCTTCCCTAAGTCATTATTTCCCCTCTATTCCCTCTCCCCTTTTAGTCACTCATGCTCCCAGACCTGCCCCCTTAAATCATTTGATATTTACACCACCCTCAGCACTTAGGTGCTGAGAAGCAGCTGAGAAGCAGCTGAGAAGCAGCATGGCTCAGTGGAAAGAGCACGGGCTTTGGAGTCAGAGGTCATGAGTTCGAATCCCAGCTCTGCCACTTGTCAGCTGTGTGACTGTGGGCAAGTCACTTCACTTCTCTGTGCCTCAGTTACCTCATCTGCAAAATGGGGATTAAGACCGTGAGCCCCACGTGGGACAACCTGATTCCCCTGTGTCTACCCCAGCACTTAGAACAGTGCTCTGCACATAGTAAACGCTTAACAAATACCAACATTATTATTAGGTATAGATCCATAACGTATTTTGATGTCTGCTCTCTTCCCTAGGCTGGACAGGGAACGCGTCAATCAACTCTGCTGTATTTTACTTTCCCAAGTGCTTAGTATAGTGTTCTGCACACGGTGAATGTTCAGTTAAGTACCACTGATGGATTCCTTGGCCCTCAAGGAGCCTACAATATAGCAATGGAGACAAACATAAATTACAAGTCAATATTACAGGGCAATAGGATACAGAGATGTGAATATAGGGGCTATGAGTTCTCAAGTGCTTAAATGCCATTGACGTGGTGAAGTGCCAGTTTTGAGAATACAGATAGAAGCAGCTTGGCTTAGTGGATAGAACACGGGCCTGGGAGTCAGAAGGACCTGGGTTCTAATCCTGACTCCACCACATGTCCGCCGTGTGGCGGTGAGCGAGTCACTTCACTTCTCTGGCCCTCAGTTACCTCATCTAAAAAATGGCGATTGAGAGGGTGAGCCTCAGGTGGGACAGGGACTGTGTCCAACCTGATTAACTTGTATCTCCCCCAGGATTTAGAGCAGTGAATTATTCATTATTCATAATATAAACATTATTTTAAATTATTATTATCATTACAAACTGGAGAGTTTAGAAATGAATTGGGGACAGTCTCTTGGAAAAGTTGTGATTTCATAATTGTAATAATAATAATATTTGTTAAGCACTTACTATGTACCATTCATTCAATAGTATTTAATGAGCACTTACTATTTGCAGAGCACTGTACTAAGCGCTTGAAATGGACAAATCGGTAACAGATAGAGACAGTCCCTGCCCTTTGACAGGCTTACGGTACCAGATGCTGTAATAATAATAATGATGGCATTTGTTAAGCGCTTACTCTGTGCAAAGCACTGTTCTAAGCGTTGGGGAGGATACAAGGTGATCAGGTTGTCCGATGTGGGACTCACAGTCTTCATCCCCATTTTACAGATGGGGTAACTGAGGCCCAGAGAAGTTAAGTGACTTACCCAAAGTCATACAGTTGACAAGTGGCTGAGCTGGGATTTGAACCCATGACCTCTGACTCCCAAGCCGGGGCTCTTTCCACTGAGCCACGCTGCTGTACTAAGTCCTGGGGTGGATACAAGCAAATAGGTTTTGACAGGATCCCTGTCCCGCATGGGATTCACCATTTTAATCTCCAGAAGTGCTGTAAATGTTGGTATTTGTATTTGTTAAGCGCTGACTATGTGCAGAGCACTGTTCTAAGCGCTGGGGTAGGCACAGGGGAATCGGGTTGTCCCACTTGGGGCTCCCAGTCTTCATCCCCATTTTACAGATGAAGTAACTGAGGCACAGAGAAGTGAAGTGACTCGCCCACAGTCACGCAGCTGACGGGTGGCAGAGCCGGGATTTGAACCCATGACCCCCGACTCCCAAGCCGGGGCTCTTTCCACTGAGCCACGCCGCCGTGTGGAGGGGGAAGGAGTTCCAGGGAAGAGAGAGGATTTAAGCAAGATGAAGAAGCGGGAGAGATGAAAATGAACCGCAGTGAACAGGTGAGCTATAGAGGAAGAAAGAGTGAGAGCTGAAGTGGAGTGGAAGAAGAGAGTGGAGAAGTAGCGGGGAGGGAGCTGATTGAGTATCTTAAAACTAATGGTCGGTTTGGGTTTCTTTTATGGTATTTGTTAAGCGCTTACTATGTGTCAAACACTGTTCTAAGCCCTGAAGTAGGTACAAGTTAATTAGGTCTGAAACAGACCCCGTCCAGCATGAAGTTCACCGTCTAAGTAGGAGGGAGAGCAGACATTTTCATCCCCATTTTACAGTCGAGGGAACTGAGGAACAGAGAAGTTAAGTGACTTAACCAAGGTCACATATCAAACAGTGGGTAGAACCGGGATTAGAAGCCCGGTTCTCTGACTCCCAGGCCCGTGCTCTTTCCACTGGGTCGGTCAGCCAGTGAATTGCATTTACTGAGCGCTTACTGTGTGTAAAGCTCTGTACTAAATGCTTGAGAGAGTGCAATATAACAATATAATGGACACATTCCCTGCCTGCAACGAGCTTACGGTCTAGAGGGGGAAACAGGTAAAGTTGTGCTTCTGCCACGTATGCGGCGGAGAGAAATGGATAACGTTTGGAGGTTTTTGAAGAGTGTGCGTAAGGAAATTCTAGAAAAAAAAATCCATGCAGCAGAGTGGAGCATGAACTAGAGAGAGAAGAGATTGGAGACAGGAAGATCAGCGAGGAGGCTGAAGTGGTAGTCAAACCAGGACTTGTCAAGGATCTAAACCAGTGTAGTAACCATTTGGATGAAGAGAAATAGGCGGATTCTGGGAGGGTTGGAGAGGAAGAACTGACGAAATCTGGTGACATATTGTATACGGGGACACATTCATTCATTCGATCATATTCATCGAGCACTTACTGTGTGCAGAGCACCGTACGAAGAGCTTGGAAACCACAATTCCGCAACAGAGACAGTCCCTACCCAGTAACGGACTCACAGTCTAGAAGGGGGGAAACAGCCAACGAAACAAAGCAAGGAGACAAGCATCTGTAGCATCAAAATAAATAAATAAAATTATGATATATACACGTGATCAATAAAATGACGAATAGGTAAAAAAAGACACAAGCGCTGTGGGGTGGGTAAGGGGGGTAGAGCAGAGGGAGGGACTAGGGGGATGGGGAGGGGATGAGGGGCAGAGGGAAAGGGAGGGATCAGTCTGGGAAGGCTTCTTGGAGGAGGTGAGCTCTCAGTAGGGCTTTGAAGAGGGGAAGAGAGTTAGTTTGGTGAATATGAGGAGGGAGGGCGTTCCAGGTGAGTGGTAAGACGTGGGCCGGGGTCGACGGCAGGACAGGTGCGAACCGGGGACCGTGAGGAGGCTAGCGGCGGAGGAGCGGAGTGTACCGGCTGGGCCGGAGAAGGAGAGAAGGGAGGTGAGGTGGGAGGGGGCAAGGGGATGGACAGTTTTAAAGGCCAATAGTGAGGAGATTTTATCTGATGCGGAGGTTGATAGGCAACCCCTGGAGATTTTTAAGGACGGGGGTGACAAGCAGAGAAGTAGAAGTCAAAGATAATGCCGAAGTTATGAGCCCGAGAGGCAGGGCATACGGTGATGTAAAGCTTACAGTTTTCTATTCTGTAAACTTGTGATCAGGGAACATGTTTACACAGTCTGTTAGACTCTCCCAAGCATGCACAACAGTGCTTTGCACACAGTAGATAATAAATACCATTGATTTATCGATGATGTCAGCTGCGATGGGAAACTGAGGAGGAAGAGAGAATGTGGGGAGAAAAATGAGTTTGGTTCAAGACTTATGGAGCTTGAGGTGGGACATCCGGGCAATCAGGATATCCTGGTGGCAATCAGTCAATCGATCGATCATATTTATGGATCTCTTATTAGGTGCAGAGCACCGTACTGAGCACTCGGGAGAGTTCAACGTAACGATTGAACGGTCACGTTCCCTACCTACAATGAGCTTACAGTCTAGAGGGAGAGACAGCCGTTAATGTAAATAAATAAATACTGGATGTGTTCGTAAATAAGTGCTGCGGGGGTAATAATAGCGATGGGATTTGTTAAGGGCTTACTATGTTCCAGGCATGTGTTAAGCGCTGGGGTGGATACAACAGAATCAGGATGGACACTGTCTCTTGTTCTGTGTAGGGCTCACAGTCTCGCTCCCCATTTTACAGATGAGGGAACTGAGGCACAGAGAAGTGAAGTGACTTGCCCAAGGTCACACAGCAGAGGAGCTGGGAGATTGGTGGAAAGAGCATGGGCTTAAGAGTCAGAGGACATGGGTTCTAATCCCAGCAACGCCACTGCATTCATTCAGTCATATTTATTGAGCACTTACTGTGCGCAAAGCACTGTACTAAGCACTTGTCTGCTGTGTGACCTTGGGCAATCCACTTCACTTTCCTTTGCTTCAACGAGCTCATCTGTAAAATGGGATTAAGACTGTGAGCCCCACGTGGGACAACCTGATTACCTTGAATCTACCTCAGTTCTTAGAACATTCATTCAATAGTATTTATTGAGCGCTTACTATGTGCAGAGCACTGTACTAAGCGCTTGGAATGAACAAGTCGGCAACAGATAGAGACGGTCCCTGCCGTCTGACGGGCTCACGGTCTGATCTGGGGAGACGGACGGACGAGAACGATGGCGATAGATAGAGTCGAGGGGAAGAACATCTCGTAAAAACGATGGCGACTAAATAGAATCGAGGCGATGTACGTTTCATTAACAGAATAAATAGGGTGATGAAGATATATACAGTCGAGCGGACGAGTACGGTGCCGAGGGGAGGGGAAGGGAGAGGGGGAGGAGCGGAGGGAGATGGGGGGAAAAGAGGGTTAAGCTGCGGAGAGGTGAAGGGGGGGCGGTAGAGGGAGTAGAGGGAGAAGGGGAGCTCAGTCTGGGAAGACCTCTCGGAGGAGGTGAGTTTTAAGTAGGGTTTTGAAGAGGGGAAGAGAATCCGTTTGGAGGAGGTGAGGAGGGAGGGCGTTCCGGGACCGCGGGAGGACGCGGCCCGGGGGTCGACGGCGGGACGGGCGAGACCTGGGGACGGCGAGGAGGTGGGCGGCGGAGGAGCGGAGCGTGCGGGGTGGGCGGTAGAAAGAGAGAAGGGAGGAGAGGTAGGAAGGGGCGAGGTGACGGAGAGCCTCGAAGCCTAGAGTGAGGAGTTTTTGTTTGGAGCGGAGGTCGATAGGCAACCACTGGAGTTGTTTAAGAAGGGGAGTGACGTGCCCATATCGTCTCTGCGGGAAGATGAGCCGGGCAGCGGAGTGAAGAATAGACCGGAGCGGGGCGAGAGAGGAGGAAGGGAGGTCGGAGAGAAGGCCGACACGGTAGTCTAGCCGGGATACAACGAGAGCCCGTAGCGGTAAGGTAGCCGTCTGGGTGGAGAGGAAAGGGCGGATCTCGGCGATATCGTAGAGGTGAAACTGGCAGGTCTCGGTAACGGATAGGATGCGTGGCCCGAGAGAGACGAGTCAAGGATGACACCGAGATCGCGGGCCTGAGAGATGGGAAGGATGGTCTTGGCACACAGTAAGCACTTAACAAATACCATAATTCATTCATTCAATCATATTTATTGAGTGCTTACTGTGTGCAGAACACTGTACTAAGCGTTTGGAAAGTACGATTTAGCAATAGAGACAATTCCTGCTCACATTGGACTTACAGTCTAGAGGAGGGGAGATAGACATCAAAACAAGTAAGAAGTCATCAATGTAAATAAACAGAATTGTAGATATGTACACATCAAAGCAAGTAAACAGGCATCAATATAAATAAATAGGATTATAGATATGCACACACACAACACACACACACACACACACCACACACATTGTGGTGGAGCGGGGAGGTGGGGGAAGAGCAAAGGGAGCCAGTTGAGGTGATGAGGTGATGCGGAAGGAAAGGAGAGCTGAGAAAAAGGGGGCTTAGTCTGGGCAATAATTGGGGTATTTGTTAAACGCTTTCTATGCGCCAGGCACTGTTCTAAGCAGCGTGGGAAGCGGCGCGGCTCAGTGAAAAGAGCCCGAGCTCGGGAGTCAGAGGTCGTGGGTTCGAATCCCAGCTCCGCCACTTGTCAGCTGTGTGACTGTGGGCAAGGCACTTAACTTCTCTGGGCCTAAATTCCCTCATCTGTAAAATGGGGATTAACTGTGAGCCTCACGTGGGACAACTTGATTACCCTGTATCTACCTCAGCGCTTAGAACAGTGTTCTGCACATAGTAAGCGCTTAGCAAATGCCAGCATTATTATGATTGACTTTTACGGAAGCAGCGTGGCTCAGTGGAAAGAGCCTGGGCTTCGGAGTCAGAGGTCATGGGTTCGACTCCCGGCTCCGCCACTTGTCAGCTGTGTGACTGTGGGCAAGTCACTTCACTTCTCTGTGCCTCGGTTCCCTCATCTGTAAAACGGGGATTAACTGTGAGCCTCACGTGGGACAACCGATTACCCTGTATCTCCCCTAGCGCTCAGAACAGTGCTCTGCACAGAGTAAGCGCTTAACAAATACCAACATTATTATTCTAAGTATGGGGTAGATACAAGATGATTGGGTTGGACACAGTCCTGGCCCACTTAATAATTTGCAGAGCGGGGATTAGAACCCGTGACCTTCTGACTCCCCGGCCTTGCTTTAGTGGGAGCCAGGGCAGAAAAAATGATGAGAGTGAAAAGAAAGGGAGAAGGCAGAAATAGTAAGATAGATTTGGGAGTCATAATGGTGCTCTGCACATAGTAAGCGCTTAGCAAATACCAACATTATTATTATACCCGTAGAAGTGGTAATTGAAATATGAGAGCAGGATCATCACCGCGAGGGAGTGAAGGTGGACTGAGAAGAGAACGGGATTTACCGCAGAGCCCAGTCCCTTCACTTCTCTGGGTCTCAGTTACCTGGGGATTAAGTCTGTGAGCCCCAGGAATTGGATCCAACCTGATTAGCTTGGATCTATCCCAGCACTTAGAATGGTGCTTGACAGGTAGTCAGCGCTCAAAAAATACCATTACTGCATATTTTCGAATGGTACCCACAGTTTGGGAGAGGGCACAGAAGAAGTGTCCATCAGAGAAGGTCAAAGAAATAGAAAAGTGCGGATCAGAGGAAAAGAGAATCGTGTCACACACATTCAAAAAACCCCCGAGACTAGCTAGATAATGTTTCCTGTAAAAGTGAGTGATCCAGCGTGGGTCAGTGGAAAGAGCACGTGCTTGGGAGTCAGAAATCATGGGTTCGAATGCCGACTCTGCCACTTGTCGGCTGTGCGACTGTGGGCAAGTCACTTCACTTCTCTGGGCCTCAGTTCCCTCATCCGTAAAATGGGGATTAACTGTGAGCCTCACGTGGGACAACCTGATGACCCTGTATCTCCCCCAGCCCTTAGGACAGCGCTCGGCACATAGTAAGCGCTTAACGAATACCAACATTATTATTATTAAAGTGTAGAAAGAGGGGTCAGGAAGGGTTAGAGCACAGTAAATCGCATCGATTTAGAAAGAAGGTGTTCACTGGTGACCTTGAAGAGGCCTGTTTCACTGGGGTGAAAAGGCCAGAAACCGCACAAACCTGGGCCCGAGAGGCGTTTTAGTGATACAAAGAGGCAAAGCGTCAAATGATGTGTGTTGGCTGTGGATAACTGGGAGAGTAGCAGAAGAGACCCATCAGTCTGGCATGTGGCAGTTAGAAATACGATGGCTCTCTTGGAGAGGAGGCCTCAAAAGTCCACGACCCCGGAGAGGGAGAAACAAAGAGTTGAGATGGTTGAGATAGCACATAGATGCAACAAAGGCCAGTCTTTATATGCTCATGGGGTTTCTGCATGGGTCCTGGTAGCCACTCTCACCTCACTGATAAAATCTCACCATCTTCTTTTCAACCCTGAAGGACAGACACACATGGGCCCAAGCCCACACAAACACACACAAAGCCTATCTGCATTCAAAAGACAGAATGACTTTCTCCGCCCAAGGGTGAAATAGGAAGCAATCTGGCTTCTTGAGACAAGAAAATTTGTTTCCCCATTGATAGCACGTGTGAGCATCTTTCTTCAATTTTTTTAATGGTATTTGTTACAAGCTTCCTATGTGTCTAACATTGTTCTAAGAGCCTGGGTAGGTATAAATTGATTAGGTTGGGCATAGTCCCTGACCCGTGGGGCATTCTCAGTCTAAGTAAGAGGAAGAACAGGTGTTTAATCCCCATTTTAGAGTTGAGGAAACTGAGGTAGCGAGATGTTAAGTGGCTTGCCCAAGGTCACACGGTGAGCAATTGGCAGAGGCGGAATTAGAACCCAGAATTAGAACAGTGCTTGGCATATGGTAAGCATTTAACAAATACCACAATAGTACTGATAATAATAATGTTGGTATCTGTTAATGCCTACTATGTGCAGAGCACTGTTCTAAGCGCTGGGGGAGATCATCAGGTTGTCCCACGTGAGGCTCACAGTTAATCCCCATTTTACAGATGAGGGAACTGGGGTACAGAGAAGTGAAGTGACTTGCCCACGGTCACACAGCCGACAAGTGGCAGAGCCGGGAGTCGAACCCATGACCTCCGACTCCCAAGCCTGGGTTCTTTCCACTGAGCCACTCTGCTTCTCTAATGACCCAGGTCTTCTGACTCCTGGGCCCGTGCTCTTTCCACTGGGCCGTGCTACCTCAATTCTTTCCCCCTGAGCCCTCACCTCGCCTCTGCCACCGTCGGGTGGCTCGATTCTGATCGTTTCGAGGGTTGTTTCAAGGTCTGCGGAACAAGAATGGGTCACCTTCTGCTTTCTACTACCAAAACCTTGGGTCTCTTGAGCTTTGTCCCTTCTTAGAAACAATCCACAGAGAATAGACCCTACTTTTCACTTGCCGTTTTTCTAATACGAGAGAATGGTTCAACGTGTTTTAACGTGGAAGTCGGTGTTTTTGTTCCGGAACCCAGTGTGAAGAGCCCAGGGGTTTGTTCAGCCCTCGGTCTTCTAAAACCTCCCTCGGAGGTTGGGCTACTTGACCCGTCTACTCATTTGTCTCTTTCAGCTTGGCTCCAGGATGGGCTTTCGTTTATGAAGTTAAACCTTGCAGTTCCCTCTTCGTTACAAGCTGCCCTAAAGAGCGTATACTTGATTCCCCTCAGAGCACGGGCTTCGCCAGCCATGATTATAAAGCAACTAAGGGTGTAACTTGGGAGAAGGATTGTACATCTGGGGTTAGAACAGAAAACACCCAGAGGGGCTCCGATATCTGGCCAAAGCCCGAAAATGAAGCTCAGTTTCCCTGCGCTGCTCACGTATTTGAAAAGACGACAAGATTTTAACCGGTAAAGCCGCACGTTATCGCAGACTGGGGGAGAGCGTGCCTATCCGCTCTCTGGCATCTTACTGAAGTTCTCAATGTGTGGACTGAAAAGTCACGGTGAGGAAACCTCAGAGACTCTTGACTGACACTTCTGATTTCGAGGCATTTTCTCCTGACCCCTCTTGAGGTCGGGTATATTAACCGGCCGCCTCCGGGCTCCAGACGTTGCACTTTGGTTTTTCACAATCTGCAGGGCAGCTGGCCACAGCAGTGGGCCAGTGAGAGGAGAAATCCTGTGATATTTGTTAACTGCTTATTAGGTCAGAAGCAGTACGCCTAGTGGTTAGAGCACGGGCTTGGGCGTAAAGAGAACCTCGCCCTAATCCCGGCTCCACCGCCCGTCTGCTGTGTGACCTTGGGCAAGTCACTTTACTTCTCTGGGCCTCAGTTACCTCAACAGCAAAATGGGGATTAAGACTGTGAACACTGTCTCTGGTACCTACCCAAGCGCTTGGCACATAGTAGACACTTAACACCCTAATTATTATTGCTATCATGTGCCGAGCACTGTAATAAACGCTGAAGTAGATGCAAAATCATCAGATCAAACACAGTCTCTGCCCCACACGGGGCTCGCATTCAAAGTAGGAGGGAGAGCAGGTATTCAATCCCCATTTTATCAGTGATCCCCATTTTATCAGTGATGAAACTGAGGCACGGAGAGGTTATTTATTGAGCGTTTATTTATTGAGATCTTATTTATTGAGCACTTACTGTGAATAGAGCACTGTACTAAGTGTTTGGGAGAGTACAGTGTAAAAATAGATACATACATTTGTGCTTTAAGTAAATCTTTCATTGTTCCCTGCCCACAAAAATCTTACAGTCTAAAGGATTTCCCCTGATGCCTGGGTTGGCAGGGTTTAGCGGACGGGGGTGACTGTTGATGCGGCTTTCTTTTTTATTTCTTAATAATAATAATAATGTTGGTACTTGTTAAGCTCTTATTATATGCAGAGCACTGTTCTAAGCGCTGGGTAGATACAGGGTAATCAGGTTGTCCCACACGAGGCTCACAATTAATCCCCATTTTCCAGATGAGGCAACTGAGGCACAGAGAAGTTAAGTGACTTGCCGACAGTCACGCAGTTGACAATGAGTTTATTAAGTGTTTACTATGTGCCAGGCATTGTACAAAGGGATGGGGTAGATATAACCTAATCAGTTTGGTCACAGTCCGTGTACCAGATGGGGCTCACAGTCTTAATCCCCATTTACAGATGAGGTAACCGAAGCACAGAGAAGCGAAGTGACTCACCCAAGGTCACCCAGCAGACACGGGGCAGAGCTGGGACCAGAATACAGGTCCTTCTGACTTCCTGGCCCAGGCTTTATCCACTAGGCCATCCTGTTCTCTCAAGGGAATGGAGCTGAGCTGATCTGCAGGGATTGGGGAGGGTTGGGGATGGAAAGTCACAGCTCCTTCCTGCTGCTGCTGTCTGGGGGAAGATCGGTCAGTTGGGAGTATTTACTGAACGCAGAGTGCTGTCCTAGGCCGTTGGGAGAGTATAAACAATAGAGTTGGGATGGTGAGCAAACCGTGGGCAGGGAATGTGTCTAATAATAATGTTGGTATTTGTTAAGCGCTTACTATGTGCAGAGCACTGTTCTAAGCACTGGGGTAGATACAGGGTAATCAGGTTAATAATAATAATGTTGGTATTTGTTAAGCGCTTACTATGTGCCGAGCACTGTTCTAAGCACTGGGGTAGACACAGGGGAATGAGGATGTCCCACGTGGGGCTCACGGTCTTCATCCCCATTTTACAGATGAGGTAACAGAGGCACAGAGAAGTGAAGTGACTTGCCCACAGTCACACAGCTGACCAGTGGCAGAGCCGGAATTCGAACTCATGACCTCTGACTCCCAAGCCCGTGCTCTTTCCACTGAGCCATGCTGCTTCTACCATCTCTTTTACTGTAATGATGACGGTGATGGTATTTGATAAGTGTTTACTAGGTGCCAAGCCCCGTCCTAAGCCCAAAGTAATCAGGTTGTCCCCGTAGGGCTCACGGTCTTAATCCCCATTTTACAGATGAAGGAACTGAAGCACAGAGAAGTCAAGTGATTTGCCCTGAACCGGGCAGAACCGGGATTAGCACTCACGACCTCTGACTCCCTAGGCAAGAGTTTCCAAGGAAACTCTCTTCTCACTAAGCCACGCATGGCACTCTCCCAGGCGATTAGTACGTGCTCTGCACATAGTCAGCGCTCAATAAATACGATGGACTGATTGATCGATAGATGTGATCCCGGCCCTCAAAGAGCTTACAGTCTAAAGGGAGCTCTTGTCTTGCCTAATGCCGTTAAGTCGTCTGCGACCCGTGGCGACTCCGTAGACGCAGCTCTCCCAGAACGCCCCACCTCCATCTGCAATCATTCTGGTAGTGGATCCAAAGCATTTCCTCGATCAAAATGCGGAAGTGATTTACCATTGTCTTCTTCTGCGCGGTCAACAGTGCTCTACACACGGTAAGCGCTCAATAAATACGATTGAACGAATAAACCTCGTTCTCTGCCGTGGACTCTCTCCCGGGCTTGTGCTGCCCAGGGCGGGTGAGTTTTGACTCGTAGCCGATGGCCTTCCACTCGCTAGCCACTGGCCAAGCTAGGAGTGGAATGGACGGGCCGCCGCTTGACTCTCCCTCCCGCAGCCAAGACGTGTAGAGGACCGGAAACTCTCCAGGTGCCGTCCTGAGAGGGGTCACAGGGGGTTATAGACGTTAAAAGATCAGCTGGGTGAGTGGACGTGTGGAGGTGTGGAGGTTTAGATGGCCATTTCATGGGGTCAGTGACGTTCACTTTGGCTTCCTGGTTTTCAGGCAGGGTGGGTGATCAAGGCCCTTGGGAGTTGGGAAAGGACCAGTGGTGATGCCAAGATGGCAGCTCCAACTCTCGCTCCTGCCTCCCGGAAAAAGAGGATGAGGCAAGCAAGGGAAGCCGTGTGGCCTCGCGGAAAGAGCACGGGCCTGGGAGTCAGAGGGCTGATCCCGGCTCTACCACCTTCTGGCTGTGTGACCTTGGGCAAATCGCTCCACTTCTCTGGGCCTCAGTTACCTCATCTGTAAAATGAAGATTCACTCCCTCTTCTCTCTCCTATTTAGTCTGTGAGCCCCATGTTAGACAGGGACTGTGCCTGACCCGATTACCTTATATTTACCCCGGTGCTTAAAACGGTGCTTGACCCACAGTAAATCCTTAACAAATATCACAATAATAATAATAATTGTCATTACTATTATTAGGCAAATGGCAGTCAGAATTAAAGCCTGGTTCCTCTATCAGACCCGTGCTCTTTCCACTAGGCCATGTTGTAGCTGTGATTGCTTGTGATATCAGAACTAGATCTATGTCTAATTGAATAAGCTGATCAAGAGGGATGTCTTGGGGGTCAGAGGCCATGAGTTCGAATGCCGGATCTGCCACTTGTCAGCTGGGTGACTGTGGGCAAGTTACTTCACTTCTCTGTGCCTCAGTTACCTCATCTGTAAAATTGGGATGAAGACTGTGAGCCTCATGTGGGACAACCTGATGACCCTGTATCTCCCCCAGCGCTTAGAACAGTGCTCTGCACATAGTTAGCGCTTAACAAATACCAACATCATTATTATTATTATTATTATTATTACAATGAAGTACATCTGAATCAATTAGTATTGAGTAGGTCAGATTAACACTGAGGCTCAAAGTAGCAAGGTGGGTAAATTTGCCAAATTGTACATTCCAGGCACTTAGTACAGTGCTCTGCACATAGTAAGCGATCAAAAAATGCTATTGAATGAATGAGTAAATTCTTCCCTGATTTTCGTCTTTCCTTTAGCTCCCTGGCTATCAGTAGAATGATTGTCTGCTATTGCTGGTGCAGTGGCTCTTTGGCTGGAGAGAGATAATAATAATGATAATAATAGTATTCGTTAGGTGTTTACTATGTGCCCGGCCCTATACTGAATGCTGGGGTGGTTACAAGCAAATCGGGCTGGACACAATCCCTGTCCCAAGTGGTGCTCACAGTCTCAATCCCCATTTTACAGATGAGGTCACCGAGGTCCAAAGAAGTGAAATGTCTTGTCCGAGGTCACACAGCAGACAAGTGGCGGTGCCGGGATTAGAACCCATCACCTTAATAATGTTGGTATTTGTTAAGCGCTTACTATGTGCAGAGCACTTTTCGAAGCGCTGGGGAAGATGCAGGGTCATCAGGTTGTCCCACGTGAGGCTCACAGTTAATCCCCATTTCCCAGATGAGGTAACTGAGGCCCAGAGAAGTGAAGTGACTCGCCCACAGTCACACAGCTGACAAGTGGCAGAGCCGGGAGTCGAACCCGTGACCTCTGACTCCGAAGCCCAGGCTCTTTTCACTGAGCCACGCTGACCTTCTGAGTCCCAGGGCCGTGCTAGGCAGGAGAGGTGTGAGTGAGATGTCAGACCAGGCCGTGGTACCTTCTACCTCTCCTTTCTGATCCCTCAAATAATAATAATCATGGTATTTGTTAAGTACTTACTATCTTCCAGGCAGCGTAATAAGCACTAGGATAGATGCAAGCAAATCAGGATGGACACGGTCCTTGTCCCATTTGGGGCTCACAGTCTTTAATTCCCATTTTAAAATGAGGTACCTGAGGCACAGAGAAGTTAAGTGATTTGCCCAAGGTCACACAACGGACAAGAGGCTGAGCTGTGATTAGAAGCTCGAGGCCTGTGTCAATCAGATGAAGAAAACACTTCCTCCTCATCTATGTCCGCCCCAGAGCTGGAAGTCCAGTACATGTAGCTAGTTTAATAAGAAGAAGAAGAAGAAGAAAAGGAAGAAGAAGGAGAATTGTGATATTTAATAAGCGTCTACTACGTGTCAAACACAATACTAAACACTGGGAGAGATCTAAGATGACCAGATTGGACAGAGTCCTGTCCTGCCTGGGGTTCAGAGTCTAAAGAGAAGCAGCGTGGCTCAGTGGAAAGAGCCCGGGCTTGGGAGGCAGAGGTCATGGGTTTGAATCCCGGCTCCGCCACTCGTCAGCTGGGCGACTGTGGGCGAGTCATTTCACTTCTCTGGGCCTCAGTGACCTCATCTGTAAAATGGGGATGAAGACTGTGAGCCTCACGCGGGACAACCCGATTACCCTGTATCTACCCCAGCGCTTAGAACGGTGCTCGGCACATAGTAGGCGCTTAACGAATACCAACATTATTATTAAAGGGAAGGGGTTGTAAGCTCCTTGAAGCCAGTGAGAGTGTCTAGTTCCTCTACTGTGCTCTCCCTAAGTGCTCAGTACAGTACCCTGCCCACATTAAGTACTTAATAAACAACACTGATTCATTGAGAACATGTATCTTACCCTCATTTTTGTAGATGAGGAAACAGAGGCAAAGAAAACTGAAAGATCTTGCTCAAGATCACATAGCAGGTGAGTGGCCGAGCCTGACCCTCAGAACTGAACTTATTCCACTAGGACACACTGCTCTGTAAATATAGGGCCCACGTGGCATTCATTCCTGAAATACGTAAAACAGATGCACTGGGGCCCCGTGGATAGAGTACGGGCCCGGGAGTCAGCGGTCATGGGTTCTAATCCCGGCTCCGCCACTTGTCTGCTGTGTGACCTTGGGTCAGTCGGTTCACTTCTCTGAGCTTCAGTTACCTCATCTGCAAAATGGGGATTAAGCATGTGAGCCCCATGTGGGTCATGGACTCTGTCTACCTCGGCCCTACCCCCACACTTTATACAGTGACTTAACCGATGCCATAAGAAAAAAATCTTACTCTTGTGAGATGTGCCGCTTTGATATCCAGCACTGACCCCCACCCCTAGACCGTTAACTCGTTGTGGGCAGGGAATGGGTCTGTTTATTGTTGTATGGTGCTTTCCCGGTGCTATGCACACAGTAAGTACGCAATAAATAGGATTGGAATGAATGAATGATTGTATAGCTCACCCTTCGCTGCCTTTCTTGGGCCTAGTCAGCATACCTCAATTGAGAGGCGAGGAAAAACCCTCACGCTCTGAAATTTCTCTCCCTGCTCCAGTCTATTCTTCATTCCGCTGCCCGGCTCATCTTCCTGCAGAAACGCTCTGGGCCTGTCACTCCCCTCCTTAAAAACCTCCAGTGGTTGTCTATCGACCTCCGCGCGAAACAAAAACTTTTCACCCAGAGGCTTCGAGGCTCTCCGTCCCCTTTTCCCCTCCTACCTCTCCTCCCTCTCTCTTTCCACCGCCCACCCCGCACGCTCCGCTCCTCTGCCGCTCACCTCCTCGCCGTCGCCCGTTCTCGCCTATCCCGCCGTCGACCCCTGGCCCACGTCCTCCCGCGGTCCTGGAACGCCCTTCCTCCTCACCTCCGCCAAACTAACTCTCTTCCCCTCTTCAAAACCCTACTGAGAGCTCACCTCCTCCAAGAGGCCTTCCCACACTGAACTTCCCCTTTTCCCGCTGTTCCTTCTGTTGCCTCTCTGCCCCCCCTTCACCTCCCCTCAGCTAAGCCCCTTTCCCCCCATTTCCCTCTGCTCCTCCCCCTCTCCCTTCCCCTCCCCTCAGCACTGTGCTCATCCGCTCATTTGTATATATTTTTATTACCCTATTTATTTTGTTAATGAGATGTCCATCCCCTTGATTCTATTAACTGCTCTTGTTTTTGTCAGTCCGTCTCTCCCGATTACACCGTAAGCCCGTCAGTGGACAGGGATTGTCTCTAACTGCTGTCTAATTATAGATTCCAAGCGCTTAGTACAGCGCTCTGCACATAGTAAGCGCTCAATAAATACTATTGCGTGAATGAATGAGTTTAGAGCTGCTTTGGGGATCGTCGATCGTGCAGCCTGGTCTCTGACAGCCTGTTCCAACGGGGAGCCTCCGGGCTAGTATGTGACGAGGATCTGTTGTGACGGGACCTAGGGGATGATGCGGCGGGTGTGGGTTTCTGCTTTTCATAACATTTATGTGGTGCTTCTTTGTTGAAAGTGTTTCGGACTCAGGCATCCCAAAATACAAACAGCTTATGACAGCGCATTAGTCCGTGTGGTTTTCCGCTTTCTTTTCCTGGAGGACATCCCGGGCCCCGCTCAGCCACCTCCAGTGTCATGTGCAGAGAGGATGTTAGAGTGAAGAAGGCAGAGATTTCTGGTCAGCCTGGAAAGTCATTTACTTCTGGTTTCACGTCCAGTAGTCACGCTCGCCCTCTGACTGGGCTTGAGTCTGTTTCGTTGTGGCGGAGGCTGACGATAATAATAATGATTATGGTATTCGTTAAGCGCTTACTACGCGCCTGCACTTAGTAAGCGCTGGGGTGGATACAAGTAAATCAGATTGGACACGGTCTCTGTCCCTGGTCTCGATCCCCATTTGACCGATGAGGAAACGGAGGCACGGAGAAGGGAAGTGACTTGTCAAAGGTCACCCAGCAGACATGCGGAGGAACGGGAATTAGAAACCAAGTCCTTCTGACTCCCAGACCTTTGGGAGTCACGATCCACTAGGTCGTGCTGCTTCAGCGTGCAACTATGCCACCAATCCATCAATAGATAGTATTTATCGAATACTTACCGTGGGCAGAGTGTTGTATCAAGCCCTCGGAAGAATTCGGTAGAGTTAGTACACAGGATTGCCTGACCTCAAGAGTCTTACAGTATAATGGGGAGACAGATTCTGAAATAATAGTAGTGTGATAGTAATAAAAATAATAATAATAGTAATGATAATGGTTATTTTTGAAGTTCTTGGTATGCGCCTGGAACTCTAAGCACTTGGGGTGTATACGAGCTAATCACGTTGGACATAGTCCCTGTCCCGCGTGGAGCTTAGAGTCTTGGTCCCCGTTATACAGATGACGTAACTGAAGCACGGAGAAATGAAGCGACTCGTCCAAGGTCACAAAGAAGACAAAAGGTGGATCTGGAATTAGAATCTATGTTTTTTTTTTAGCCTTTGCTGGCTTCGTAGCATTCTCCGAATTGTAATGTGTGTTGCCAGTTTCAGTAGCAGGAACAACATTCTTCTTTTGCCCCTCAAGCAGTTAAGCAATACTTATTTCTGTGGATTTTCCCATCCTTTCTCACTGTCAGGTGAGCTATCACGTAGTTTATGGTGTTACCCCAGCCCCTAGAAGCCGGCATTTAAGTAGCCAAATGCATTGCCCATCATCAAACCTTTGCAGCCCCCAAGAATCCCAGTCCCTCCCGGCCTGTCACAGGCATCCATTCTGAAATGTCTATTTGCCCACATTAACTCACTGTGGACACTCGATAAATATTCCACAACCAAAATGGCAGGGGATTACACCTTCATCCCTGCTTTTTGTTCCTTCCCCTCTTTAGGTGCTGCAGACACAAAGGGGCTTTTGTGTAGCCCTGGTGAGAATGAAGATTCATGTCCCTGTTATCTGCTCACCCTGAGATAACAATCAGGATTCCCCAGGGATTCATCAAGAGTGAGTTTTATGGTTGTTAAGTAGTAAACAAACCATCACAGGGCGTGCACAGGGTAGAGGCACAATTGATACCCTTTTGCCTTCAGATTCCCTCCTGTGTGTCTCATTTATTTCTTGTCTGAGATAACTGCTGTCATGCCATTCGAATCCCCTGTTGACATGACTTCTGGTTTCACTATCTCTTTGGTGGTCTGTTCGGATCCCCCTCTGGGTTTTACTGTTGTTGTTGTTTTGTTTTATAGATTCTGTTTAGCACTGACTATGTTCCAGGCGCTGTACTAAGCACTAGGGTAGATCCAAAATAATATCAGGTTATACACAGTCCTTGTCCCACGTGGGGCTCACGGTGTTAATCTCCATTTTTCAGATGAAGTAACCGAGGCATAGAGAAGACGAATGGCTCGCTCAGTGTCACAAAGCACACCAGTGACAGAGCCGAGATTCGAACCCAGGTCCTTCTGACTCCCGGGCCCGGGGTCTATCCACAAGGCCACCCCGCTTCTCTGGGTCACACCTCCTGATCCCAGGGTGGGGACTTTTGGTTCTGCCTTGACCTCATTCTGTACCAGCTTCGCCTCCTGATAATAAGCGTGCTAAGCATGACAATATTCTGCCTATCGGGGAAACTTGGGTGAGAAAGGAGAGACTGCTCACAGAAAAAGCAAAGGTCCGGAGTTTTAATCCTGACTTCACCACTTGTCTGCTGTGTGACCTTGAGCAAGTCATTTCACTTCTCTGTGCCTCAGTTACCTCATATGTAAAATGGGGGTAGAGACTGTGAGCCCCACAGGGGACAGGGACTGTGTCCAACTCGATTTGCTTGTATCCACCTCCCAGAGCTTAGTACAGTACCCTTGAGAGAAGCAGCGTGTCTCAGTGGAAAGAGCCCGGGCTTGGGAGTCAGAGGTCATGGGTTTGAATCCCGGCTCTGCCTCTTGTCAGCTGTGTGACTGTGGGCAAGTCACTTCACTTCTCTGGGCCTCAGTTACCTCATCTGGAAAATGGGGATGAACTGTGAGCCTCACGTGGGACAACGGGCTTACCCTGTTTCTACCCCAGCGCTTAGAACAGTGCTCTGCACATAGGAAGTCCTTAACAAATACCAACATTATTATTATTATTACAGTGCCTGGAACATAGTAAGCGCTTAATAAATACCATCCTCATTACTGTTACTATTATTATTAGTATGCATTCATTCCATCATAATTATTGAGTGCTTACTGTCTGCAAAGCACTGTAATAAGCACTTGGAAAGTACAATTCAGCAACAGAGAGAGACAATCCCCGCCCATAACGGCTCACAGTCCAGAAGACAAGCTCACAGTCTGTAATAACGATAATAATCCCTTTCATTCATTCATTCATTCAATAGTATTTATTGGGCGCTTGCTATGTGCAGGGCACTGTACTAAGCACTTGGAATGTACAATTCGGCAACAGATAGAGACAATCCCTGCCCATTGACGGGCTTACAGTCTCTCCACTTGTCATCTCTGTGACCTTAGGCAAGTCACTTCATTTCTAGGTGCCTCAGTTCCCTTTTCTGCAAAATGGAGATTCAATGCCTCATCCCCCTCCTACTTAGACTGTGAACCCCATGTGATTATCTTCTATCTACCTCAGTGCTTAGTACAATGTTTGACACAATGCATCTATTTATTGCTATTGTTCTATTTATTGCTATTGTTTTTGTCTGTCTCCCCCGATTAGACTGTAAGCGTGAATGAATGAATGAACATAATAAGTGATTAACAAAAGCCGCAATCATCAATAATTCATTCAATAGTATTTATTGAGCGCTTACTATGTGCACAGCACTGTACTAAGCACTTGGAATGCACAATTCGGCAACAGATGGAGACAATCCCTGCCCGATGACGGGCTCACAGTCCAACCGGGGGAGATGGTCAGCAGAGCGAAACAGAATGAAACAAAAACAAGACAACGTTATCAGGATAAATCGAATCAAGGGGATGTACACATTATTAACAACATAAATAGGGTAATAAATGATATATATACAAATGAGCACAGTGCGGAGGGGAAGAGAGAAGGGGGAGAGGCAGAGAGTGAGGAGGGGAGGGGGAGCAGAGGCAAAGGGGGCTCAGCTGAGGGGAGGGGAAGGGAGAGGAGTAGATGAAGGGGGAGCAGAGGAAAAAGGGGGGCTCAGTCTGGGAAGGCCTCCTGGAGGAGGTGAGCTCTCCAGGAGCCCCGTGTGGGACAGGGACTGGGTCCAACCTGATTAGCGGTATCTTCCCCAGCTCTTAGTACAGTGCCTGGCACAGAGTAAACACTTAACTAAACCATTTTTTTTAAACACCTCTGAAGAACTCATAACTACAGGCAGGTCTGGCTTGGGGCTGGGGGGACACTGAGGCAGTGCTCTATGAGACACTAGTTTTTAAGATCCTTGGAGAAGCAGCATGTACTCTCTTTACTGTGTTCATGATGTTATTACTATGAAGAGATGAACCCGGCCTCTCCAGTAGATATTCCGTGGACCACAAGGGAGTTATAGGTAAGGAGTTGACCAGTAAAGATAAAAAGGACTCAGAGACCTGGGGCCAGTTTGGGGATTTTAGATTCCCTTTGGATAATGAGAAAGACCATGACCTGGTAGTTGCATTTAAACATCCCCCCCCCCCAAAAGTATTTTTAAAGAAGCTGCACAAAAGGTGGAATTAGGAGAAGTTTCTCTCTCTCTCTCTCTCTCTCTCAAAATGATGCCTTACGGTTATCATTATAATTAACTTGGGAGGTAGAAAATTCAGATCAAATCTTGGGGACAATAAACTACTGAAAATGATGGCTGAAATTGCCTTCTAGAGCAGCAGTGGAAGCTTCATCACTTGGGACATTTCAAGACTCATTTTCCCAAAAAAACAGACAACATAAAGCGGGGAATTGCACTGACTCAGGGAGGGGTTGGGGGAAGCAACTCAAGCCCTCCCATTATCTCTTTGCCCTTGTTGGTTTTGCCTGTTCTCGGAATCAATCATTCGATGACATTTATTGAAAGCGTTCTGTGAGGAGCTCTTGGGAAGCAGGATGGCCTAGTGGACACGGCACGGGCCTGGGAGTCGGAAGGTCATAGGTTCTAATGGCGGCTCTGCCCTTGTCTGATGTGTGCATTAGGCAAATCACTACACTTCTCTATGCCTCAGTTACCTCATCTGTCAAATGAGGATTAAGACTGTGAGCCCTATGAAGGAAAGGGACTGTATCCAACCAGACTTGCTTGTATCCGCCTCAGGGATTACTACAGTGCCTGCCCCGTAGTAAGCGCTTAACAAATACCATAACTATAATTATTATTATGATAAAACAGAATTGGAAGACAGGACCCCTGCCCAAAGGGAGCTTAGAGCCTCAGAAATGTGGGGAAGGACCATTTTGACTCCCGTTTCTCGGTCTCCTGTTGGTGAGGGGGAACACCCTGGGTTTCTGTCAGGCAACCTTGCCACTTGGAGGAACAGCCCAAGATGTTGTCATTTAGGTCCCTCCCCACCCCCACCTCACCTCCCATTGAAGATCCTGTAGGCAAAGGGTGAAAAATCCAAATGAGCCAATCCCGAGGGTCAGTCAGTCGTATTTATTGAGCACTTACTATGTGCAGAACATTGTACTAAGAGCTTGGGAGAGGACAATACAATAGACACATTCTCATCCTCTCCATCCTTTACCATTTTGGCTGTAATTAATTTCTCAGTCACAGATATCCCCCAGCCAGGAAATTGAAGTGCTCGAAGCGTTCATAAAGGGGGTGGTGCTCTGGGATTCTTCTTCTGAGGAGTTCATCGTTACCAAGAAGCGATAGGTCTTGAACTTTAATTACGCACCACTCATCACTAGCATCATTAGGGACTCGGGTAGGAGCAGCAGCTGCCAAAGCAGGAAGAGCATCTGGCCAGGGCCAGGGGAGCTGAATGCTTAACTGCATTTCCCTTGGGCTTTCAGGAAATAAATCTCCTCCATTTCCTCCTCCTGCTTCGTGGCATGGAGCACCTCAGGCATTGTATATGTGGAGGAATTATGACAGAACTTCTCACCCCCCACCATTTTTACGGTATGTACTAGGCACTTTACTAAGCACTGGGTAGATTAGACCAACTAATCAGGTTGGTCACAGACCATGTTCCACATGGGACTTAGTGTCCTAATCCCCATTTAACAGATAAGGGAACTGAGGCACAGAGAATTCATTCATTCATTGGTATTTATTGAGCTCTTACTGTGTGCAGAGCACTGACTGAGCCCTTGGAAAGTACAGTTCAGCAACCAAGAGAGACAATCCCTACCCGAAAACAGGCTCACAGTCTAGAAGGGGAGAGAAGGACATCGAAACAAGTCAACAGGCATCCGTGGCATCAAAATAAGTAAAAAGAATCGTAGATCTATATACACCTCAAGTTAAGTGACTTGCCCAACGTCATACCACAGGCAAGTGGCTGAGGCAGGATTAGACTCAGGTCCTTCTGAATCCCAAGTCCGTGATCAGCTCACTAGGCCTTGCTGCTTCCAATGGCCAACAGTCTTTCTTTCCATTTCCCCTGGACACATGGCCTCCTCCTATCATTTAGTTTCATACCGATCAACGGTTACAGTCATATTTTTCATAATGATCCTTTAGAGAAACGCTGTGGAGTCAGGGTCCAATCCTACCCAGGAATTTAGAGGCCTCCCTGCTCAGGTGTGTTGTGCTCAAGATCCCAGCCCCACAGTACTTATGTGCATACCTGTAATTTATTCATTTATCTAAATGCCTGCATCCCCCTGTAGACTGAAAGCTCGCTGTGGGCAGAGACTGTGTCTGTTTATTGTGTAGTCTCCCAAGTGCTTAGTTCAGAGCTTTGCATACAACGTGTGCAATAAATACATTTGAATGAACGAATGAAAAAAATAGAGGGACTGTAACGTGGATGGGGAGACCAACCACAGAAGCAGAAGCAGCGTGGCTCAGTGGAAAGAGCACGGGCTTTGGAGTCAGGGCTCATGAGTTCGAATCCCAGCTCTGCCACTTGTCGGCTGTGTGACTGTGGGCAAGTCACTTAACTTCTCTGTGCCTCACTTCCCTCATCTGTAAAATGGGGATTAAGACTGTGACTTATGGGGATTAAGACTGTGAGCCCCACGTGGGACAACCTGATTCCCCTATGTCTATCCCAGCGCTTAGAACAGTGCTCGGCACATAGTGAGCGCTTAACAAATACCAACCATCTTGACAAGAGAGATTTATCCTAAGCATCAATCAATCTAAAGTATTTTTTGAGAACTTTTGGTGTAGAGCACTGTACTAAGTGCTGGGAGAGTACAGTACAATAGAGTTGGTAGACATGATCCCTGCCAACAACAAGCTTACAGTCTACTGTGGGAGAAAGAAAATGAAAGAAATCATGAGTATGTACATTAGTGTTTCCTTCAGTGAGGGGGGTTTAGGGATCAAACCTAATTTAAACATGGAAAAACAGATGGAGGGAGGTTGTCTGATGACAGTTTTATGGAGAAGGTGTTTTTCCCTGCTAATCATGATTATGGCATTTGTTAAGGACTTACTATATTCCAAACACTATACTAAGCACTGGGGTAGATACAAGCTTATCAGATTGAGCATAGTTCCTGCACACAGTTTAAAGGGAAATGAGATCAGCTAAATTGCTCCCATTTTCAAGTTGAGGAAAATTAAGCACAGAGATGTCATGAGGCTTGCTCAAGGTTGCGCAGCAGGTGAAAAGCTGAGCCAGGATTAGAACCCCTGTTTCCAGGCCCATGCTCCTTCCCTAAGACCACACTGCTTCTCTCTGGTTTCATCCAGAGATGAATTTTTTTCTCCATCCTCACTGACACCCATGCCCCCTGGGAGAATATAATACAAGGGAGTTGATAGACTTGTTCCTTGTCTGCAAGGAGCTGACAGTAAAGAGGGGAAGCCAGACATTAGTATATGTAAATATTTTATAGCTATGTCCTGAAGTCCTATGACGTTGAGGGTGGGGTGAATAACAAATGCCCAAAAAGGTGCTGATCCAAGCACATAGGTGACACTTTGGGGAGAGTGAGACAGAGAAGTGAGAGCTTAATCAGAGAAGGCCCCTGGGAAGAAATGTGACCTTAATAAGGCTTCGAAGGTGGGGAGAACGGTAGCCTGGTATGTACAGTGGGGGAGGCAGGAGCTGAGAAAGGAAATAATGGCAAAATAGATGAGATTTAGTCACAGGGAGCAAACTGGCTCTAGAGGAGTGAAATGTGTGGACTGAGTTGTAGTTGGAGATCAGTGAGTAAGGTAGGATGGGAGATAAGCTGATTGAATGCTCTAAAGCCCATGGGAAGGCATTTCTATTTTATGAGGAGGAGGAGGATGGGTAACCACTGGGAGTTCTTGAAGAGTGGGGAAATGTGGACTGAATCGTTATCATTTAGAAAAATGGTACAGGCAGCAGGTGAAGCCATGGGAGCAAATGAGTTCTCCCGGTGAGTGGATGTAGATGGAGAATAAGAAGGGGACCCAGAACTGAACCTTGTGGGGCTTCCACATTTAAGGAGTGGGAGACAAAGGAGGAACCTACAAAATGAGAGGCCAAAGAGACAGAAGGAGAAGCAGGAGAGGACGGTGTCGGTGAAGCCGAGGTTGGATAATGTATCCAGGAGAAGAGGATGGACGACGGTGTCGAAGCTGCTGAGAGGTCAAGGAGGATTAGGATAGAAGAGATAGGCAAGAAGGAGATCATCGGTGAGCAGTTTCTGTGGAGTGAATGGGGCTCTCTCTAAAGGAGAGAATTAGAAGAGAGGAAGTGGAGATAGCTGTAGACAACTTTCTTAAGGGGTCTGGGGACGAATGTTAGGAGGGAGATGAGGCGATAACTGGAGGGAGCCGTGGGGTCATGTGAGGGGTTTTTTAGGATGGGGAGACATGGGCATATTTCAAAGCAGAGGGGAAAAAGCCACTGGAGAATGAACGGTTGAAGATGGCTGTTGAGGAGGGAAAAAGGGAAGGGGCAAGCACTTTGATAATGTCCCCGGGATGGGGTCGGGGGCATAGGTGGAGGGAGTGGATTTTGAGAATGAGGTGGGAGATCTCTTCTTAAGATACTGCTGCAAAAAATGAGAGAACTGAAGGAGGGGTAGGAAGAGGGAGGGGCTGGAGAGGAGCAGAGGAGATTTTAGGAAGCTCACACCTGATGATTTCACTTTTCCTCAATAAAGTATATGGTCATGTCATTAGAGGCAAGAAATGGGGGAGGTAAGGGAACGGGGGATTTGAGGATGGAGTTAAAGTCTGTCTTTCCTCTCCATCCAAACTGCTACCTTCCTGGTACGATCTCTCATAATATCCCTATTAGATTATTGCATCAACCTCTTCTCTGATCTCCCATCCTCCTGTCTCTCCCTGCTTCAGTCTATACTTCATTCCGCTGCCCGGATTATCTTTCTACAGAAACGCTCCGAGCATGTCACTCCCCTCCTCAAAAACCTCCAGTGGTTGCCTATCAACCTTCGCATGAAACAAAAACTCCTCACTTGGCTTCAAAGCTCTCCATCACTGGTGAAGGCAATGGGCAGGAGCGGCAAAAGGGGGCGGAAATGATGTTATCAGGCAGTGTTAAAGCAAGCGAGGACGAGTTGAAGTGGATGAGGTGGTCCTGATGTCTGGATTTCTGCCAGCCATTCTCTGCAGCCTGTGCACAGGAGTGAAGAAAGCAGACTCTGGAAGTGATCCAGGACTCAGGGTTAGTGAGATCAGCAAAGGCATAGGCGAGCAAGTGAGTTGAGTTGGGTAGAAAGGGAGGTGTTGAGGGCATCAATTTGGTCACCAAGGGAAGGTATTTTGGGGGTGGAGGCTAAGTGGGGCATGATGACTAGAGAAAATTGGATGAGAATTTTAGATCCCTCTCAGGGTCACACCTGGAGAGTTTCCAGTCCTCTACCAGTCTCGACTAAAGGAGGGAGAGTCAAATAGAGGCATATCCATTCCATTCTTAGCTTGGGCAGTGGCTAGCGAGTGGCAGGCAATCTGCTATGAGTCAAAACCTCCCCTCTGGACAGCAGCAGCACGGGAGAGAGTCGAGGGAGGAGACTCAAGTTTACTACGTGGAAGGAGGCGAGGGTAAACCACTTCTGGATTTTTACCAAGAAAACTCTATGGATCCACTACCAGAACGATTGCAGGTGGAGGCAGGGTGATCTCGGAGAGATGTGTCCATGGCGTCCCTGTGGGTCGGAGACGACTCTGACGGCATGAGACAAGAAAGATTAGTGGTCTCTGTGGGGGGAGGGTGTGTGGGAGAGAAGGCAGGTTAGGAGGTTGCGGTCAGATGGAGAGATTTCATAGTTGGTGTGGGTAGAGATCATACAGTGACTAGAGATGATGAGATCGAGTGCGTGTCCCATATGTGAGTGGGTCAGATGGTGGGGAGAAGGAGATCAGTGGAGTTGAGGACTGATAGAAAGAGGGTAGCCAAAGGATTGTCGGGAATACCACATGGATAGTCAAGTCCCCAATAATCAGTGTGGGGATGGAGAGAGAAGGAATGTGAGAAAGAGATCAAAATGGCTCAAAAAGTTGGAGGTGGAGGCTTGGGAGTGGTAAGTGGCTGTTACTACTATCTGGAATGGGTAGCAGAGTTTAATTTGGGGGCTTCAAAGGAAGGGAAAGAGAGAGATGGGAGAGTTGAATGTTGTGAAAGTGGCACCGGAGGGTGAGAAAGAAGCCGACGACTCCACCTTTCCCAGTGAGGCTGGGGGATTGAGAGAAGAGGGGGGCCCCTTTAGAGAGAGCAGCAGGAGAGACGCCATCTGGGGAGGGCCCAGAAAATGGAAGCAGCAGGCGAAGACAACTCGCTCAAAGAGTTTGGAGAGGAATAGCAGGAGGAAGATGGGGTGATAACTGAAGGGAGCTGTGGGATTTAATAATAATAATGGTATTTGTTAAGCGCTTACTATGCGCAGAGCACTTTTCTAAGCGCTGGGGTAGACACAGCGGAATCAGGTTGTCCCACGTGGGGCTCACGGTCTTAATCCTCATTTTACAGATGAGGTAACTGAGGCACCGAGAAGTGAAGTGACTTGCCCACAGTCACACAGCTGACGGGTGGCAGAGCCGGGATTCGAACCCGTGACCTCCGACTCCAAAGCCCATGCTCTTTCCACTGAGCCAAGTTTCTTTTAGGATAGAGAAGGAATGAGGATGTTTGAAAGCTGTGGGAAAGGAGTGGATAGAGAATGGGCCCGGTAGAAGGTCATGGGTTCCAATCTTGGCTCCGCCACTTATCTGCTGTGTGACCTTGGTCAAGTCACTTCACTTCTCTGGGCCTCAGTTCCCTCATCTGTAATGTGGGGTTGGAGATTGTGAGACCCACATGGGACAGGGACCGTGTCCAACTTGATTTGCTTGCATTCACTCGAGCGCTTAGTACAGTGCCTGGCACATAGTAAGTGCCTAACAGATACCATTATTATTATTATTATTATCATTATTAAGTCAATAGTTGAAGATGTGCCAGTCAGGGAGGGAAGAATGGATGGGCAAATTGCTTTGATTCGATGCAAAGGCCTGGGGTTGGAGGTACAGGTGGAGGGGGTAGTCTTTGAGGGGAGGTGGGAGATCTCCTCCTGAGATCCTGCTGGAAAAGATGAAGGTGTCATAGGAGGAGCAGGATTTGATCTATAAGCGCTCAGAAGTTTTCCTGCAAATAGCCCATCAAAATCTGAATTTTTTTTTAGAACTATAGAATTTATAAAAATGATTGAAACCACATTTCCTTTTATGAGTGTTTTTCTTCCATGCCACATGCTCAGATTAATGACTTTTGGCCAGGCTCAGAGACTCTCCAAGATTTTCTAGTGTAAATGTCGAAAAACCGTAATTAGTCATCTCATTCCTATCTGGTTCATTCCCAGGTGTGGGTAAAATAGTAATTCTCAATCAATCAATCAATCAATCAATCAATCAATCAAGGGCATTTATGAAGCCTCTGCAGTGAGCAGAGCACTGTAATGATAATAACAACGATGCTATTTGTTGAGTGCTTACTCTGTGCCAAGCACTATTCTAAGCTCTGGGATAGATACAAGGTCATCAGGTTGTCTCACGTGGGGGATCGCGGTCTTCATCCCCATTTTACAGATGAGGCAACTGAGGCAAAGAGAAGTGACTTGTCCAAGCTGATAAGTGGCGGAGCCGGGATTAGAACCCCCCGACCTCTGACTCCCAAGCCCCGGATCTTTCCACTAAGCCACGCTGCTTCTCCAAGCAGCTGAGAGCTTGGGAGAGTACGTTCCCTGTCCACAACAAGCTTACCATCTAATCTTTAGTAGATCTAAAAAGAACTTTCAGAGAAACACTGTTCCTAACCCAGCAGGCTGGAAGGTATAATCAAACTCTGTCGTTACGCGAGTAGCGGCCCAGCTTGCTGTGATTCGGACATCGTTCAAGTGTTGCGATGAATTATTTCTCTTCCTCCCCTCTTATTATGACATATCTCCACTGTCAGCACAATCAAAACCAGAAGAAAACTCCGGGGAGGTATGCCACATTTCTTTGACATCTTGAAGTTTTGAGAGTCAAGCTGTCGGAGGATCTTGTAGTAAACTCGGATCTATGTTGTTCTCTCCCAAGTGCCCAGTACAGTTCTTGGCCCACAAAGCGCTCGATCAATTCCACTCATTGATTGATCTGTGAAATGAAGTTTGTTTGAAAATTCCTAGCGTGTAATTCAAGCAATCAATCAATCAGTGATTTTTATTGAGCACTTACTTTGTGCCGAGCACTGTACTAAGTGGTTGGGAGAGTACGATAGTAAAACAATCCCTCCTTGAACAGATTTACAGTCTAACAGGGGAGACGGAAATGAAAATAATTTACGGGGAAGGGAAGGAATAATTATAAGAATATTTACGTAAATGAGGGGGAAGTGTTGGGGGGGAGTGGGTAAGTACTCAGGGGGTCCATGGGTGAGGCAGTAGAAAGGAAAGCAGAGCAGAGAGATAAGAGTTTAGTCTGGAAGGCTTCCTGGAAGAGAGATAGTTTTAGAAAGGCTTTGAGGATGGAGAGAGTACTAGTCTCCCCCAATGTCGGCAGACTGTTACTTCTCATCATTATTATTACTATGGTTAAGAGCCTACTTTGAGCCAAGCGCTGGTCTAAGCACCGGGGTCGATACGAGTTAGTCAAGTTGAACACAGTCCCTGCACCACTTGGGGTCACATTCTAGCAGAAAGGAGAACAGGTATCCCCTTTTTACAGGTGAGGAAATTGAGGCACAGAGAAGGTAAGTGACCTCTTAAGTGACACATTGAGCAGTTGGCAGAACCAGGATTAGAACACAGGTCTTCTGACTCTGAGGCTTATGCTTTTTCCTCTAGGCTATGAAGCTTCTCCATTGTCCATAATTGAGTTTTTTAAAAAATGATAATACTGATAATAATCTTGGTGTTTTTTAAGTGCTTACTACGAATAATAATGAGGCTATTTGTTAAGCGCTTACTATGTGCCAAACACTGTTCTAAACGCTGGGGTAGATACAAGCTAATTAGGTTGTCCCACATGGGACTCACGGTCTTCACCCCCATTTTACAGATGAGGTAACTGAGGCACAGATAATTTAAATGACTTGCCCAAGATCACACAGCTGACAGGTGGCAGAGCCGGGATTAGAACCCACGACCTCTGACTCCCAAGCCTGTGCTTTTTCCACAAAGCCACGCTACTTCTCACTAAGCCACCAAATTAGAGAAGCAGCGTGGCCTAGTATATGGAACATGGGCCCGGGAGTCCGAAGGACCTGGGTCCTAATCCCGGCTCTGCCACTTGCCTTTGCGTGACCTTGGACAAGTCATTTCACTTTTCTGTGCCTCAGTTGCCTTATCTGTAAAATGGGAATTAAGACTGAGAACCCCATATGGAACATGGACTGCGTCCACCCCGATGATAATAATGATAACTGTGGTCTTTGTTAAGCACCTACTGTATGCAAGGCACTGTACTAGGCGTTTGGGGTGGATACAAGCTAATTTGCTGGTCTTCAACCTGATTTGCTTGTACTTACCTCAGCGCTTAGTATAGTGACTTGCATGTAGTAAGCACTTAACTAGGCACTGGAGTAGATACAAGCAAATCAAGTTGGACACAAGCAAACTGGCTGGTATTTATCTGAATTTAGTACAGTGCCTGGCACATAATAAGCACATAAATAATATTAAAAAAAGACCAAAACTGTTTTAACTGATAGCAGAGAGATGTGGTCCGTGAAGATTGTGAAATGAAGAAGAAGAGACCCGCTTAAATATATGGCCAGAGGCCATCTTCCAGAAATTTAAACTGTGCACCAGGGGTTACGTCAGGCAACCGGAAATTATGGAATGGATCAGGTTTTTTTATGGTATTGGTTAAACCCAAACGCTATGCCCGGCACTGTATTAAGCTCTGAGATAGATACCGGCTAATCAGATCGGCCACAGTCCACGTCCCACGTGGGGCTCATGGTCTTAATTCCCATTTTACAGATGAGGTGACTGAGGTATAGATAAATTGAGGGCTCTCTGGTAGGGCGGATGGTAGGATGCTTCTAGTTAAATGAACTGGGTTGGGGCGACCTGGTTTGAGAAACGGATTTCCCTTCCGAGGGCTTAACTCCCGCAAGAGGCTTGGCCTGATTAATTTTCTCCTCCCCAGATCGTATCCTCCCACTTGCCACCTAAGCATTGAACTGCTCTCAGTCGCATCTAGAACTTGTGTACATATTAAATTCCATCAATAAATTCATTCATTCAATAGTATTTATTGAGTGCTTACTATGTGCAGAGCACTGTACTAAGCGCTTGGAGAGTACAAATCGGTAACGGATAGAGACGGTCCCTGCCCTTTGACGGGCTTACGGTCTAACCGGGGGAGACGGACAGACGAGAACAGTGGCGATAAATAGAATCGAGGGGAAGAACATCTCATTAAAACGATAGCAAATAAATAGAATCCAGGTGATGTACATCTCATTAACAAAATAAATAGGGTGATGAAGATCTAGACAGTCGAGCGGACGAGTACGGTGCTGAGGGGAGGGGAAGGGAGAGGGGGAAGAGCAGAGGGCAATTGGGGGAAAAGAGGGTTTAGCTGCGGAGAGGCGGTGGGGTGGGTAGAGGGAGCAGAGGGAAAAGGGGAGCTCAGTCTGGGAAGGCCTCTCGGAGGAGGTGAGCTTTAAGTAGGGTTTCGAAGAGGGGAAGAGAATCAGGTGGAGGTGAGGAGGGAGGGCGTTCCGGGACCACGGGAGGACGTGGCCCGGGGGTCGACGGCGGGACAGGTGTGAACGGGGGACGGTGAGGAAATGAGCACTCACTGGCAAGCACAACGCTGCCCTGCGCATTTGGAAAATACAACCCTAGAGTGTATACAATAAATATTATAAATTTTGTATTTATATTAACGACTGTCTCCGGATTAGACTTAAAACTCCCTCTGGGCAGGGAACAGCACCTTGGTTGTATTGTACTCTCCCAAGTTCATTCATTCAGCAACATTTATCGAGCGCTTACTACGTGCAGAGCACTGTACCAAGTGCTTGGAATGTATAATTCGGCAACAGATAGAGACGATCCCTTCCCACTGACGGGCTTACGGTCTAATCGGGGGACTAGTGCACTGTTAGTGTTAGTACAGCGTTCTGCACATAGTAAGCACTCAGTAAATCCCCCTGATGATAGAGTGGGTAGATACAATCCCTGCCCTCAAGAAGTTTGCAGGGTAGTTGATGGATGGTAGATTCTTCCTTGTTGGAGATTCAGTGCAGACGTGAGGACATTGGGACCAAACTCACGGCAAAGAAATAGCCACAGTAGTCGTAACCTTTATTGAGTGCCAATCATTCATTCAATCGTATCTATTGAGCGCTTACGGAACTAAGCCCTTGGAAGTATACGATGTAACAGTCAACAGACATTCCCTGCCCACAGCTAGCTTAGAGTCTAGAGGATGAGCTTACAGTCTAGAGTGCCCACTGGTTGATATACGTTGGGAAGTACAACGTGAAGGAGTGGCACATTCCTCATCCACAAGGAGCTTTATGTTCTAAATGGGGAATAATAATGTTGGTATTTGATAAGCACTTACTATTACAGGGGAATCAGGTCGTCCCACGCGAGGCTCACAGTTAATCCCCATTTTACAGAGGAGGTAACTGAGGCCCAGAGAAGTGAAATGACTCGCCCACAGTCACCCAGCTGACGAGCGGCAGAGCCGGGAGTCGAACCCGTGATCTCTGACTCCGAAGCCCAGGCTCTTTCCACTGAGCCACGCCGCTTCTCAGCGTAATGGTATTTACTGAGCACTTGTGTGCAGAACATTGTACTAAGGACTAGGGAGAGTACGATACGAAAGAGTAGGTAGAGATGATTACAGGGGCTGAGAGAATAGAAAGGGAGGCAGACATTAAAAGAAATTACAGATAGATATGTACATAACAGCGTGGCTCAGTGGAAAGAGCCCGGGCTTGGGAGTCAGAGGTCATGGGTTCGACTCCCGGCTCCGCCACTTGCCAGCTGGGTGACTGTGGGCAAGTCACTTCACTTCTCTGGGCCTCATTTACCTCATCTGTAAAATGGGGGTGAAGACTGTGAGCCTCACGTGGGACAACCTCATTCCCCTGTATCTCCCCCAGCGCTTAGAACAGTGCTCTGCACACAGTAAGCGATTAACAAATACCGACATTATTGTTATTATTATAACTGCTGGGGGGCTGGGGAAAGGGTAGATATCAAAGGGGTGAGATTAGGTAGAAATATTTGTTTTGGGATTATATGATGTAGAGCCTGGAATTGATCAGGGAAGGTAGATTGGAGGACGTGGGCTTTCTGGAAGGCTCTGAGTAGGTGAAGACCGACGGTCTATTAGATTTGGGGAAGAGGAAGGAAATTATCTTAGTGTTAGTGGTTAGTGATAATGATAATAATAATAATGATGGTATTTATTAAGCGCCTACTATGTGCCAAGCACTATTGTAGGCACTGGGGTAGATACAGGGTAATCAGGTTGTCCCGCATGGGGCTCGCAGTCTTCATACCCATTTTACCGATGAGGGAACTGAGGTCCAGAGAAGTGAAGTGAGTCACCCAAGGTCACACAGCAAAGAAATAGTTGAGAGGGGATTAGAACCCACAGGTCCTTCTGATTCCCAGACCCGGGGTCTACCCACTAGGCCATACTGCTTCACAACTCCTGAGGATTCTGCCAAGGTCAGGACTTGTGAAGTCCCCGGAGTTCTTTGGGTCGAGTGAGCTATGGACAAAATGCCTCGTCCTGCTTCTGAAAGACTGGAAGAGAAAGGAAGGGAGAGCAGAGCTAGCATCTAAGGCTCAGTCTAAACGGGAGGGAGAACAGGTATTTAATCTCCATTTTACAGATGGGGAAACTGAGCACCAGAGACTCTGTGACCGGTAGACAAGTTGCAGAGCTGGGATTAGAACCTGGGTTCTCTGCTGGGAGAGCAGATTGATCTAGTAGAGCCATGGTGTAATAATAACGTAGGTATTTGTTAAGCGCTTACTATGTGCAGAGCACTGTTCTAAGCGCTGGGGTAGACGCAGGGGAATCAGGTTGTCCCACGTGGGGCTCACGGTCTTAATCCCCATTTCACAGATGAGGTAACTGAGGCCCAGAGAAGTGAACTGACTTGCCCACAGTCACACAGCTGCCAAGTGGCAGAGCTGGGATTCGAACCCACGACCTCTGACTCCCAAGCCCGGGCTCTTGCCACTGAGCCATGAGAGCCTGGGCATGGGAATCAGAAGGGCTTGAGTTCTAATCCCAGGTCCACCACTTGTCTGCCCTTGAGCAAGTCACTAAACTTCTCTATGCCTCGGTCACCTCATCTGTAAAAATTGTGGATTAAGAGTGTGAGCCCAGTGTGGGACAGAGACCGTGTACAACTCGATTAACTTGTATCTACGCCAGTGCTTAGAACAGTGCGGGCCACATAGTAAGCGCTAACCAAGTACGATGATTATTATTATTAAGCCCGGACTTGAGAGTCTGAGGCCCTGGCTTCTAAATCCTGGAACTGTCACTCACCTGCTGTGTGACCTTAGGCAAGTCGCTTAACTTGTCTTGTTTTTGTCCGTCTGTCTCCCCCGATAAGACTGTAAACCCGTCAGTGGGCAGGGACCGTCTCTATCCGTTGCCGAATTGTCCATTCCAAGCGCTCAGTACAGTGCTCTGCACATAGTAAGCGCTCAGTAAATACTAATGAATGAAAGAATGAATGAACTTCCGTGTGCCTCAGTTCCCTCATCTACAAAATGGGGATTCAGTACCTGGTCTCCCTCCTTCTTAGACTGAGAGCTCCTTGCAGACCTGGTTATCCTGTCCCTAGAGAAGCAGCGTGGCTCAGTGGAAAGAGTGTGGGCTTGGGAGTCGGACGTCATGGGTTCGAATCCTGCCTCTGCCGCTTGGCAGCTGGGTGACTGTGGGCAAGTCACTTCACTTCTCTGGGCCTCAGTTACCACATCTGTAAAATGGGGATGAAGACCGTGAGCCTCACGTGGGACAACCTGATTCCCCTGTATCTCCCCCAGCGCTTAGAACGGTGCTCTGCACATAGGAAGCGCTTAACAAAAACCAACATTATTATTACCCCAGCACATAGTACAGCGCTTGACACATAGCGCTTAGCAGATATCAGGGTTATTATTGTTGTTATCATCCCCAGGTCCGTGCTCTTTCCTGTAGGCCAGACTCGCTCCGTGGGGAGACATACGAAAGAATGAATCTTGGACAGAAGTGAGGGAGACTTTTGGCTAGCGACACTCCGCTTGGGCACTGCACCGTTTTAAGGCAAAGTGTGAGGTTCTTCCCTTTCCAGCCCGCCTCAGATCTGGAACCCATTTGGTCAATTTACCGTTTGCAGTCACTCACACTGGTTTTGATGCAAATAAACTCCAGGACAGAGGTGAAGGGATCCAACTTTATAAAACATATAACTGCCGTAACTCCTTCCCCGTAAGACAGAGATCCGTAAATCGACGACTGAACTCTATGAACATATGGAACACTCACCTGGAGAATTTAGTACGCGCCTTGAGAACGGAATCCGCCAGTCAATCGGTGGTATTTAGTGAGTGCTTATTGTGTACAAAGCACTGTACTAAGCATCTGGGAGAGTTCAGTACAATTAGGTTGTGCGTTACAGTGTCAGATGTATCGAACAATTGCTAAAATTAGTGTAACTGAGTAATTGTTTTCAATATCTATAATCTATATGGAAAATCTTCACCTATCTGGATCCCACTAATTCTCAATTCACAATAATCAATCAGTGGTATGTACTAAGCACTTACTATAAGCAGAACACTGGAGAGTACAATACATTCAAACAGAGATTTTATTAAAAAAACATTTACATATTCTTATAATAATAATTATTATTATGTATTTATTAAGTGCTTACTATGCGTCAGGCACTGCACTAAGCGCTGGGGTGAGTACGGGCAAATCGTGTTGGACAGAGTCCCTGTCCCACGCGGGGCTCACGGTCTCAATCCCCATTTTACAGATGAGGTAACTGAGGTCCAGAGAAATGAAATGACTTGCCCAAGGTCACACCGCAGACAAATGGCAGAGCTGGGATTAGAACCCATGACCTTCTGACCCCCAGGCCCGTGCCGTATCCATGCAACCATGCTGCTTCTCTGTTCCTTCGCCAATTTAAAATTTATTGGAACGTCTGCCTCCCCCACTAGATTGGAAACCCCTCGAGGGCAGGCATTATCTCTACCAAATCTATTTTACTCTCCCAAGTGCTTAGTACAGTGCTGTGCACACAGTAAGCCCTCAGATACCATGGATCGATTGACCGAAAACGGAGAGAAAGAGGGAAAGGAAGGAGAGAAAAATTGCAGAGAAGAGCAAAGGAGGTGGAGAAAGCCGAAGGGGCCTGGGTCGGAGATGTGCAGAATAGTGCCTTTCCCCAAGTCTAGATTATAAATTTTTTGAGGGCAGCGATCAGTTATACTAATTCTCTCAGACTCCCCCGTGCTGAACGCAGTGCTCTTCAAGGAGTCAGCGATCAATACATGCTATTAAGTGACTGATCGATTGGATTGAGAAGCAGCGCGGCTCAGTGGCAAGATCCCGGTCTTGGGAGTCAGAGGTCATGGGTTCTAATCCCGGCTCCGCCGCTTGCCAGCTCTGTGACTTTGGGCAAGTCACTTGGCTTCTCTGTGCCTCAGTTCCCTCATCTGTAAAATGGGGATTAAAACCGTGAGCACCACACGGGACAACCTGATCACCTTGTATCCCCCAGCGCTTAGAACTTAGTAAGCGCTTAACAAATTCCACCATTTTACTACCTAAAGCTGAACTGGCCCCTCCGTCTCCCCGTCTGAACAATTTGGGAGGGAAGGTGACCTTCAGGATCGTTCTGGATCTGGCCCCGTTTATAGACAAAGACAGTAGCTAAGTGAAGCACTTAAACTGTTCGGTGTTTAACTACTTGGTTTGACATTACAATCTTGGGTTTTTGTGTATGTGGTTTGTTGTTCTTTTGTGTTTCACTGCTACTGTTTATTGGATTGCTCACTTCTTGAGGGCGGGGAATGTGTGTTTGATTTCTGTTGTCCTCTCCCAAGCCCTTGGGGTGATGTCCTACACTCAGTGGGCGCTTAACAAATACCATCTGTCGTTGTCTTACGCCGTCGAGTCGCGGCCGAAGCAGCGTGGCTCAGTGGAAAGAGCACGGGCTTTGGAGTCAGGGCTCATGAGTTCGAATCCCAGTTCTGCCATTTGTCGGCTGTGTGACTGTGGGCAAGTCACTTAACTTCTCCGTGCCTCAGTTCCCTCATCTGTAAAATGGGGATTAAGACTGTGAGCCCCACGTGGGACAACCTGATTCCCCTATGTCTACCCCAGCGCTTAGAACAGTGCTCGGCACATAGTAAGCGCTTAACAAATACCAACATTATTATTATTATTATTATTATTATTATTATTATAGCGACGCCATCTCTCCCAGAAGGCCCCACCTCCATCTGCAGTCGTTCTGGTAGCGGATCGATAGAGTTCTCTCGGTAAAAAATACGGGAGTGGTTTAACACTGCCTCCTTCCGTGCAGTAAACCTGAGTCTCTGTCTTCGACTCTCTCCCGTGCCGCTGCGGGTGAGTTTTGACCTGTAGCCGATTGCCTGCCCCTCGCTAACCACTGCCCAAGCTAGGAATGGGAACGGACAGGCCTCTGCTTGACTCTCCCTCCCGTAGTCGAGACTGGTAGAGGACTGGAAACTCTCCAGGTGTGACCCTGAGAGATGAACAAATACCATAGATGGAGATTTGGACTGTGAGCCCCTCGAGGGACAGGGATAGGGCTAATGTCATTCATTCATTCAACAGTATTTATTGAGCGCTTACTATTGCAGAGCACTGTACTAAGCGCTTGGAATGAACCAGTCGGCAACAGATAGAGACGGTCCCTGCCGTCTGACGGGCTCACGGTCTGATCGGGGGAGACGGACGGACGAGAACGATGGCGATAGATAGAGTCGAGGGGAAGAACATCTCGTAAAAACGATGGCGACTAAATAGAATCGAGGCGATGTACGTTTCATTAACAGAATAAATAGGGTGATGAAGATATATACTGTCGAGCGGACGAGTACGGTGCCGAGGGGAGGGGAAGGCAGAGGGGGAGGAGCGGAGGGAGATGGGGGGAAAAGAGGGTTAAGCTGCGGAGAGGTGAGGGGGGGCGGCAGAGGGAGTAGAGGGAGAAGGGGAGCTCAGTCTGGGAAGGCCTCTCGGAGGAGGTGAGTTTTAAGTAGGGTTTCGAAGAGGGGAAGAGAATCAGTTTGGCGGAGGTGAGGAGGGAGGGCGTTCCGGGACCGCGGGAGGACGTGGCCCGGGGGTCGACGGCGGGATAGGGGAGACCGGGGGACGGCGAGGAGGTGGGCGGCGGAGGAGCGGAGCGGAGCGGAACTGTTTACCTTACAGTTACTATAATTTGGCATGTGCCAAGCACTGATCTAAGCACTTGGGGGGGGGGGGGCTACAAGGTAATCAGGTTGACCTTGTGGGGTTCACAGCCATTTTCAGATGAGGTAGGAGGTCCAGAGAAGTTAAGTGACTTGCCCAAAGTCACCCAGCTGAAAAGTGGAGGAGCCTGGATTAGAATCCATCACCTCTGCCTCCCAAGTCGCTCCCTTTCCACTGGGCCACAATGCTTCTCATCCCACTAATGCCACAGGAACTCTCCCCATCCCACTACAACCGAATATTAAGCAGTGACCCAATCGGTGGCATCCAGACAGTCATGCCGTCCATGGGTCCGGTCAAGAGTCTCTTCTTAACTACGGTGGTACGGCGGTGTTCGTTACGCGCTTACTCTGTACCAAGCCCTGTACCACGTGCTGGGATAAATATCAAGTCGTCCGTTTGGGCGCACGGCCTCTGTCTCTCACTGGGCTCGCAGTCCAAGAGGGAGGGAGAACAGGTATTCATTCATTCGTTCGTTCAGTCGTACTTACTGAGTGCTTACCGTGTGCCGAGCGCTGTCCTAAGCATTAGGGGGAGTGCAGTTCAACAAGAAACAGACACAGTCCCTGCCCACGACGAGCTTACAGTCTAGGATATCGTATGCTCATTTTACAGACGTGAAAATTAAGGCCCGGAGAAGTTAAGTGACCTGTCCAAAGGTTGCCCAGCAGGTAAGTGGCCGAGCCGGAATTAGAACCCAGATCCTCTGACTTCCAGGCCTGGGCTTTTTCAACTTGGCCACAACAAGAGACTAGGAGGCTGCTGCTGCTGCTGCTGTTGGCTCCAGGATAGATCATCTGGATGAGGGTGTGGAAATGCTAAGAAATGTGCACGTGTCTGTGCGTGTGTGTGTGGGAGGCTGTATCCCACCACCTTCTGTGACTCTGGGCCCGTGTCTCTTTGGGGCCTTCTCTGTTTTTGCGACTTGTCTGCCCCTTTCACAGTTCCCTCATCTGTAAAATGGGGATTAAGACTGTGAGCCCCACGTGGGACAACCTGATTCCCCTGTGTCTACCCCAGCGCTTAGAACGGTGCTCGGCACATAGTAGGCGCTTAGCAAATCCCAACATTACTATTATTATTAATATTCAGTCTGGCTCTCCGGCTGGTTCCCTTTCCTGCTTTCTTCCCTCCTCTAATCTCCAGCCGGCCTCCCCGCCTCCGTGGTTCATTCGTTCTTTCACTTGTATTTATTGCGCGCTTACTTAGTACGGTGCTTTGCGCACAATAAGAGCTCAGTAAATACGGTTGAATGGAATTGAACCCCTCCCCCACAACCCTCAAATTCAGATAACGTCTGAATTTCTTTTCCTAACATCTACTTTGAAATCATGTGTTAGTTGCTGCTCGTTTAAAGGATGCTTTTTGGGGTCACTTGCAGTTGTTTTTGGAAGAACTTCCCCCACATCCATATGTATCCTCTGCACTCCATGATGCTCTGTACTAATCTTCCGTCTTTATGAAGGGCTCTGACCTGCTTACTTTAAGCCTTGGAAAACGAACGGGTGTTAAATTGTATATATTCCGCTCATTTGCATATATTTTTATTACCCTATTTATTCTGTTAATGAGATGTACATCCCCTTGATCCTATTTATTGCTATCGTTTTTGTCCGTCCGTCTCCCCCGATTAGACCGTAAGCCCGTCGATGGGCAGGGATTGTCTCTATCTGTTGCCGAATTGTACATTTCAAGTGCTTAGTACAGTGCTCTGCACATAGTAAGCGCTCGATAAATACTTTCGAATGAATGAGTGAGAAGCCTCCGCTGACCGTCGGCCCAAACGGTTGCTACCTTCCAGTGATTCGCCGGTTGGTTTTCCAATCTGGGTATTCTCCGTGGCAGATCTATAAGTCAGTCGGTCACATTTATTGAGCGCTTACCACGTGCAGAGCCTTGGACTAAGCACTCGGGAGAGTACAGTACAACGGTAAAGGGACACATTCTGGGACGACGGCCAGCTTACAGGGTAGAGGGGGCGGCCGACATTAATGTAAATAAATAGATCTGTAAGCCCTTGGTAGCTCTGACCCTACCTCCTCGCCCACTTCAGCCACCACTGGTCCGTCAGTCAGTCGTATTTATTGAGTTCTCATTAAGTGCTGAGGAGAGTACGATAGAACAGTATGAAACATATTGCCTGCCCACAAGGAGCTTACAGTCCAGAGGGAGATCAGTTCAGCCCAGTGGCTCTCTGGCTGTCTTCAGGGTGCACTAAACATCCACATCTTCCTGCATCGTCCAGATCCTTCTCAGGTCAGCTCTCCCCCTCCTGCCGAATCGGGCCCCGGACACTTCCCCCGTTTGGCATTATGCGGGCCGGGCCCCCTCTCTATTAGCGTGGAGAATCAAGATTTGGCTGGAATCTGCTTTCCCTTGACTCGACTCCCCTGCCAACTCTTGGAAGAGGCCTCACGTTTGGAAAGTGAAGCGGGGATGACAGTCTCACAGTCTTGAAGTCTCCCTGCACTCACCTGAGAAGCAGCGTGGCCTACTGGATAGAGGGTGGGCATGGGAGTCAGGAGTCAGAAGGACCTGGGTCTGTCACAACCCGTTCTGTGACCCCGGGCTTCAGGGACACTTCACTCCTCTGGGCCTCAATTACCTCATCCGTAAAATGGGGATTAAGACTGTGAATACCATGCAGATGGTAAGCTTGCTGTGGGTGGGGAATCTGTGTGCTATATTGCTATATTTTACCCTCCCAAATGCTTAGTACAGTGCTCTGCACCCCATAAGCCCTCAATAAATATAAATGGCTGACATGGACTGGGTCCAACCTGATTTGCTTATATCTACCCCAGTGTTTAGCACAGTGTCTGGTACACAGTGCTTAACAAATACCATCTTAAAAAGCAAAACAAAACAAAAAAGAATCTCACCTGATATTCTCTGACTGCACCAACACATCAAGAAAAACACATCTCTACATCTCCCGTGTTGTTACGGCACCGGAGAGTTATATAGAGAATATAGAATTTATATAGAGCTATATAGAGAAGAGATATAAATGTTAGCCTAAAATTGTGGCCTGACGTTTATCCAAAAGCCTCATGAAAATACCACTTCTCTGAACAATTTCCCAAACCGACCTGACGGAAAGTATGGATTTTCCAGCAACCGTAAGCTTCCCAAGCAGAACGGAACGTGATATCAGCGGAGACTTGGCTTGACTCCCCAGGGATCTTTGGAGGCCAAAGAGAAGGGAAATCAGAGAGAAGTCTTTCGACCAGCTAAACCACCGTCTCTTAGGTTGACTTTAGATCCGTTTGGCGGATTCCCTATCAAGCTCCTCTCCGTGTTACCCAGAAGCACCGTTTAACCATCTGCCACAGTTGGCGACCCAGGAGGGAAACATGGGTTGACAAGATGCCATTCAAAGACTTGCTTGGAACGTTCAAGTCTAATGGAAACAGCCCCACAACAGAAAGCTACATTGCAGTGTGATGGTCCACTGAAAACAGATTTGGCAAGGACTGTGGGCTGCATGGAATCTCTCAGAAAGGGGAGAAGGTGCCAGTTGGACATTTCTTGTTCTCAGGCGATTATTTTATTGAAAAGGTTAAAACTATAGATTCAAACCTCCTGGGAAACTATTTTATGCAATAGGCCCTGGAATTACCTCTCTCTAGAGATAAAAAAAAAAAAAAATCACATCTGCCAGATCCTAAGGACTTGTTTTTTCCTGAATGTTTGAACGGTTCCATGTTTTCCTTCAGGGCAAATATGGAAGCAGAATATGATCCAGAGAACATACGTCAGTGGCACAGCCTCAATCTCAGGTGAACACTCTGTTGGCCATCCACCTTTCAGATCGTTATTCAACTAGGTCGACGCCGTCTTCGATCTGCTGGTTGGTTGAGGCCGCTGACCTTGCACGTAGCGTTGATTCCCTGATGGGCTGATGCAGCTGGACCCGTTTTCTCCTTCCACTCTTCGGGGACGGGACGAACGGAGGCTGAAGTGGGTGTTTCATTGCATCTCCCTGTCTTAGATTGTGGGCCTCCTGTTAATTCCATCTCTTTCCTTCTCCCCACGAGCCCTGGGTGGGACAAGACTGTGCCTGACCTGATGACCATATCTCTGCTCTAGTACTTAATAAATATAATTATCAACATCATCATTAATATTGCAAACAACTCCACTGATCCCCTGCTCCACCTCCCCCATTGGGCCCTTGTTCCATCCTAGCAATTAGTACATACGGTAAGCACACAGTAAGTGCTTAACAAATACCACGAGTGTTCAGCGTGGCTCAGTGGAAAGAGCCTGGGCCTGGGAGTCAGAGGTCATGGGTTCGAATTCCGGCTCTGCCACTTGTCAGCTGTGTGACTGTGGGCAAGTCACTTCACTTCTCTGTGGCTCAGTCACCTCATCTATAAAATGGGGATGAAGACTGTGAGCCTCATATGGGACAATCTGATGCCCCTGTATCTACCCCAGTGCTTAGAACAGTGCCCTGCACATAGTAAGCGCTTAACAAATACCAACGTTATTATTGTTGTTTATATTAACGTCTGTCTTCCTCTCTAGACTGTAAGCTTGCTGTGGGCAGGGAACATGTCTGTTTATTGTTGTGTGTACTCTCCCGAGTGCTTCGTATGGTGCTTTGCACACAGTAGGAGCTCAATAAATACGATTGAATGAATTAACGAATCACCTGCAGTTAGTGTACAAAATCTCTACCCTCACCATCTTCAAAATTGCCTTTTCTGACCACAGCCTCCTCACCTGCCTTCTCTCCCACACACCCCCTCCCCACAGATCTGTCCCGTTCCCCACAGAAACCTCCGATCTTTTGACCTGCACTAAATTTTTCAAGTCATCGTGCCCCATTTTATCTCCAGACCTAAACTACCGTCTCATGACGCACAGATTGATGCTCTCACCTCGAGGGTATTTTTTACAATTTGTTGTGGATAGAACACCGGCCTGGGAGTCAGAAAGACCTGGGTTCTAATCCTAGCTCCTACATTTGTCTCCTGCGTGACCCTGGGCAAGTCATTTCATTTCTCTTTGCCTTAATTTCCTCATCTGTAAAATGGGAATTAAGGCTGTGAGCCCCATGGGGGCATTGATTCATTCAATCACATTTACTGAGTGTTTACTGAGTGCGTAGCACTTGGCTCAGTGGAAAGAGCCCGGGCTTTGGAGTCAGAGGTCATGGGTTCGAATCCCGGCTGTGCCATTTGTCAGCTGTGTGACTGTGGGCAAGTCACTTCACTTCCTCAGTGCCTCCGTTACCTCATCTGTAAAATGGGGACTAAGACTGTGAGCCTCACGTGGGACAACCTGACGACCCTGTATCTACCCCAGCGCTTAGAACAGTGCTCTGCACATAGTAAGCGCTTAACAAATACCAACATTATCATGATCATCACTATTACTAAGCGCTTGGGAAAGTATAAAATAACAGACACACTCCTGCCCACAATGAGCTCACAGTTTAGAGGGGGAGACAGACGAAAAGATAAATAAATAGATAAATAAATAAAAGACGTATGCAGATATATACATATGTTTTGTGGGGATGGGAGGGAGGAGGAATGAAGAAGCAAGTAAGAGCAGTGCAGAAGTGGGTGGGAGGAGAGGAGGACTTAGGCAGGGAAGGCTTCTTGGAAGAGATGTACCTTTCATAAGGTTTTGAAGTGGAGGTGAGCAATTATCTATTGAACCGTGTCCAACCCAATTTGCTAGTAACCTCCCCATGGTTAGTATGGTGCCTGGCATGTAATAAGCATTTAACAATTCCCACAATTATTTGTATTCTCTTTATTATTTTATCATATTTATTAAACACTTACTATGTTTCAGGCCCTGTATTAAAAGCTTGGGTAGATACAAGCTATTCAGGTTGGATACGGTCCACGTCGTCACGGTCGTAACTCCCATATTACAGATGAGGTGACTCGGGCGCAGAGAAGTTAAGTGATTCTAACCACTGGTCCACACTGCTTCCCAGAGGACGGGCCTAGGAGTCCCCTGGTTCCATTCCCAACTCTGCCACTTGTCTGCTGGGTGACCTGGGGTAAGTCATTTAACTTTTCTGTGCCTCCGTTTCCTCGTCTGCAAAATGGGCAGTAAATCCCACACCTTCTTACGAAGAAGCCGTGTGGCTCAGTGGAAAGAGCAGGGGTTGGGAGTCGGAGGTCATGGGTTCGAATTCCGTATCCGCCACTTGTCTGCTGTGTGGCTGTGGGCAAGTCACTTAACTTCTCTGTGCCTCAGTTCCCTCGTCTGTAAAATGGGGTTTAAGGCTGTGAGACCTACGTGGGACAACCTGATTGCCCTGTATCTACCCCAGCGCTTAGAACAGTGCCCGGCACACAGTAAGCACTTAACAAATACCAACATTATTATAGGACAGGGACTGTGTCCAACCTGATTATCTTGTACCTATCGCAGCACTTAGAACAGTGCTTGACACAAGCAAGCACTTAGCAGTTATTATTATTATTATGGAACTTACAGTATTCTTTCTCTGCTGCCCTAACGCTTGTATCCTTATCCTTTAAGCATTTGATGTTCACCCCACCTTCAGCCTCACAGCACCTATTTTTATATCCATAATTTATTTTGAGGTCCATCTCCCTCTCTAGACCGTAAACTCCTTTGAGAAAGGAACGTATCTACCAACTCTGGCGGGGCTCACGGTCTAAGTAGGAGGGAGAGTAGAAATCGATTCCCCATTTTATGGATGATGAGACCGAGGCACAGAAATTTGAGGTGACTTGCCCTAGGTCACAGAGCAGGTGAGTGTCGGAGCCGGGATTGGAACCCGAATCCTCTGACTTCCAGGCCAGGGTCCTTTCCACTTGCCCGTGCTGCTTCAAAGCCCGTAACTGTAAAATCTAATCTCTAGGAACGCTGCATCGGGTTGTGGTCGTGTCTTAGGCCGTCGAGTCGTTTCTGACCCAAAGCGACGCCACGGACACATCCCTCCCAGAACGCCCCGCTCCCCATCTGCAATTACTCAGGCAGTGGATCCACAGAGTTTTCTAGGTAAAAGTCTGGAAGTGATTTACCATCGCCGCCTTCCGCACAGTAAACTCGAGTCTCCGCCCTCGACTCTCTCCCGGGCCGCTGCTGCCCATCGCGGGGGAGTTTTGACTTGTAGCAGATTACTTTCCATTCACTAGTCACTTCCCCAGCTAGGAATAGAACGGACAGGCCTCTGCTTGACTCTCCCTGCCGTGGCCGAGACCGGTAGAGGACTGGAAACTTTCCAGGTGCGATCCGGAGAGGTGTCAGGATGCGGATAGCCTCCTTATTTCAGACTGACTAATCTCATCAAGGATTGACATGTCCCGGCTGCGTTTATTTTATAGATGAACTGTTCTAATTCGGAGGAAATTGTCTGCTTCTGGATTGGCAGATCTTGGAGGGTTGCTGCGCTGTTGGTCTGTTTGGGTTGCTGCCGGCCTTCCTTGGCGAGATCCTCGGCCTCGGGAGAGCTCCGTATTCCACAAGCCAAAGAAAACCCCCCTGCCATCTTGGTTTGTGGTGAGGTACAAGCTCTGTTATGAGGGGATGGCTTGGAATTGTCTGTAGCCGGGTTGAAAGAGCCCGGGCCTGGGAGAGAGAAGACCTGGGTTTTAATCCTGGCTCTGCCACTTGTCACTTTACTATTCTGTGCCTCACCTTCTCGATCTGTAAAATAATGATAATAACAATTACGGTATTTGTTAAGCGCTTACTATGTGCCAGACACAGTAATAAGCGCTGGGGTAGATACAAGTAGATACGCTTTCCCCTTGATTTTATTTTCCCCTTGATTCTACTTATCGCCATTGTTCTTGTCTTTCCGTCTCCCCCGATTAGACCGTAAGCCCGTCAAACGGCAGGCACTGTCTCTATCTTTTACCGATTTGTACATTCCAAGCGCTTAGTTCGGTGCTCTGCACATAGTAAACGCTCAGTAAATACTATTGAATGAATGAACAAGTAAATCAGGTTGGGCACAGTCCCTGTCCCTCATGGGGCTCAGAGTTTCGATCCCCATTTTACAGATGAGGTAACTGAGGCACAAGACGCTGAGTGACATGCCCAAGGTTACCCAGCAGGAAAGTGGTGAGCCAAGATTAGAACCCATGTCCCATGACCACCTGAATCCCGGGCCCGTGCTCCATCCACTACGCCATGCTGCTTCTAAAATGGAGATTAAATACCTGTTCAACCTCCAATTTAAACTGTGAGCCCCATTTGGGACAGGAAGTGTGTTTGATCTGCGTATGTTGAATCTATCCCAGTGCTTAGTATATTCCTTGGAACACGGTAAGTCCACTGTAGCCTAGTGGAAAGAGTATTCATTCATTCATTCAATAGTATTTATTGAGCGCTTACTATGTGCAGAGCACTGTACTAAGCGCTTGGAATGTACAAATCGGTAACAGATAGAGACAGTTCCTGCCCTTTGACGGGCTTACGGTCTAATCGGGGGAGACGGACAGACGAGAACAATGACGATACATAGAGTCAAGGGGAAGAACATCTCATAAAAACAATGGCAAATAAATAGAATCAGGGTGATGTACATCTCATTAAACAAAATATAAATAGGGTGATGAATATATATACAGTTGAGCATGGTCCTTGGGAGTCAGAAGACCTGGGTTCTAATCCCCGATCTGCCACTTGTCTGCTGGGTGACCTTGGCTGTCATTTCAGTTCCCTGTGCCTCAGTTCCCTCACCTGTAAAATGGGGATTAAGATCGTGAGCCCCGTATAGAACAGGGGCTGTGTCCTACCTGATTTGCTTTTATCCACCCCGGCGCTTAGTACAGTTCCTGGCACATAGTAAGCACTTAACAAATACCAGAAATATTATTGTTAATAGTCCTCCGCCTCCAACACTGCTGCTTTAGTAATAGTTTTTCCTTTTCTCATATGAATTAGTATCTATTAAGCTCTTACTTTGTGAAAGACACTGTACTAAGCGCTGGGATAGAGGTGGGAAACAGGTTGAAGACAGTCCAGGTTCCACATGGGGTTCACTGTCTGAATTCCCATTTTACAGGTGAGGGAACTGAGGCACAGAGAAGTTAAATGGCTTGCCCACGGTCACACAGCAGATGAGTGGTTCATTCATTCAATAGTATTTATTGAGCGCTTACTATGTGCAGAGCACTGTACTAAGCGCTTGGAATGAACAAGTCGGCAACAGATAGAGACGGTCCCTGCCGTTCGACGGGCTCACGGTCTGATCGGGGGAGACGGACGGACGAGAACGATGGCGATAGATAGAGTCGAGGGGAAGAACATCTCGTAGAAACCGATGGCGACTAAATAGAATCGAGGCGATGTACAATTCATTAACAAAATAAATAGGGTGATGGAAATATATACAGTTGAGCGGACGAGTAGAGTGCCGAGGGGAGGGGAAGGGAGAGGGGGAGGAGCAGAGGGAAAGGGGGAAAAGAGGGTTTAGCTGCGGAGAGGTGAGGGGGGCTGGTAGAGGGAGTAGAGGGAGAAGAGGAGCTCAGTCTGGGAGAAGAGGAGCTCAGTCTGGGTGGTGGAACTGGAATTAGAACCCAAGTCCTCTGACTCCCACTAGGCCATGATTCTTCCCTAGGAATCGCTAGTCATGTTCTTGTTGACAGTAGTGAGAATAATAATAATAGTATCTGTTTAGCTCTTACTATGTACCTAGCACTGTTCTAAGCGCTGGGGTAGGTACAAGGTAATCAGGTTGTCCCACGTGGGGCTCACAGTCTTAATCCCCATTTTACAGAGGAGGGAACTGAGGCCCAGAGAAGTGAAATGGCTTTCCCAAAGTCACGCAGCTGACAAGTGGCAGCGCTGGGATTAGAACCCATGACCTCTGACTCCCAAGCCCGGGCTCGGAGGAGGAGGAGGATTATTTGTGAAGTGCTCGCTATGGGGAAATGGCTTTGCTAAGACCTAGGAAGGATGAACAGAGATGAAATGCAGACAGAGTTCTTGTTCTTCAAGGAGCTCACAATTTAATAATAATGGAGGAGGGGAGAGGGTTGATGAAACAAAGATAGGTGAGTAAAGGTAAATGAAAGACAAGGTTGACACCATTTATATATATGTGTGTGTGTATACATGTATATTTGGGTGGGTATATATATGTATATATGTATGTATGTGTGTGTGTGTGTGTGTAAGAGAAGCAACATGGCTTAGAGGAAAGAGCTGGGGCTTGAGAGAGGTCCTGGGTTCTAATCCTGCTCCGCCACTCGTCAGCTGGGTCACTTTGGGCAAGTTACTTAACTTCTCTGTGCCTCAGTTCCCTCATCTGTAAATTGGAGATTAAGACTGTGAGTCCCACTTGGGACAACCTGATCACCTTGTATCCCCACCCCCCTCGACCAAGAACTTAGAACACTGTTTTGCACACGGTAAGCGCTTAACAAATACCATCATTATTATATATATATGTGTATATAAAGCACTTAACCCATTTATGTGTGTATATATATGGGTGAATACGTGTATATAAATATATGGGTAAAGCATCACCACTTGAAAAAAAAAACCAAAATCACACTTAAAATGAATATAAATTTATAGGTTGTATATTGGTCTCCATGTCTATATGATTGTATTTTCCTAGATGTGTTTTTGTATATTGCTTCTGAGGTTGTCTTCTTCTGTGTGTAAGCATGTTCAGTGTGCGTGTGTCTCCCCGTGTTTGCTGAACTGATCGCCCTGCTTTCTCTTCTCTTCTGTTTATCCCAGATTCACTTTCTAATCTATTGGTAAATTGGGCTAGATTTCCTGGAAAAAAGGACTCAGAGAGTGTGGGCAGGGAATGTGATACAGCATGGTTTAGTAGACAGAGCAGGGGCCTAGGAGTCAGAAGGTCATGGGTTCTAATTCCGGCTCCCCGACGTCTGCTGTGTGACCTTGGTCGTGTCGTTGCACTCCATCTCTGTGTCATTTACCTCCTCTGTAAAATGAGGATTGAGACTGGGAGCTCCACGTGGGACAAGGGAGTGTGTCCAACCGACTTGGTTGTAGCCACTCCAGCGCTTAGAACAGTGACTGGCACGTAGTAAGTGCTTAACAAATACGGTGATTATAGGAGAAGCAGTGTGGTTTAGCAGAAAAGGCATGGGCTTGGGAGTCAGAGGATGTACGTTCTAATCCCCGTGCCACCACTCGTCTGCTCTGTGACCCACTTAACTTCTCTGTGCCTCAGTTCCCTCATCTGTGAAATGGGGATTAAGACCGTGAGCCTCACGAGGGACCACTTGATGACCTTCAATCTACCCCCGCGCCTAGAACAGTGCGTGGTACATAGTAAGCGCTTAACAAATACCACTATTATTATTATTATTATTATTATTCTCCCAAGCTCTGCACACAGTAAAATCTCAACAAATATGATTGATTGATAAAGTACTTCTGTGCTGAAGCACTTACCTGAACATTGGAGTAACACAACAAAATCAAAATGGATAAAGTCCCCAACCCACGTGGGGCTAACAGTCTAATCAATCCATCACATTTATTGAGTATCTACTATACACAGAGCACTGTCCTAAGCACCTAGGAGAGTACAATATAACAGCTGGTAGACACATTCCTTGTCCACCACAAGCCTACAGTCTATAAGGGGAGAGAGATACTAATATAATAATAATTACGATGTTGTTAAGCGCTTACTATGTGCTGAGCACTGTTCTAAGCGCTGAGGTAGATACAGGGTAATCAGATTGTCCCACGAGGGGCTCACATTTTTAATCTCCATTTTTACAGATGAGGTAACGGAGGCATCGAGAAGTTAAGTGACTTGCCCAAGGTCACACAGCAGACAAATGACAGAACTGGGATTAGAACCCACGTCCTCTGACTCCCAAGCCCGTGCTCTTTCCACCGAGCCACGCTGCTTCTATAACGATAACATCAATCCATAAATTGCGGATCTGGACGTCCGCAGTGCTGAGGGGCCGAGGGAGAGGCGAATAAAGGGAGTGAAATCAAGGCAGTGCAGACGGTAGTAGGAAAAGAGAAAATAAGGGCTTAGACAGGGAAGGGCTCTTGGAGGAAATATGTCTTCGGTAAGGCTTGGAAGGTGGGGAGGGTAATTGCCTGTCAGATATAAAGAGGGATGGCGTTAAAAATAATGTTGGTTTCTGTTAAGCGCTTACTATGTGCAGAGCACTGATCTAAGCGCTGGGGTAGGTACAGGGTAATCAGGTTGTCCCACGTGAGGCACACAGTTAATCCCCATTTGACAGATGAGGTAACTGAGGCACAGAGAAGTGAAGTGACTTGCCCACGGTCACACAGCTGACAGGCGGAGGAGTTGGGATTCGAACCCATGGCCTCTGACTCCCAAGCCCGGGCTCCGTCCACTGACCCACGCCGCTTTCAGAGGCAGGATGTGGGGGAGAGGTCAGCGACAAGACAGACGAGATCGAGGCACAGTGAGTAGTTTGACTTTGAGGAGTGAGGGTTGGGTTGGAGCAGGAGAGCTTTGAGGTGAGGAGGGAGGGGCAAAGGAATTGAAGGCTTTAAAGCTGGTTATAAGGAGTTTCTCTCTTACGTGGAGGTGGAGAGTCAACCCCTGGAGGTTCTTGAGGAGTGGGAATTACGGACTCAAACTTCTTGGAGGATAATGATCCTAAGAGGAAGGGAGAGCAGGTAGTAACCCCACCCAACGTGGGGCTCCGCACTCTAACGACAGACCTCGGCACCTCCATCTTCCCGTCTCACTCCTCCTCCGTTTCACCCCCGCTCCCCTCAACCCAAGGGACTTGGGAAATCCGTGGAGACTCGAGGAACCACAACGAGGGGGAAGATAGTTGCGGGCCTACAGCAGAGCCTGCTTCCCTGGGCAGTGAAGTGAAAAGGAGGATCAGGCTACGGTGCTGGGGACAGTCTAGGAACAGGGAGTTCGGCAGCGAGCCACCAGGTTCCTTCAGACACGCCTGGGAGAGGAGGAAGTAAAGCATCGTCTGGGTTACGTTTCAATCCCGCTACATAAATTGACTTTACACCAGGTTTCCCCGAACGTCCAGATGGATCCGTCTCCTTGGATACCATTGCCCGAGAGGAATTTTTTATGATCTTTGGCGGGGCCGGGAGGGAATTGCTTTACCATTGTTTAGCTCTTACCTCCCAGAGAGGGCCCAGAAGAAGCTTTTTTCTACTGGGATCCTGCAGGCTCATTCCCGTTCCGTGCATGTATGGGGCCTCTCACAGAATCGGAGACAAAGTAGGGAGAGTTTGGAGGTGGGAAGACTAGTGAGTGGAACATAAGAAGGCTTAACAAATACCATTATTAAAAAAATGGTAAAGTGACGCGGATGAGTGAGTTTAGAAAGAAAGGTGAGAAGATCAGTTTTATACAGGTTGAGTTTGAGGTGCCTACAGTCTATGGGGGGGACAGACACTAATATAATGATAATAATAATTACGGTGTTCGTTAAGTGCTTACTGTGTGCTGAGCACTGTTCTGTGCGCTGAGGCAGATACAGAGTAATCAGATTATCCCACATGGGGCTCACATTTTTCAATCTCCATTTTTACAGATGAGGTAACTGAGCCAGAGAGAAGTTAAGTGACTTGCCCAAGATCACACAGACAAATGGCAGAGCTGGGATTAGAACCCACATCCTCTGACTCCCAAACCCAGGCTCTTTCCACTAAGCCACACTGCTTCTATAATAATAATAATATCAATAAATAAATTACGGATCCTCGAGACCCAAGGAGATATGGAATTGTAGATTAGATGAGATGTAGAGGCTACGGAAGGCGCTATGCAAATGCAGAAAGGTGTTTTTTGAAAATGAGGAACAGATAAATTGTGGTATTTGTTAAGTGCTTATTATATACCCATCACTGTGCTAAGCATAGGGGTAGTTACAAGATAATATGGTTGCACATGGGGTCACAGGGTAATTAGGAAGAAGAACAGGTATTGAATCCCCATTTTTCAGATGAGGGGACAGAGGCTCAGAGAAGTTCAATGATTTGCTCACTGTCCATAGCGAATAAGTGTCAGAGCTGGGATTAGAACCCAAGGCCCCTTCCTCGCAGACCCAACGAGTTAACTCAATCAATCAGTGGCATTTAAAGAAATGTTTAGATACGTTTAAGTACTCCTTCCTCCCCAACTGTAAACTCGTTGTGGGCAGGGAATGTGTGTGTTTATTGTTATATTTTACTCTCCCAAACACTTTAGTACAGTAAGTGCTCAATAAATATGATTCAATGAAGGAATGAATATGTTTATAAAGTGCTGTGGGGTTGGGGAGAATATTAAATGCTCAAAGGTCACAGATCCAAGGGCATAGATGAGGCGGAAGGGAGAGGAAGCGTGGTTTAGTGGAAAGAGCACGGGCTTGGGAGTCAGAGGACATGGGTTCTAATGACTGACTACCTGACTACCTTGTATTTACCCCAGCAATTAGAACAGTGTTTGACACACAGTAAGCGTTTAACAAATATTATAATCATTTTATTTTTAAAAGACGGTTTACTGGGGGTAGGCCTCTTGGAGTAGATGTGACCTTAATAATGCTTTGAAGGTGAAGAGGGAGGTGGTCCATCCCATATGGATGGGGGATATTCCAGGTGATGGGGGAAGGCATAGGACAGGGTTTGGCGGGAAGATAGACAAGATTGGTGCACAGTGAGAAAGCTGACACTAGAGGAGAGGAGTGTGCAGACTGGGTTGTAGTAAGAGACCACTGAGGTGAGGGAGGATGGGGTGAGCTGATCGAGTGTTTTAAAGCCGATGGTAAGGACTTTCTTTTAAATGGGAAGTTGTATGGGCAGCTTTGGAGGTTCTTGAGGAGTGGGGAGAGACAGACCGAATGTTTTGTTGATAAATTCATTCAATTGTATTTATTGAGCACTTACTGTGTGCAGAGCACTTTCCTAAGCACTTAGCACTGGAAATGATTCATGCAGCAGAGTGAAATATAGACTGAAGTAGGGAGAGAGAAAAGTCCCCGGGGTCAGCGAAGAGGCAGATTCAGTAGTCAAGGCGACATAGGATAAATGCTTGGATCAGCATGCAGCAGTTTGGATGGAAGGAAAAAAGGCAAACCTACGGAAACAGGTGAACCTCCTGAGAGAATGAGAGAAAGCAAGAAAAATAGAAGGCCTTTCAGGACAACCAGCTTGGGGGTGAGAGCTGCCAGAGGATTCAACAGATCAATCAGTAGCTAATTAGTAAGCTCTGATCACTCCCTTTATGCAGAGGACTGTACTAACCGCTTGACAGAGTACAATTCAGTTAGTATTGTAGACGAATGTGTTACTTGCTTCAGGGCACGGATGGTGTCTACCAACTCTGTTGTATTGTATTTGCCGGGCACTTAGTACAGTGTTCTGCGCATTGTAAGGCACTCAATGAATATCGTTTGTTGACTCTTGGTTAGACACAATACTTGGCCTCTTTTAGTTTACAGTCTCGACTGAGAGGAGCACTCCGTGAGGTAGGAAGAGAACCAGGTGAATACAAGTGAACAAAACCAAAGTTTGAAAGTGTTTTTGTGGGCAGGGAACACTTCTGTCAACTCTGTTATTCCTTTTCCAGGTGGTTAGACTAGTGTTCTGCACACAGTAAGCACTCAATAAATATGACTGATTGTTTCAAGGAGAGAGAATGGTCCTAGATCAGTTGATATTCTAGATATGCAGTTCCTCTGGAGCTAAACTCTCCCCTAATCCGATTAGCAAATAGCTTCAATCCATGAGTTCCAACCCCAGATTATTTCTTAATCTCATCAATAGACAGTACTCTTTCTCACCCCAGAAGAGACTGAATTGGAGTTTCTATGTACCTCTGAAAATTTTAGTTTCATCCCTGAAAATGTCCCATAACAAAGCCGTAATAATGCCTTTATTCTATGGGCCTAAGTATACATATATGAATGTATTATAGAATAGATTGGAAACTTCTTTAGGACAGTGGTCGTGTCTACCAGTTGCAGTATATTGGACCCTCCCAAGCACTTAATACAGTGCTTGTTAAATACTATCGATTGACTGATGGATTGATTTAAAGTGTGTATATTTTCTCACAGAGAAAATGCTTTAAGGAAACAGTAAAACGAAGCCCCAGACAGTGCTACATCCCAGCTGAAAATGCAGTCAGACCTCATTTAAGTAGAACTTTTTTCTTTTTAAATGGTGTTTGTAAAGGGCTTACTATATACCAGGCACTGCACTCAGCACTGTGTTAGATAAACGTTAATCAAGTTGGATACAGTCCATGTCCCACAGGGGCCTTACAGTTTTAAAGCCCATTTTACTGAGGAGGTCAATGGGGCACAGAGAAGTTGAGTGACTTGCCAAGGTCATACGGCAGAAGAGTGATGGAGCTGGGATTAGAACCCAAGTCATTCTGACTCCAGGCCTGTGCTCTCTCCATCAGGCCGCTTCTCAACTTTTGACCTCGGAGTTGTCAGGGAAAATTTCTAGTATCTGTTATCCCCTTAAAAATCAAATAATCATGAGAACGCTATCCAACAGCCAATATCATTTTGGAATTTCAACAAAATAGGGTCAAATCTGATTAGTATCAACTTTTACATATCCCCTTTGGTCTCCCTCTTTCAAGCCTCTGCTCCCTTCGGTCTATCCCATACCCTGCTACCCGGATCATGGTCTTAAAAGTTTGCTTGGCACACCTATTTTCACTTAGCAGTATTCTCCCATATCTCCCACCTCCCTGAACATCAAACAAAAACCCTTTGCTATTAGGGCCGTGCGTGGCTCAGTGGAAAGAGCACGGGCTTGGGAGTCAGAAGTCCTGGGTTCTAATTCCGGCTCTGCCACTTAGCTGTGTGACTTTGGGCAAGTCACTTAACTTCTCTGTGCCTCAGTTATCCCATCTGTCAAATGGGGATTAAGACTGTGAGCCCCACGTGGGACAACCTAATTACCATCTATCTACCCAATGCTTAGAACTGTGTTTGGCACATAGTAAGTGCTTAACAAATACCAATTTATTATTATTAGTTTCAAGACCGTCCATTAGCTCTTCCCATTTTACCTATTCTGTCTCTTTGTGGACTACTCCCAGAGTTAAAACTTTTCCCTTCTCCCAAACTGTCCTTCCAACTGCCTTTGACCCCTCAACTTCACTATATCCCAGGCCTGGAACTCCCTCCCCTGCCAAGCCCCCAGACGCTCTCCCCATCTTCAAAGTCCTAGAGGCTAGGCCCCAAATGAACACAAGGTCATGGAAAACTGAACCCAATTTGAACTCTAGAGAAAGCCCAGCCTGGGGCAAAGTTAAGGAGCAGCATGTGACATGTTTTCCAATTTACAGCTCCAAGAGAAGAGAAACTGATCATTTTTGTTAAGAATAATTACATGAAGGTTGAGATTGGGCATCACTATCCACAAATCGTGCGCCGGAATGAGAGGGTCGTATGGGAAGGGAAGGCTGCGGAATTGCCCATCTATCTTGATAAGCTACCACCTCTGCTTTCTCTGTTTCCTCTGCTCTCGGTAATAAGACAATCCAACGCACTCAGGGATGTTTTCTCTGATGTGGTCTCTGAATGCAGCTAGGGTCAGAGCATTTAGGAAAAGGTTGAGGATTCTCCAGGAAGAAGTATTTCCAGAGGATAGCGAGCACCACATAAACCCTCCAACCCAGATCTGACCTTGTTCATATTGAGAACATTTTTTTTTCTCTTGGAGCGGGGAAGAGAGGAGCAAAACATCTCTCTTTTCTCCCATTTTCCTCCAGAAAGCTATGTGGTTACCAGAAAATAGAGCCCCACAGACTCACTTTTTAGAGGCATCTCTCTGATAGATGTGCAAAATGTTCCTGGCTAGCAGATCTACTTACTATTAATAAAATCCCATGGTGAGGAAGGTTCCCCAGTGGCCTTTTAGTTCATCCCCCTGCAAACAGGCAGGACATTAATCTCGCCTGTCCTTTCGACATCATAAATTCAATCCAAGCTCTTAGGAGCTGAAATGACCCTTGAAAATTTGGCTGATTTCAAGAATTCTAACCACAGATCCCAAGAAATTATCCAGGGTGCCTCCTCTCTCTTTTACCTCTGGATGTGACTCAAAAAAATCACCAACAGGGGTGTTTATCGAGCATCTACTATATGCAGAGCACTATATTAAGGACTCTGGCAAGCGTAAGCCAAGCTCTCGCTGGGTTTACCACCTACTGGGGGAAACAGATGTAAAATATTTAGGAACGTTAGGAGCAGTGGAAAGGACACGGATACAGTAGAATGTAGTATGAAAGTTTCAGCAGACAGTGTTCCTCTGTAAGGAACTCAAAAGAACGTGCTAAATCCATTTTACTCCAGCTCTCTCTAGAAGCTGAGAGGAGGCAGTTAACATATTCATTTTGCAGGCGGGGAAACTGACGGCAAACTTCGCTACTCTAAAACCAACTTATTGAGAAGCAGCATGACCTTGTAGACGACGCGTCGGTTTGTGAGTCAGAATGACCTGGGTTCTAATCCCAGCTCTGCCACTTGTGTGCTATGTGACCTTGGGCAAACCACTCAACTTCTCTGGGCCTCAGTTGCCTCATCAGTAAAATGGGGATTGAGAGTATAAGACCCATGTGAGACAGGGACTGTGTCTAACCTATTAACTTGTATCTAACCCAGAGATGGAAACAGTGCTTGGTACATAGTAAGCGCTCGACATGTACCATAATTATTATAAGGCTATGCTAATGGCACGATGTTGGGCCTATCCCACCACTCCTGGTTACTTTTTTTGAGTCTTCCAAGGATCGAGCTAATTGGTCCGTCTGAAATTTAAAGCCTGAAGTTAAAGCCTATTTGAGTCCATTGGAAAAACCTGTGTTCAGATACCATGCTACCCAATACAGGCTTCCAGACTCAACTCACGGAATCTGGAAGTCCTCATCTTTCTCTGAACTGGGTAGGGAGAAGAGACCATAACTCATTCCCTAAAGAAACTTTTGTTGTTTTGTCAATCCTCTTCTGGTAGGTCCATGACATCCCTTAAAAGGAAAATATTTTCTCGGCTTGTTTTCCTCCTGACCTCACTCGATAATCGCATTTTCAAGCCATAGACATTTGAGATGGGAAAGGCCTGGGAGGTCATAACCAGTTCATCTCACCCCGGAGCCAAATTCTAAGTTTATTTTCTCTAACCATCCACCCAGGACTCTTTCCTAAAGCTTAGATAAGTCTATTATTAAATGCTTTGTGTCATTATTACCTTTGGTGTTGAAAGTTACTCATGGTTTTATTTTGTTTAACCAGAATCAGATAGTCAGGTAATATTCTGGGATTCGATTCTGTTGGTTGTGTGACAGAAGTTTACATGTCAGAACATGTTGGAGAATCATCATCATCCATCATATTTATTGAGTGCTTACTGTGTGGCGAGCTCTGTTCTAAGGACTTAGGAGCGAACAATAAAACAGAGTTGGTAGACACATTCCCTACCCACAACAAAGTCTAGAGGGTAAATCTTAGCCCTTTACAGAAGCAGCTACACATGTGAAAATCCAGATAAAATCAGAACAGTCATATTAGATGAGAAGCAGCATGGCCTAGTGGAAAAACTCCAGGCCTGGAGTCAGAAGACCTGAATTCCAACTGTGACTCTGCCACTTGTCTGCTATGTGACTTAGATCGCTTAACTTTTCTGTGTCTCAGTTACCTCATCGGTAAAATGAGCATTAAATCCTCCTCCCTGTAATATAAAGTGTGAGCCCTATATGGGACAAGGACTCTGTCCAACCTGATTGTCTTGTACTTACCCTAGGGGCTTAAAAGAGTGCTTGGCACAGAATAAAGGCTTATTGAGTATCATTTTTTAGAAAACTGTAAATTGAGGATTAAATACCCCTTCTCCTTCCTATGTAGACCATTAGCCCCATGTGCGACAGGGATTGTGTTTAACTGATTAACTGGAATCCACCCCAGTGCTTAGAACAGTGCTTGACACACAGTAAATACTAACAAATATCAAAATAATAGTAATACTTAGGAAAAACTGTGTCTGTCTTGTATCTACCCTAGCTTTTAGTACAGTGCTTGGCACAAAGTAAGTACTTAATAAATACCACTATTGTTATTGCTGTTGTTACTAGTCCTGTTATTAAAATTATTATCATTTTCATTTAATATCATTTTCATTCAATAGACCAAATTCAGCCAGCAGTCAAATTTTGTCCACCTCTGCTCTAAAACATTCTCCATTTCATGAATACAGGTTGCTCAGAATTTGGGTGACTTCCAACAATTCTGTTGACATATCTATGTTCCCCTCCCCACAGTCATCACCATCATCATCATCATCAGTATTTACTGACCCTCTACTGAGTGTAAAACACTGTGCAAAGCACTTGGACACACAACAGATACAAGACACAGGATCACTAGTTTCTAGGAACTTGTGATTTCTCAGGCTGGACAGTCATATACTAGTGATTGACAAGAAGAGGGAATGGGAAAAAGAACAAGGATGTTACAGGATATCAACAACAATAAAAACTAATAATGATAATCCTATTTTTTAATTGTTTATCTTCTGCCAAGCACTGTACTAAGCTGTGGGGTAGATACATGATAATCGGGTTGGACATCGGTCCCTGTCCACATGGGGCTCACAGTCTAAGGGCGAAAGAGACTGGATTTGAATCCCCATATAACAGATGAGAAAACTGAATCACAGAGAAGTTAATTCACTTGCCCAAATTCACACAGCAGGCAATTGGGGGAGCCAGGATTAGAAACTGGGTGTCTAAAAAAAGAGTTTATATTAATGTCTCTCTCCCCTTCAAGACTGTGAGCTCCCTGTGGGCAGGGAATGTGTCTACCAACTCTGTTATACTGTACTCTCCCAAGCATTTAGTACATTGCTCTGCACACAATAAGTGCTCAATAAATATGATTGATTGTCTCCTGACTTCCAGTCCTGTACTCTTTCCACTCGGCCATGCTGTTTCCCTGTCCTGCGGGAGCTTATATTCTAGTGTTAAATATGATATTCCCTTCTAATCTAACTAGAAAATCTCACCTAGGGTCATTTCTTCCTCAAACCCCTGCCTTGTTTTTAGTGCATTGACCACACATTATACATGATAACTTCATCAGAGACCCTCTTCTATCTTCTAAAGTATTTACTGGTCTTCTTCAGTCTGTAACTCATTGCTCAGCCATTGCATAAACATAAGGGTTCTTTGACTTTCCCATTTATCTCTTCTTAGGATGCACCCGAGAAAGCTTTCAGTGCTAGTCAAATCTTCGCCTGGATTTTCTAGTTTATTGTAAGATTTTCTGGCAGCTGAAGGCTAGATAGTGATTGCACTAAACCTTAACACTGATCAAAATAGTAACAAGGTTTACAGGGCTCCCAGGCTTAGACTGAAGGTGATCATATCAGATCCAGTTCCCGTCTGACACGGGACTCAGAGTCTAAAAGGGAGGGAGGAGAAGTATTTCATCCTCATTTTACAGATGAAGAAACTGAGACATAGGGAAATTAAGTGATTTGCCCAAAGTCACACAGCAAGCAAGTCAAGAAGCTTGGTCTAGAGCCCAAGCTGAGAAGCAATCAGTTAATAAATCAATCATCTTTATTGAGCTCTTACTGTAAGCAAAGCACTGTACTAAGCACTTGGGGAGTACAACAGCAAACTAAATCCTGTCAGTTCTACCTTCACAACATGGCCCAAATCCACCTCTTCCTCTCCTTCCAAACTGCTGCCATATTAATGCCAGCACTTGTCCTATTCCGCCTTGATTACTACGGGCTCTTCTTCTGCCTCCCACCCTCCAACTGTGGGGGTCCCTCAAGGTTCAGTTCTGAGTTCTCTTCTATTCCCCATCTACACCCACTTGCTTGGAGAACTCACTCACTCGCACGGCTTCAATTACCACCTCTAAGCTGAAAACACCCAAATCTCCATCTCCAGCCCTGAACTCTCTTCCTCTCTGCAGTCTCTCATCTCCTCCTGCCTTCAAGAAATCTCTACTTGGATGTCCTCCCGAAGCGGGAAGAGCAAGGGCTTGGGAGTCAGTCCCGGCTCTGCCACTCAGTCCCGGCCACTCAGTCCCGGCTGTACCACTGATCATCAGTGTGACTTAGGGGAAGTCACTTGACTTCTCTCTGCCTCAGTTTCCTCATCTGTAAAATGGGGATTGAGACTGTGAGCCCCATGTGGGACAACCTGATTACCTTGTATCTACCTCAGCGCTTAGAATAGTGCTCAGCACATAGTAAATGCTTAACAAATGCCATCATTATTATTATTATTAGCTCAAACCTAATATGGATAAAACTGAACTGCTTATATTCCTACCCAACCCTATCCTCCCTCTCATTTTCCCATCCCTGTTGATAGCACCACATCCTTCCTGTCTCACAAGCCCATAATCTTGACATTATCCTTGACTCCGTGCTCTCATTCAACCCACATATTCAAGCCATCACTAAATCCTGTCAGTTCTACCTTCACGATATCACTAAAGTCCACCCCATCCTCTCCATCCACACTGCTGCTACATTAACGCAAGCACTTATCCTATCCCGCTTTGATTACTCTAGCAGCCTCCTTGCTGACCTCCCTTTTTTCATTCATTCAGTCGTATGTATTGAGGACTTACCGTGTGCTGAGCACTGTCTAAGCACTTTGGAAAGTACAATACGACAATAAACAGAGACATTCCCTGCTTTCCAAATAAATGAACAAGTAAATTACAGATGTATACATATCTACAACCCAGCCCGCACACTCCGCTCCTCTAGTGCAAACTCTCTCCCTGTGCTTCGATCTTTCCCGTCTCGCCATCGATCCCTATTCCATGTCCTGCCTCTGGCCTGGAACGCCCTCCCTCTGCAAATCCAACCGACAGCTACTCTCCCCGCCTTCAAAGCCTTATTCAAGGCACATCTCCTCCAGGAGGCTTTCCCTGACTAAGTTCACTTGTCCTCATCTCCCACTCCCTTCTGCAGCACCGTGACTTGTTACATTTGCTCTTCCCCATTCCGAGGCCCCCAGAACTTATGTACACATCTGCAATTTCATTTATTTGTCTTGATGTCTGTCTCCCCTCCTCTAGGTTGTAGGCTCGATGTGGACAGGAAAGAAGCCATTGGAGAGTGAACAGTTGAAGATGGCAGTTGGGAAGAAAGAAGGGAGGGAGCAAGTGTTTTGATGAGGTATGAAGGAATGGGATCAGATGCACAGGTGGAGGGGGTGGATTTTGAGACGAGGCAGGAGATTTCCTCTAGAGATAATGCTGGGAAAGATGTGAGAGTTGAAGAGGGAGCAAGAGAATGGAGGGACCGGAGAGGGGCAGGGGAGATTTTTGGGAGATCACACCTGATAGTGTCAATTTTCTTGATGAAGTAGGTGGCCAGGTCACTGAGGGCAAAGGATGGGGGAGGTAGGTCGGCAGAGGTTTAAAGGAGGTAGTTAAATGTTTGGAACAACTGGTGAGGGCTATGGGAACGGGGGTCAGTAGGATGGAGAAATAATTCTGCCAGGCAGAAGAGAGGGAAGTGTTACGCCCACGAGGACAAACTGGAAGTGGACCAAGTCAGCCAGATATCTAGACTTTGTCAGCAAAGCTCTGTGGCTTGTGCACAGGAGCAAAGGAGGCGGACGGTGCAGGTGATTCGGGGCTGTGGGTTAGTGGTACAAGATTGATGAAATGATAGGGAAGACAGTAAGTTAAGTTCAGTAATAATAATAATGTTGGTGATTGTTAAGCGCTTACTATTTACCAAACACTGTTCTAAGCGCTGGGGTAGATACAAGGTATTCAGCTTGTCCCACGGGAGGCTCACAGTTTTTAATCCCATTTTACATATGAGGTAACTGAGGCACAGAGAAGTGAAGTGATTTGCCCAAAGTCACACAGATGACAAGTGGCAGAGGTGGGATTATAACCCATGACTTCTGACTCCCAAGCTCATTCTCTTTCCATTAAGCCACAGTAGAGCCAGTGGTGTTGAGAGCGACAATTTGGTCAACAAGGAAAGGTAGTTAGGGTATGGAGGCTAAATTGGGCATGATGAGTTGAGAAGCAGCGTGGCTCAGTGGAAAAGAGCATGGGCTTTGGAGTAAGAGGTCATGGGTTCGAATCCCCGCTCCGCCACTTGTCAGCTGTGTGAACCATGGGCAAGTCGCTTAACTTCTCTGTGCCTCAGTTAGTTCATCTGTAAAATAGGGATTAAGACTGTGAGCCCCACGTGGGACAACCTGATTCCCTGTGTCTACCCCAGCACTTAGAACAGTGCTCTGCATATAGTAAGCGCTTAACAAATACCAACATTATCATTATTATTATTAATATTGGATGGGATCAAAAGATGGGAGATCTCCGTGGGGGAGCACTATGGATTTATGGGGAGGAATGGGGCGAGTCCACAGAGAGCTGAATTTCTAGTGACTGTTTGTGATCCCGTGAACGACAACAAGGAAGAGATGACTTGAGACACTCTATCTGAGGGAGGTGAATGAGGGCCTGTGGGGTTGGAACATGGAGGGAAGCGTGGTTTTCTCTCCCTGTTCTACCCAATAACGGGCTTGGACCAATCAGTGACTGCTACATAGAGCCACACTTAAGCCACACCTAAGCCAAAGGTGTTGCTTTGAGGAATGTGAGGCACACCTGAGAGGGCACACCTGAGAGGGCAAGCAGAGACTAAGAGAGAAGAGAGCATTGAAGTAGCAGGAGAGCAGCACTGGAAAGCGGCAGAAGAGCAGCAAGAAGAAGCATCAGCAGAACGGGCTCCTTTGACCACAGACTGATGTTGGACCCTTGGTGGAGTTGAGTGAGTGAGTGAGCTGGTGTGTATGTGTCACCCTCCCTTGCACACTGGTAAAATGAAGTAGGAAATTTTCCACAGAAATCTGGGTGATCAGAGGTGGGGTTTGATTCTACCACACGTCACCGTGTCTGCCCTGGTCCAGGAAGGTCCTGGTTGGCACGAACTGAGGGGCTGGTGACAAGGAGGTGTGTGGGAGAGAAGGTATTTAAGGAAGGTGTGGTCAGATAGAGGGTTTTCACAGGCGGTGAGGGTAGAGATTATGCAGTGGATAGAGATGAGCATAGGCTTGGGAGTCAGAGGACCTGGCTTCTAATTCCAGTTCTTCCACTCACCTGCTGTGCAACCTTGGGCAAGTTATAACTTCTCTGTTCCTCGGCTTCCCCTGTTAAATGGATATTAATGCTTACTCCGTCTTGCTTAGAGTGAACCCTATGTGGGACAGGAACTGCTTCCAACCTGATCATCTTGAAATCTAAGGCCCCATTCCTTCTTCCATTACTTTCTGCATCACCCTGACTTGCTCCCTCTGTTCTTCCTCCCGCCCGGCCCCACAGCACTTACGTACATATTGGTCATTCATTTTTTTCACATAAATGTCTGTCTCCTCCACCTTAGACTGTAAGCTTGTTGTGGGCAGAGAATATATCTGTTTTTTGTTGCATTATACTCTCCCAAATGGTAAGTATAGTACTCTGCACCCAGTAAGCCCTCAGTGAATAGGATCAAATGAATGAGTGATTCTCTCTCATGGCTTAGGGCAGTGTTTTCCACATAATAAGCGCTAAACAAGTAGCATGAAAAAAAAAAAGTCACTCAACTCCCAGTTCTTTGCCTGTTTCCACTAGGCCATGCTGTGTGTTTCTTCTACTCAGACTATTTAAGGCCGGGCACCAAATAAGGCCTCATTTTCCCTTTTGTGCCACTCCACACAATCTATTGCAAGGGTTCTTCTCCTTGTAGAAGAGAGTAGGAAAATGAAGAGTCATTGTTTTTATTGAGCTCTTACCTAGTGAAATGTTGTGTATAAGTCCATGGCAAGTACTAAGGTATGACCCATTACCTGCCCACAAGGAAAGCAGCATGGGGTAGTGGCTCGAGCACTGGCCTGGGAATCAGAAGGCCGTGAGTTCTAATCCCCGCTCAGCCACTTATCTGCTCTGTGAACTTTGGCAAGTCACTTAACTTCTCTGGTCTTCAGTTACCTCATCTGTAAAATGGGGATTGAGACTTTGAGTCCCACCTGGGTCATCTTGCTCGTGTCCCAACTTGCTCGTGTCCACCCCAGCACTTAGTACAGTGCCTGGAAGCAGCGTGGCTCAGTGGAAAGAGCACGGGCCGTGGAGTCAGAGGTCATGAGTTCGAATCCCGGCTCTGCCACTGGTCAGCTGTGTGACTGTGGGCAAGTCACTTCACTTCTCTGTGCCTCAGTTACCTCATCTGTGTGGGCAAGTCACTTAACTTCTCTGTGCCTCAGTTCCCTCATCTGTAAAATGGGGATTAAGACTGTGAGCCCCACGTGGGACAACCTGATTCCCCTATGTCTACCCCAGTGCTTAGAACAGTGCTCGGCACATAGTAAGCGCTTAACAAATACCAACATTATTATTATTATAAAATGGAGATTAAGACTGTGAGCCCCACGTGGGACAACCTGATTCCCCTGTGTCTACCCCAGCGCTTAGAACAGTGCTCGGCACATAGTAAGCGCTTAACAAACACCAACATTATTATTAGTAAGAGCTTAAAAAAATGCCATAGTTATTATTATTAAAGTGTGCACAATAACCCCCCCATCCATGCAGTTTTCATCCCCACTTTTGTCCCGTATCATTTAAAGAGGCTCAGTTAAAGTCAGAGACTCAAGAATGAACATGGTTCACAACAGCATCTCGCAGACATCCAAGAGGTGTCCACCATTACCAGGAGCTAATTTATTTCCTTTGTGCTTAGGGGCCATTCCTCAAAATGCATTCCAAATACTCCAGACATCCCTATGTTAGGGAGTTTCCCTAAATATTAACTCTCCCACAGTGTCTTTACAACAGCTAATTCAGTGGAATTGAAACCATCCAGATCGTTGGAGTGGTGATGGGTTTAACACACCTTGTTTATATTTGTTTTTTCCCAGTTGCTATTGAATGAGCAGATAAGATGAAACTATAAAATTCAGGGGCCTAGGAAAGAATAATTGATTCAGTATAGATAGGGTCCAAATGAGTCGTTTTCCTCTCTCAACCTCCTGTCCTCCAGGTATGGAAACTCACGACGTCAAAGTAGGGCGAGCCAGCGTGATCAGTGTTTAATTGTGGTCTGCCTGTGTGGTTTCCATGATCTCTGTTTGCAATTACAGAGCGGTCCCTCGACACCAATGCAGAAAATCCATTATCTCTCTGTTCTCCACAGACCGAAACCAAACTAGAAACAAACTCAACAAAAGAAACCTGATCTTTGAGCAAAACCAAGCAGGGGAAAAGGCAAAAGTGGGTTCCTTTCCAGGTATCTTGATGTTCGGTGACAAATTTGTAACTGTGACTTAGAGAAGCAGCGTGACTCAGCGGAAAAGAGCCCAGGCTTAGGAGTCAGAGGTCATGGGTTCGACTCCCGGCTCTGCCACTTGTCAGCTGTGTGACTGTGGGCAAGTCACTTAATTTTTCTGTGCCTCAGTTACCTCATCTGTAAAATGGGGATTAAGACTGTGAGCCTCATGTGGGACAACCTGATTACTCTGTATCTACCCCAGAGCTTAGAACAGTGCTCTGCACATAGTAAACACTTAACAAATACCAACATTATTGACTTGGCGAGGCCTGGCAATGATATGAAACTGAGTTTGGTTCCTAGAGCACTAAAGTTGAACATTTTACTGGAGTGACTGCTAGAGAACATATGAGAACATAGAGAGAACATAGAGCCTCATGTGGGACAACCTGATTACCCTGTATCTCCCCCAGCACTTAGAACAGTGCTCTGCACATAGTAAGCGCTTAATAAATACCAACATTATTATTATATGATCCAGTATCCTCTAGGAGAACTGAGCCATGGCCAACTTGTATCTCTTCTTAGTGCCATCTCCAGCCTATTATGACTCTTTTTAATTTAATTGTCTCTATTAAATCTAATCTAATTGTCTCTGAGAACATAAGGGAAGAGGAAAATGTCACCATTGCCCAAATCAAACATAATAATGTTGCTATTTAAGTGCTTACTAAGTGCCAAGCATTGCTGGGGTAGATACAAGGTAATCAAGTTGTCCCACCTAGGACTCACAGTCTTCATCCCCATTTTACAGATAAGGTAAACTGAGGCACAGAGAAGTCAAGTGACTTGTCCAAGGTCATACAACTGATAAGCGGCGGAGTCGATTATTCATTCATTCAATAGTATTTACTGAGCACTTACTATGTACAGAGCACTGTACTAAGCACTTGGAATGGACAAATCGGTAACAGATAGAGACAGTCCCTGCCCTCTGATGGCCTTACGGTCTAATCGGGGGAGACGGACAGACGAGAACAATGGCAATAAATAGAATCAAGGGGATGAACATCTCATTAAAACAATAGCAAATAAATAGAATCAAGGCAATGTACATCTCATTAACAAAATAAATAGAGCAATGAAAATATATACAGTTGAGTGGACGAGTACGGTGCTGAGGGGATGGGAAGGGAGGGGGGAGGAGCAGAGGGAAATGGGGGGCGGGGGAAAGAGGGTTTAGCTGCGGAGAGGTGAAGTCGGGGGTAGAGAGAGTAGTGGGAAAAGGGGAACCCATGACCTCTGACTCCCAAGCCCGGGCTCTTTCCACTGAGCCACGCTGCTTCTCAACATCTTTTGCACTTGTAAGAACCTCCCAATTGAGTGTCAAAAGCAAGGATTGACTTTCATCAACATCGTGGCCTCGTGGATAGAGTACGAACCTGGGAGTCGGAGGGACCTGGATTCTAATCCTGGCTCTGTCATTTGTCTGCTGTGCAACCTTGGGAAAGTCACTTCACTTTTCTGTTCCTCAGTTACCTCATCTGTAAAATGGGGATTGAGACCGGGAGCCCCAAGTGGAACATGGACGGTGTCCAACCTGATTAGCTTGTAGCTACCCCAGCCCCTAATACAATCCCTGGCACGTAGTACGATCTTGGACTGTAAACTCATTATGGGCAGGGGATGTATCTGTTTATTGTTGCATTGTACTCTCCAAAGTGCTTAGTACAGTGCTCTGCACAGAGTAAGAGCTCAGTAAATGCAGTTGAATGGATGAATGAGCAAATGCATGAAAAATAATAGTGATTGTAACAATTATGGTACTTGTTAAGTGCTTTCTATATGCTAAGCACTGTTCTGAGCTCTGAGGTATATACAAGTTAATCAGGTTGTAAACAGTCCCTGTCGGGCTCACACTCATCTCCGTTCTGCAGATGAGGATACTGAGGCACAGAGAGGTGGAGGGAATCACCTAAGGTCACGTAGCAGACAGGTGGTGGAGCCAGGGTTAGAACCCAGATCCTTCTGACTCCCAGGCCCGTGCTTGAATCCAGGGCTCGCAGGGCCCGCGCCCGGCCTTGTTGGGCCAGGGGGAGCTCACTCATCGTCACTATTCATAACATTTACGAAGCACCTGCTGTGGGCAGAACACTGTACTACACACTAGGGGAGGAAAATAGGATTAGTAGGTGTGATCTCTTCCCTCAAGGAGTTTACAGTCTACAAGGACGATAGGCATTAAAATAAATTTCAGATAGGAGAAAGTAACAGAATCAAGGGTGTGTATATGTATGATTTGCATTTAATGAAGGCATCACTGATTATGAAATTTGTCAATGAATGTGTGTGGATGTTCCAGTGCCTTCTGTGTGACCTTGGGGAAGTCACTTAGTGCCTCAATAATCCTCATTTAATAGATGAGGAAAAAATACCTGTTCTTGCTTCTACTTAGACTGTGGTACAAGGACTGCGTCCAACCTAATGAAACTGTATTTACCCCAGTGCTTAGAACCGTCCTTGTAATGTAGTCAATTCCTAACAAATGCCATATTAAATATATATGCATGGAGGTATTTTAAAGAGCTCAGTGTGGGAACCACAGTTCCGGCTACATGGTGCCGTCTCTTCTTGTGTTTATTGTTTGCAGTACCTGGCTCTGTTCACACTTGTGCCTCCTTGTTTCTTGACCCTTAGGTAGCTTCTGCTTAAAGAAATCAGGCATGTTTGATAGCAGCGTCCAACGCACGTCTCCCCTGAGCAATGAATGCGCTTCTCTTCCCGTTCTTTTGCAGTCCACATCGTCAACCTCTTCCAGCCCCTCCAATTACTGGTCTCCATCATCTACCACTCCCCTTAGGCCCCACCTTCATCTTTCTACATCATTTCAATCCCTTTCTTGGTTTCCTTTTCTTTCTCCACATGAGTGTTCCCGTGGATGTTTCCACTCCTCCCTGCCTCTCGCTCATCACCTCCACTGACCTCCTGCTGCACTCCACCTCACCCACTCACCGACTCGGACCCACGCTTCATCTCATCAACTCTAGTGACTGTACAATCTCCTCTGCCATTGGCCAGCCCTCTGACCTTGGACAAGTCATTTAGCCTCCCTGTGCCTCAGTTTCCTCTTCTGTGAAATGGGGATAATATTTTCTGCCTCTCCCTCAGAGGGATGTTGTGAGGAAATTGATATGAAAGGGCTTTGGGAAAAATAAGAGTTTTGCAACAAACGAGGCATTATTATCCAGAAGAGACAGGGAGAAGTACCAAGCCAGTTGATGGTCAGTTGTTTTGAGGACCTTTATGAGAACTTGACTAATTGCTTTTTTCTTTCCTCTGATTTAAAAACCTTTCTCTCTATATAAATGATGCTATTTAAGGGCTTACTATGTGCCAAGCACTGGGGTAAATACAGAGTAGTCAGGTTGTCCCATGTGGGGTTCACAATCTTCATCCCCATTTTATAGATAAGGTAACTGAGGCCCAGAGAAGTAAAATGGCTTGCCCCAGGTTACACGGCAGACACATGGGAGAGCAGGATTAGAACCCGCATCCTCTGACTCCCAATGTGGTATTCTTTCATTCATTCATTCAATAGTATTTATTGAGCGCTTACTATGTGCAGAGCACTGTACTAAGCGCTTGGAATGTACAGTTTGGCAACAGATAGAGACAGTCTCTGCCGTCTGACGGGCTTACGGTCTAATAGGGGGAGACGGACAGACGAGAACGATGGCAATAAATAGAGTCGAGGGGAAGAATATCTCATAAAAACAGTGGCAACTAAATAGAATCAAGGCGATGTACATTTCATTAACAAAATTAACAAAATAAATAGGGTAATGAAAATATATACAGTTGAGCAGATGAGTACAGTGCTGAGGGGATGACAAGGGAGGGGGGAGGAGCAGAGGGAAATGGGGGGAAAAGAGGGTTAAGCTGCGGAGAGGTGAAGGGGGTGGTGGTAGAGGGAGAAGAGGAGCCCAGTCTGGGATGAGTGTGAGTTTTAAGTAGGGATTTGAAGAGGGGAAGAGAATCAGTTTGGCGGAGGTGAGGAGGGAGGGCGTTCCGGGACCGCGGGAGGATGTGGCCCGGGGGGTCGACGGCGGGACGGGCGAGACCGAGGGGCGGCGAGGAGGTGGGCGGCGGAGGAGCGGAGCGTGCGGGGTGGGCGGTAGAAAGAGAGAAGGGAGAGGTAGGACAGGGCAAGGTGATGTAGAGCCTCGAAACCTAGAGTGAGGAGTTTTTGTTTGGAGCGGAGGTCGATAGGCAACCACCGGAGTTGTTTAAGAAGGGGAGTGACAGGCCCAGATCGTTTCTGCAGGAAGATGAGCCGGGCAGCGGAGTGAAGAATAGACCGGAGCGGGGCGAGAGAGGAGGAAGGGAGATCAGAGAGAAGGCTGACACGGTAGTTTAGCCGGGATATAACAAGAGCCCGTAGCGGTAAGGTAGCCGTCTGGGTGGAGAGGAAAGGGCGGATCTTGGCGATATCGTAGAGGTGAGACCGGCAGGTCTCGGTAACGGATAGGATGCGTGGGGTGAACGAGAGAGACGAGTCAAGGATGACACCGAGATCGCGGGCCCGAGAGACGGGAAGGACGGTCGTGCCATCCACGGTGATAGAGAAGTCTGGGAGAAAACCGGGTTTGGGAGGGAAGATGAGGAGCTCGGTCTCGCTCATGTTGAGTTTTAGGTGGCGGTCCGACATCCAGGTGGAGACATCCCGGAGGCAGGAGGAGATGCGAGCCCGAAGGGAGGGGGAGAGGACAGGGGCGGAGATGTAGATCTGTGTGTCATCTGCGTAGAGATGGTAGTCGAAGCCGTGAGAGCGGATGAGTTCACCGAGGGAGTGAGTGTAAATGGAGAACAGAAGAGGGCCAAGAACTGACCCTTGCCACTGAGCCACGCTGCTTCTCCCCGAAGCATGATGCAGCGTGGTGTAGTGGATAGAGCAAGGGCCTAGGACTCAAAGTCGTGAGTTCTAGTCCCTGCTCTATGACTTGTCTGCTATGTGACCCTGGGCAAGTCACTTTACTTCTCTGTGCCTTTGTAACCTCATCTGTAAAATGGAGATTGAGACTGTGAGCCCCTCATGGGATAAACTGATTACCTCGTATCTACCCCAGCGCTTAGAACAGCACATAATAAGTGCTTAACAAATTCCATCATTATTATTAAATACCACTGAATGACTGAATGAACCTCAACGCAAACTCCCAAGTCAACCTTCTATCCAGACCTAACTCTGAACTCTCCCAACTCCATCCGCTTATTCATGCTGCTCCTCTGGCTTGGAATCGATCGATGGCATTTATTGAGCACTTACTGCGTGCAGACTACTGAGCTAAGGACTGAGGAAAGTACACTACAACAGTTAGTTGTTTTGGAACTCCCTCCGACCCCAAATTGGACAGGTTACAATTCTCCCCTTATTCAACTCTCTCCTAAAACTCCACCTCTTCCCACAACCTTCCCCAATTAATCTCCCAGCATCCTGAGCCTTGAAATTCCATCAGTCAACTTATCATACATTCATTCATTCATTCGATAGTATTTATTGAGCGCTCACTATGTGCAGAGCACCGTACTAAACGCTTGGAATGTACAGATGGGTAACAGAGACAGTCCCTGCCCTTTGATGGGCTTACAGTCTCATTCAACTATCATAGCCCTTATGAGTTTATCCATCCCCAGCACTCATATACATATGACTACTCAATTACTTTTGTCACTCTAGTTGTAAATATTTAGGTTCATTCATTCAATTGTATTTATTGAGCACCTACGGTGGGCAGAGCACTGTACTAAGCACTTGGAAGGTACAATCCATCAACAGATAGAGACAATCCCTACCCAACAATGGGCTCAGATTACAGTTGTTAATATTAATGATATGCACATCATTAATAAAATGGATTACTATGTACAAATATATACAAGTGCTGTGGGGCAGGGAAGAGGGTAGAATAGAGGGAGGGAGTCAGGGCAATGGGGTGGGGAGGGGGAACAGAGGAAAAGGGGGTGCTCAGTCTGGGAAGGCCTCCTGGAGGAGATGAGCTCTCGGTAGGGCTTTGAAGAGGGGAAGAGAGTTAGTTTGGCGGAGGTGAGGAGGGAGGGCGTTCCAGACCAGAGGTAGGACCCAGGGGTTGACCGGGTGACAGGCGAGAGTGAGGCACCGTGAGGAGGTGAGTAGTGGCCGAGGAGCGGATTGTGAGGGCTGGACTGGAGAAGGAGAGAAGGTAACTGAGGTAGGATGGGGCAAGGGGATGGAGAGCTTTGAAGCCGGTACCCGGTAGACTGTCAAGCTGTCTCCCCCACTGTCCTGTAAGCTCCTGGGCAGGGAGCTAACCTGCTAATTCTGTTGTTCTGTACTCGCCCCAACACATAATACAGTCTTCTGCACATAGTAAGTGCTTGATTGAAGCAGGGTGGCTCACTGGAAAGAGCCCGGGCTTGGGAGTCATTAGTCATGGGCTCTAATCCCGGCTCTGCCACGTATCAGCTGTGTGACTTTGGGCAAGCCACTTAACTTCTCTGTGCCTCAGTTCCCTCATCTGTAAAATGGGGATTAAGACTGTGGGACAACCCCATTACCTTGTATCTACCCAGAGCTTAGAATAGATCTTGGCACATAGTAAGTGCTTAACAAATACCAAAATTATCATTATTATTTGATTATTGAATGATTGATTTGTCAGCTGGGATCATGTCTCTTCCTTATCCTGAACTTTCCAGGTACCTCACACAATGAAGTACACCAAGTGGATGCTCAATAAATATTATTACTACTACTCTTTTCATCAGGAAAGTCAGACATTTTGGACTGCCAGATATATTTATACTATGGACCAATGTATGCCAAAATAAACAATAAGGTAGAATAATTTGTTCTTTTCTAGGATAAGTTTTGTCTTCTCTCTCTCTCTCTCTCTCTCTCTCTCTCTCTCTCTCTCTCTCTCTCTCTCTCTCAGACCTCCAAATGCTCCCTCATTCCTCCTGTCTTAAATCTGTAGTATTGTGGGGCAGCCAAACCACATCCCCAAATCCTTGCCTCCTAGGACCTCATTCCTAAATGACATGTTCAGTGTTTCAGTGAAAGTTTAGATAAGGGAGTCACCACAACATATTCCCTCCTCCAAACGCCCTTTTACCTTCCCGTTTTCCTCAAAGAACAACCATAGAACCATGTTGCCAATATTTTATTCTTTGCTGCGGTTCATCCGATGACAGCCGTCACTTCTGTCAAATCATCCCCCGTGTTTCTTATAATTTTGATGATCTAACCTTCGGGTAAGCTTTGCTTTCTCTTGACCCCGTATGTTGAAAATCATTTCATTTAAGCACTGAAAGTTTCATTCAGATCATATTTAGTGAGTACTTACTGTGTGCAAAGCACTATACTAAGCAGTTGGGAGAGTAGAGGTATATAAACCCAGAAGAATCACTACTGTATGTCAGTTATTGATGCTTTACTCACCCCCCACACCAGGCCAATGCTGGTCACTTCAGTCAGTTAATCAATCAAAAGTATTTTTGGAGCACTTACTGTATACAGACCACAGTACTGTTTGGGAGAGTACAGTGCAACAGAGTTGGTAGATACATTCCCCACCAAAACGAGCTCAGAGAGGGAGATGAACAATATCCATTGCTCACTCAATTACCCCAGGCCTTTAACTCCCACTGGAAGCCCCCAGTGCAAATTCAAGCGCAAGAGAAACACAGAAGGGAGTGGGAGAGAGAAATGATGGTTTAGTTGGGGAAGGTCTCTTGGAGGAAACGTGCTTTCGATAAGGCCTTGAAGGTGGACAGAGTAATTCTCTGTCAGATATGAAGAGGGAGGGTGTTCCAGGCCAGAAGCAGGATGTGGGAGAGGGGTCGGCAGTAATACAGATGGGATTGAGGTACAACGAGAAAGTTCATTCATTCGTGCATTCAGTTGTATTTATTGAATGCTTACTCTGTGCAAAGCACTGTACTAAGCGCTTGGGAGAGTACAATACAACCGTCACCAGACATATTACCTGTCCACAATGAACTCACAGGCTAGAGGGGGAGACTGACATAAATCTACATACATGAATAAAAAAGTAACAGATCTATACATATATCCTATGGGGATGGGATGGAGAATGAATGAAGGGAACAGGTCAGGGTGACACAGGAGGGAATGGGAGAAGAGAACAGGAGGACTTAGTCAGGGAAAGCTTCTTGGAGGAGGTGTACCTTCAATATGGCTTTGAAATCCAGGAGGGCAATTTTCTGCCTAATCCTTTCTCTCCCACTTGTCTGGTATGTGACCATGGACAAGTTGCTTCCCTTCTCTGTGCCTCAGTTACCTCATCTGTAAAATGGGGTTTGAAAATGTGAGCCCCAGGTGGCACAGAGATAGTAATAATAATAATAATGTTGGTTTTTGTTAAGCACTTACTATGTGCAGAGCACTGTTCTAAGCGCTGGGATAGACACAGGGGAATCAGATTGTCCCACGTGGGGCTCACAGTCTTAATCCCCATTTTACAGATGAGGAAACTGAGGCACAGAGAAGTTAAGTGACTTGCCCACAGTCACACAGCTGACAAGTGGCAGAGCTGGGAGTCGAACCCATGACCTCTGACTCCGAAGCCCAACCTGATTTGCTTGTATCCACCCCAGTACTTAGTACAGTGCCTGGCGCTTAACAAATACTAGAATTATTATGATTATTACTATTTAATGAGGAGGGAGGGCATTCTAAGCCAGAGGTAGGATCTTGGGGGGATGTTGGCTGCGGGATAGATGAGGTCGAGGTACAGCGAGAAGGTTAACTTTGGAGGAACAAAGTGTGCGGGCTGGGTTGTAGTAGGAGAGTAGCAAGGTGAGGTAGGAGGGGGCAAGCTGATTGAGGTTAGCTCTAGAGGAGTGAAGTGGGTGGGCTGAGTTGTAGTAGGAAATCCAGGTGGCAAAGTAGCTAGGGGAAAGGTGATCTTGTCCTTTAAAGCCAGTATTTGGAGTTTCTGTTTGAAGTGGAGGTGGATGGGCAACCCCTGGGGAATCTTGAGGAATGGGAAAATATGGACTGAACATTCTTGTAGAAAATGATCCAGGCATCAGAGTAAAGTATGGACTGGAGTGGAGAGAGACATGAGGCAGGGAGGTCATCAAGGAGGCTGATATAGTAATCAAGGTGGGATAGAGTAAGTGCTTGCATTCACATGGTAGTGATTTATTTAAAAATGAAAAGGTGGATTTTAGTGATGTTGTGAGGGCTGAACAAACACCAACTCTGGTTCTTCCTGCTTAAAAGGTAAATCACTCTATTTGCTTCCTTCCTTGAGTAGCCTGATTACGAGGAAGAATGATTCATAAGAAGTGGGCAAAGACATTTCTCCTAAGGAATTGTATATGCCTGATCCCGAGTCTTCAAAAATTGATGAGAGCTCAACTGCAGTGTAAGTGCATATTTCAGGCCACTGAAAATCCCTGGTTAAACTTTCTAGGAGGCAGTTGGTTAACAGAATGGAATAGTAGTTTCTGAACAACCTTATTCATTGTTGACCTGCTTTTTTCATTTTTTAAATGGTATTTTTTTAAGCGTTTACTGTGTGTCAGGCACTTTACTAAGCACTGAGGTAGATATGAGATAATCAGCTTGGCCATAGTCCCATCCTACATAGGTCTCACAGTCTTTTTCCCCATTTTACCGATGAGGTAAATGAGGCATAGAGAAGCTAAGTGACTTGCCCAGGGAGACGCAGCAGACAAGTGGTGGAGCCGGGATAAGAAGGCAAGTCCTCTGACTCCCAGGTCAACGCTTTATTCTCTAGGCCACGCTGCTTCTCTTCCTCTCCTCTCCCTTGCATCTTCTCTCCCTCCCTTAACCTCTTGAGAAGAGCACATCAATCAATTAATCAATCAATGGTATTGACTGAGCATTTTCTGTGTATAGAGCACTTTGCTAAGTGCTTGGAACAGTACAAAACAACCAAGGTTGTAGACAAATTGGCTGCCCATAATGAGCTTACAGTCAAGAGAGGGAGACAGTTATTAATTTAAATATATGATTTACAGATATAAGCATGTGCTGTGGTGGTTGAGCGTGGGTGGAGGCAAAAGGGAGAAGGATCCGGGGAGTAAAAGGGCTTAATCGGGGAAGGCCTCTTGGAGGAGATGCAACCTTAGTCCCTAGCATATATCTCCCACCACAATGCTTCTCTTTTAGTTCCTATGTATTATATCCATCCTCAGCTTAACCACACATACATATTCAATTATTTATTCTGATAATTTATCCTGACATTGTCATACTGTCAGTCGTATTTATTGAGCGCTTACTATATGCAGAGCACTGTACTAAGAACTTGGGAGAGTACGAGACAATAAACAAACACATTCCCCCCCACCCCCGACAAGGAGCTCCCTGATCCCACTGTTTGTCAGTCATTTTTTGCCTGTTTTTCTTCCCCATTTCATTGTGAACCCTTTGACAGCAGCAGACATATGACCTGCTACTGTGGTACTTTCCCCAGAATTTAATACAGTACTTTAACCCTCAGCAGATGCTCATTAAATACCACTGGTAATTTTGTTCTCCTTTCCCTTCTCTTTTGGCCTGAATTCAGGGTCCATTTCATAGTCTAGAAAGTGAAGAGACAAAGAGAAGCAGCTGCAATCTTGATTTTCTCTTTATTATCTGGGAAAATGGGTTTGGGTGCCTTGAAAGAAGAGAGCATACGCTATTATAACACAGGATCCTAATGGAAAGGGAAGAGAGAATTCAGCAAGGTAAAGAAAGTGAGCTTGAAGGTGATGGATTTCAACAGATTTAGGGCAGCAACAGAAGCACTGGTTGGAAAGAAAGTCTGAAAAGCACTGCAGACAAGAAATTAAGCCATTCTTATTGAGGAATCTTAAATAAACTTGCAGTGAAGGAGAGCAAGAAGGATGTGACAAGATGCCAAGTTAACTCAATCATAAACTCATGAAGTCCTTCAAAGAAAAATGAGAAATGGAGGAAAAGTGGAAATCGGGCCAAATTTCTAAAGAAGAGAATTAAGAAATAACATGATCACGGAGAGACAAGATTATAAAGAGAGTGGTTGGAAATAGAGAAGCACTAAGTACGAGACAAAAAAAATCAGCTTTCTCATCAATTAATTAGGCAAAGGAAGAGAGCCAGGAAAATATCAGCCTTCTCTTATAGAGGAAGAAGAAACCTGATAACACATGACTGTAAAACCCTGAATGTGAAAGTGATAACATAGAGATTTGTATTGTGTTTCTTTTTTTTAGTCCAGTCTTCACAAAAGAGAGCAGCGATAAACTGGTAGCTGGAGGTGGGAGAAAACCTTTAAAAACTAAATGTATTTACATCAGCCCAGCTGATGACATGCAGCTTAGGGTAATTTTGTTCCTCCTAAAATTCCCCCATCTCCGAATCCCGTTGGCTTTACCTTCATAACATCTAAAATCTGGCCTTTCCTCTCCATCCAAGTGGGTACTACATTAGCAGCCTGGCTTAGTGGAAAGAGCATGGGCTTGGGAGTCAGAGATCTTTGGTTCTAATTCCGGCTCCTCCACTTGTCAGCTGTGTGACTTTGGGCAAGTCACTTCACTTCTCTGTGCCACAGTTACCTCATCTGTAAAATGAGGATTAAGACTGAGAGCTCCAAGTGGCATAAACTGATTACCTTCTATATACTCCAGCACTTAGCACATAATAATCACTTAACAAATACCATCATTATTATTATCTAAGTAGTTTCATTCATTCAATAGTATTTATTGAGCGCTTACTATGTGCAGAGCACTGTACTAAGCGCTTGGAATGAACAAGTCGGCAACAGATAGAGACGGTCCCTGCCGTTTGACGGGCTTACGGTCTGATCGGGGGAGATGGACGGACGAGAACGATGGCGATAAATAGAGACGAGGGGAAGAACATCTCGTAAAAACAATGGCAACTAAATAGAATCGAGGCGATGTACATCTCATTAACAAAATAAATAGGGTAATGTAAATATATACAGTTGACCAGACGAGTACAGTGCCGAGGGGATGGGAAGGGAGAGGGGGAGGAGCAGAGGGAAATGGGGGGAAAAGAGGGTTAAGGTGCGGGGAGGTGTAGGGGGGGCAGTAGAGGGAGTAGCAGGAGAAGGGGAGCTCAGTATGGGAAGGCATCTTGGAGGAGGTGAGTTTTAAGTAGGGTTTTGAAGAGGGGAAGAGAATCAGTTTGGCAGAGGTGAGGAGGGGGGCGTTCCAGGACCGTGGGAGGACGTGGCCCGGGGGCCGACGGCGGGATGGGCGAGACCGAGGGACGGTGAGGAGGTGGGCGGCGGAGGAGCGGAGCGTGCGGGGTGGGCGGTAGAAAGAGAGAAAGGAGGAGAAGTAGGAAGGGGCAAGCTGATGTAGAGCCTCGAAACCTAGAGTGAGGAGTTTTTGTTTGGAGCAGAGGTCGATAGGCAACCACTGGAGGTGTTTAAGAAGGGGAGTGACATGCCCAGATCGTTTCTGCGGGAAGATGAGCCGGGCAGCGGAGTGAAGAATAGACCGGAGCGGGGCGAGAGAGGAGGAAGGGAGATCAGAGAGAAGGCTGACACAGTAGTCTAGCCGGGATATAATGAGAGCCCGTAGCGGTAAGGTAGCCGTCTGGGTGGAGAGGAAAGGGCGGATCTTGGCGATATCGTAAAGGTGAAACCGGCAGGTCTCGGTAACGGATCGGACGCGTAGGGTGAACGAGGGAGATGAGTCAAAGATGACACCGAGGTCGCGGGCCCGAGAGACGGGAAGGATGGTCGTGCCATCCACGGTGATAGGGAAGTCTGGGAGAGGACCGGGCTTGGGAGGGAAGATGAGGAGCTCAGTCTCGCTCATGTTGAGTTTTAGGCGGCGGGCCGACATCCAGGTGGAGACGTCCCGGAGGCGGGAGGAGATGCGAGCCCGAAGGGTTGGGGAGAGGACAGGGGCGGAGATGTAGATCTGCGTGTCATCTGCGTAGAGATGGTAGTCGAAGCCATGAGAGCGAATGAGTTCACCGAGGGAGTGAGTGTAAATGGAGAACAGAAGAGGGCCAAGAACTGATCCTTGAGGAACTCCAACAGTTAAAGGATTAGAGGGGGAGGAGGCGCCCGCGAAGGAGACCGAGAATGACCGGCAAGAGAGATAAGAGGAGAACCGGGAGAGGACGGAGTCGGTGAAGCCAAGGTGAGATAAGGTGTGGAGGAGGAGGGGATGGTCGATAGTGTCAAAGGCAGCAGAGAAGTCAAGGAGGATTAGAATGGAGTAGGTGCCATTGGATTTGGCAAGGAGGAGGTCACGGATGACCTTAGAGAGAGCAGTCTCGGTAGAGCGGAGGGGACAGAAGCCAGATTGGAGAGGGTCCAGGAGAGAATGGGAGTTAAGAAATTCTAAGCAGTGATTGTAGATGGCTCGTTCTAGGATTTTGGAAAGGAAGGGTAGTAGGGAGATAGGGCGATAACTGGAAGGGGAAGTGGGGTCGAGAGAGGGTTTTTTTAGGATGGGGGAGACGTGGGCATGTTTGAAGGCAGAGGGGAAGGAGCCCTTGGAGATTGAGTGGTTAAAGATAGAAGTTAAGGAAAGGAGGAGGGCGGGGCGATGTTTTTTAAAAGGTGAGCGGGAATGGGGTCCGAGGCGCAGGTGGAGGGGGTGGCACTTACAAGGAGGGAGGAGATCTCCTCTGAGGATACTGGAGGGAAGGATGGAAAAGTAGGGGAGAGGGTTAGTGGGGAGGAGAGGAGAGGGGGAGGGGTAACTTTGGGGAGCTCAGACCTGATTGTGTTGATTTTTGTGATGAAGTAGGTGGCCAGATCATTGAGGGTGAGAGATGGGGGAGGGGGAGGAACAGGGGACCCAAGGAGAGAGTTAAAGGTCCGGAACAATCGGCGGGGGTGACGGGCATGGTTGTCGATGAGGGAGGAGAAGAAGTTTTGCCTGGCGGAGGAGAGGGCAGAGTTAAGGCAGGAAAGGATAAATTTGAAGTGTGTGAGGTCGGCTCGGTGCTCGGACTTGGGCCAGCAGCGCTCGGCAGCTCGAGCATAGGAGCGTAGGAGGTGGACAGAGGAGGCGATCTAGGGCCGTGGGTTAGTGGAGAGAGAGCGGCGGAGGGAAAGGGGGGCCAGAGAGTTGAGATGAGTAGAGAGGGTGGAGTTGAGAGCGGAGACCTGATCGTCGAGAGTGGGAAGTGAGGACAGGGCGGTAAGGTGAAGAGAGATGCTTTTGGAAAGACGGACGGGATCGAGAGAGCGGAGGTCTCTGTGGGGCAGTAGCGAAGATTTGCAGGGGGAGGGAGTGCGAGAGATGAGGCAGGTGAGAAGGTTATGGTCAGAGAGAGGGATTTCAGAGTCGGCGAGGGAGGAGATAGTGCAGCGGTAGGGGATGACGAGATCGAGGGTGTGACCGAGTCGGTGAGTGGGCGCGGTACGGTGGAGCAGGAGGTCGGCAGAGTCGAGGAGGGATAGCAGGCGGGAGGCAGAGGAGTCTTGCCTATCCCACCTTGACTGTTGTATCAGCCTCCTCACTGACCACCCTGCCTCCGGTCTCTCCTCACTCAGGTCCATATTTCACACTGCTGCAGGGATTACTTCAGCACTTCACTCCTCTGTGCCCAGGTTTCTTCATCTGTAAAATAATGATAACAACAATTATGGTGTTTAAGTACTTACTATGTGCTAGGCACTCTACAAAGCACAGGGGTAGATTCAAGGTCGATACAGAAGCAGCGTGGCTCAGTGGAAAGAGCCCAGGCTTGGGACTCAGAGGTCATGGTTTCGAATCCCGGCTCTGCCACTTATCAGCTGTGTGAATGTGGGCAAGTCACTTCACTTCTCTGTGCCTCAGTTACCTCATCTGTAAAATGGGGATTAACTGTGAGCCTCACGTGAGACAACCTGATTACCCTGTATCTTACCCCAGCGCTTAGAACAGTGCTCTGCACACAATAAGCGCTTAACAAATACCAACATTATTATTACAGTCCACGACTCACACGGGGCTCACAATCTCAATCCTCATTTTCCAGATGAGGTAACTGAGGCACAGAGAAGTGTAATGACTTGCCCAAGGTCACAAAGCAGACAAGTGGCAGAGCCGGGATTAGAACCCAAGACATTCTGACTCCATGTCCGTGTTCTATCCACTGCACCATGCTGTTTCCCATTTGAGGGAGAGCATTACAGGGACCTCCTCACTCTGCAAGGATCAGGAGGTGGACCAGTCTGCACATGAGACCTCTCGTCTCTGACTCCCAGCCTCAAACTTCCCTTTCTTTCTTTCATTCATTCATTCATTCATTCATTCATTCATTCATTCAGTTGTATTTACTGAGCGCTCACTGTGAGCAGAGCACTGTACTAAGCGCTTGGAAAGTACAATTCGGCAACAAATAGAGACAATCCCTACCCAACCACGGGCTCACAGTCTAGAAGGGGGGAGAGAGACAACAAAACAAGGAGACAGGCATCAATTGCATCAATATAAATAAATAGAATTATAGATATATGCACAATGTTAATAAAATAAATACAATAATAAATATGTACAAATATACACAAATGCTATGGGGAGGGGAAGGGGGTAGAGCAGAGGGAGGGAGTCTGGGGAAGGGGGAGGGGAAGAGGAGCAGCTCTGCCACTTGTCAGCCGTGTGACTGTCGGCAAGTCACTTAACTTCTCTGTGCCTCAGTTCCCTCATCTGTAAAATGGGGATTAAGACTGTGAGCCCCACGTGGGACAACCTGATTCCCCTGTGTTTACCCCAGCGCTTAGAACAGTGCTCTGCACATAGTAAGCGCTTAACAAATACCAACATTATTATTATTATTAGGAGCAGAGGAAAAAGGGGGCTCAGTCTGGGAAGGCCTCCTGGAGGAGGTGAGCTTTCAGGAGGGCTTTGAAAGGGACAAATGTGCCAATTTGGTGGATGTGAGGAGGGGGGGCATTCCAGGCCAGAGGTAGGACGTGGGCTAGAGGTCGACGGCGGGATAGGCGAGAATGAGGCCCAGTGAGAAAGTTAGTGGCATCAGAGGAGTGGAATGTGCTGGCTGGGATGTAGAAGGAGAGAAGGGAGGTGAGGTAGAAGGAAGGGGATGGACAGCTTTGAAGCCAATAGTGAGGAGTTTTTGCTTTATAGGGAGGTTGATAGCTAACCACTGGAGATTTCTGAGGAGGAGAATGACATGCCGAGAGCGTTTCTGTAGAGAGATGGTCTGGTAGCAGAGTGAAGTAGAGACTGAAGAGGGGAGAGACAAGAAGCTGGGAGATCAGAAAGGAAGCTGATGCAGTGATCCAGTCGGGATATGATGAACGATTATACTAATATGGTAGCGGTTTGGATGGAGAGGAAAGGGCGGATCTTGGTGACGTGAAGGTGAGACCGGCAGGTGTTGGTGACGGATCGGTTGTGTGGGGTGAATGAGAGAGCCGAGTCAAGGATGACACCAAGGTTGCGGCCTGTGAGACGGGAAAGATGATCGTGCCGTCCACACCGACGGGAAAGTCAGGGAGAGGACAGGGTTCGTGCGGGAAGATGAGGCGCTCAATCTTGAACATGTTGAGTTTTAGGCGGCGGGCCGACATTCGGGTGGAGTCGTCCTGGAAGCGGGAGGAGATACGAGCCTGAAGGGAAGAGGAGAGAACAGGGGAAGAGATGTAGACTTGGGTGTCATCTGCGTAGAGATGATAGTCGAAGCCGTGGGAGCGAATGAGTTCACCAAGGGAGTGAGCATGGATGGAGAGCAGAACGGGGCCAAGAACTGACCCTTGAGGAACCCCTACAGTTAGTGGTGGGAGTGGGAGCCACGAAGGAGACCGAGAACCAACGGCCAGAGAGATAAGAGGAGAACCGGGAGAGGATGGAGTCCGTGAAGCCAAGGTGAGATAAGGTGTGGAGGAGGAGGGGATGGTCGACAGTGTCAAAGGCAGCTGAGAGGTCGAGGAGGATCAGGATAGAGTAGGAGCCGTCGGATTTGGCAAGAAGGAGGTCACGGGTGACCTTTGAGAGAGCAGTCTCGGTAGAGTGGAGGGGACGGAAGCCAGATTGGAGGGGGTCCCGGAGAGAGTTGGACAATAGGAATTTGAACACAGAACACCCTTCAGAACACAGTCACTGCATCTTTCGTGGCAGTGGCAGGAACGCAGTCGGCCCCTGCGCCGTTCCCAGCCATGGTCAGCGCAAAGTCACTGTGGCTTTCACAGCAGTGAAATTACATTCAGTAATTTCAGCAGAGAATTGTACATTCCAAGCACTTAGTACAGTGCTCTGCACATATTAAGCACTCAATAAGTACAGTTGAATGAACGAATGAACGAACAAAAGCACTTCATCTTCCATAGGAGTAACACAGTCACTGTGCTTTTCCTGGCAGTGTGTGGAAAATAATCACTGTGGCATTTACGGCAGTGACTGACTGAAAAGCAGCGTGGTTTAGCAGAAAGAGCCTGGGCTTGGGAGTCAGAGGTCATGAGTTCTAATTCCGCCTCCACCACTTGTCTGTTGTGTGACCTTGGGCAACTGCTTAATTTTGCCGTGCTTCAGTTACCTCATCTGTAAAATGGGGATTAAGACTGTGAACCCCACGTGGGTCAACCTGATGATCTTGTATCTACCCCAGTGCTTAGAACGGTGCTTGGCACACAGTAAGTGCTTAACGAATACCATAATTCTATTCTCATTAGTGTATTTTTGTGAATAATTTGGTAAAGATCTCAAATTTACAGCTGAAGATAGATGCGAATGATTTCTGCCACATCTCACAACGGGCTAATGGAAGAGCTGGGATCAGAGATAAACTTGCTGATCCGCGGAAGACCGCATTATCTCTTAAAGATAAAAAATTACCATATGTTGCACTACAGTAAAAACTCTTAATGAGTCTGTCCTTTTAATTTTTCTCTAGCACCAAGTCTTATTGACAACCATCCTTCACTCATTTACCATCCCATACAATAATTCCCATTCCCTGTCATAATAATAATAATAATAATAATGATGGTTTTTATTAAGCGTTTACTATGTGCAAAGCACCGTTCAAAGCACTGGGGTAGATACAAGATAATCGAGTTGTCCCCTGTGGGGTTCATATTCTTATCCCCCATTTTACAGGTGAGGAACTGAGGCACAGAGAAGAGAAGTGACTTTCCCAAGGTCACACAGAAGACAGATGGCGGACCTGGGATTAGAACCCATGTCCTCCGACTCCCAAGCCGGTACTCTTGCCACTCAGCCATGCTGCTGGTCAATCCATTGCCGTCATCAATCCACTGGAGACGTAGCATGGCCTTTTAATTTTTCTCTAGCTCCAACTCTTATTGACAACCATCGTTCACCCATTTCATTCCCGGACAGTAATTCCCATTCCCTGTCATCAATCCACTGGAGAGGTACCGTGGCCTAGTGAAAAGAGCACAGGAGTGGAAGTCAGGACACCCAGGTTTAAATCCGGCTATACAGCTTGACTACTGTGCAACCTTGGGCAAGTCACTTAACTTCTCTGTGCCTCAATTTCCTCACCTGTAAAATAGGGATTAAATGCCCGTTCTCCCTCTCCCCTAAGATCGTGAGGCTCGTATTGGATAGGAATGATCTGATCTGATTATCTTATATCTATCCAAAGTTGGCACGTAGTTTGCACCTAACAGATGCTATTATTACAGCATCTGTGGCAGCCTGGCCTAGTGGAGTCCGAGAACCTGGGTTCTAATCCTGGCTCTGCCGCTTGTCTGTCGTGTGACCTCGGCCAAGCCGCTTAACTTTGTGCCTCGGTACCCTCATCTTTAAATTGGGGATTAAGTCCTACCCCCTCTTAACTGGACTGTGACCTCCATATGGGACAGGGATTGCGTCCACACTGATTCTCTTCTATCTATCCCAGAATTTAGAACAGCAGGCCTGAGTGCCTACTGTATTCTTTATTGAGAGCGCTGTGAGAAGCACTTGGGAGAGGACAACAAAGTTAGAAAATCACAATTTCCTCTTCGCAACCTCAGAGCTGGGAGAGGGCCACCGTCAAAGGCTGAGCATGTCTTCATGCCAGCTAGCGGGGAGAGAGCAAACGTGATCCTTTTTCCCCCGGTTGTTTGATGGATTGACAGAATGATCTCTTCTTCCAGGGCTGGTCTCTAATTGACGAATGCCCATCTCCGGCGGTTACTTTATGCTTCTGTCTTTACTAGGCGTTCAGGCCAGGATGAGTCAGTTCCCCCTTTGTGGGCAAATGAAAACAAACAAGTTCCAAAGCCCAGAAAAGGATAATGCGTCGGAGAAGGCTGACCACGAGAGTTTGTCAGCATTCAGGCCATTCCACTGCCGCTATGTCACAGATGGCCAGCACCTGGGGGAATGTGGAGAGAAGGGATTATGAGGTGTGTGGTAACGGTCATGTATCCTCAGTACACTCATTCCAGAGAGCATTTATGCATCTGGTACAGATTTCACGACTTTCCTTTTTCAGTGAGGTTGAGTTTTATTCAAAGAGATATCTAAGCAGGTGAGAGTCTCCAACTGGAAACCCTCAGAGGAGTGTTCGGTGGCCTTACAGATGGGAGGAAGTGTGGTGATACGTTAAAGAGGAAAGTCTTCGAGATGATATTAAATATTGGGGCCACTTTGGAAGTCACAGGACATATCGACCTTTTCCTCCGATCTTCTTTTCACACCCAATAAACTGTTACCTTTCCAAAATAGAGTCTTAATCCCGACTGGCTGAAGCAAACTTTTGAGGATAGGTGAGCCTGGCCTCGAATTGATTTTTTTTTCTTCTTTACCATAAGATCAGTCTATTTTCCGGGGAGAATATTCTAAAACAGCAACTCGAGAGCAACAAAATCTTGAATTTGCAACCACCTAGAAACGCATAAGATCCTAGGAACTAGACTTCATGGTCTGGAGAATAGAAAATCTGGACAGATTACAAAATCATAGGGGTGTCAGCAAGTACCATTTATTTAGACTTTAATATGATTTTTGATTTCCACCTCCTCGAAGTCCTTATTGTTGAGTTGGAAAAATGCGATCCTGTCTGCATTATAAGATAAGAATCAGTAACTCAATTGAAAATGGGGAGACCTACTCAGAAGCCTGTCCACAGAGTGGTTCTATTCTGCATAATAAATAATAACAGTACAAATAATAATATGATATTTAAGTGCTTACTCTGTTCCAGCCACCGAACTAACAGCTGGAGTGGATACAAGCAAATCGGGTTGGGCACTGTCCCTCTCCCATGTGGGGCTCTCCATCTCAATCTCCGTTTTACAGATGAGGGAACTGAGGCAGAGAGAAGTGAAGTGACTTTCTCACGTCACACAGCAGACATGTGGAGGAGCTGGGATTAGAACCTATGACCTTCTGACTTTCAGGCTCGTGCTCTCTCCACTACATCATGCTGCTTCTCGACATTCACTAAGTCCTTACTTTGTGTCAAAATTGTACTGAGCACTGGGGTTGATACAAGATTTTTAAACATCTTTACTGTCCACATGGCCAAAAAAATCAAAAGCAATCTCATCAAATTTTCCAGTGATACTAATTTGGACAGAGTGGATTCAAAAATGGGAATAAAATTTAAATTGCTTTAGATGAACTAGAAAAACGATCTTGAAGAAACAGGATCAGATTCAACAGTCAGGACAGGGTGACATAATTAGGAAAAATGAAAGAGCAACACAAATCCAAATAGGGAAGACTGACTTAATCGAAGGATAGCAGGAAATAACTTGAGATCATAGTTGACTAAAAGCGAATGTGAGTCGGCAAATTCGTGTGTTGTTTAAAAGCATGGTACCGGGTTGAATCAGCTAGACTTTAATGTGAAAGGGGTAGGAAGAAAACATTCTATTATGGTCGGTGACCAAAAAGGCCTTCATTGGAAAACTGTGTCCATTTTAAGGCAAAATGCATAGTACAGTGCTCTGCACATGAGTGCTCAATAAATTCTATTGAATAAATACGATTGAAATAAAGAAAATCTATGGAGGGTCCAGAGACAAGAAATAAATCAATTGTATTTATTGAATGCTTACTAATACTTGGGAAAGTACACTAAATGGAGCTGGTAAACATGTTACCTGCCCACGAAGTGGTAAAAATTATTGAAAGATTGAACAACACACTCATGAGGTGGTGATTTTGGCAGAGACAGGACAAATCTGGAAGTCCATCCATTCATTCAATCTCATTTATTGAGTGCTTACTGTGTGCAGAGCATATACTAAGTGCTTGGAAAGGACAATTCAACAACAGATAGAGTCAATCCCTACTCAGCAACAGATTCACAGTCTAGAATGGGTCATCAATGAGGAGTGGACAAAAAAGTTGTATGTTCTCCAGCAACACAGCTCAGCTCACTGAGTACTGTACTTTCCCAAGTGCATAGTACAGTGCTCTGCAAACACTAAGTGCTCAATAAATATGTTTGACTGTCTCCTCTCCCCAACCTAGAACCATTAAGTGCCAGAATTTTCTCATTCCTAGAAATTGAAACTTGTCCCTTCCTCTTAGATTATGAGCCCCATGCAGACCAAGACTCTGTCTCATCAGTTTATATGGTACCTACCTCAGTGCTTAGCAGAGCTCTTGACACATCAGATGATCAGTCAATCATATTCAATGAGCTGTATGTGCAGAGCAGTGGGCTAAGTGATTAGGAGATTATAGTCCCTGCTCTCAAGGAGTTTACAATATAGTGGTCAGAACAAGCATTTAATAAATTCCCTCATATTATTATTATTACTATTTTACTGTTGTTAATAATAATATATATTTTTAAATGGAGAAACACACCCTAGTTGAAAACCAGTTCCAAAATGGCAGAAGGAACAGCAGAGGAGGCTCCTTTCATTAGACTTCTAGAGAAAGAAAGCTACCAGTTCCCAGGTTCTGTTGGATATCTGTCTAGCTAGAGTTGCCAATGGCTAATAAAAATAATAATAATAATGTTGGTATTTGTTAAGCACTTACTACGTACAGAGCACTGTTCTAAGTACTGGGGTAGATACAGGGTGATCAGGTTGTCCCACGTGATGCTCACAGTCTTCATCCCCATTTTTACAGATGAGGGAACTGAGGCACAGAGAAATTAAGTGACTTGCCCACAGTCACACAGCTGCCAAGTGGCAGAGCCGGGATTCAAACTCATGACATCTGACTCGATGGCTAGTGATCATCATCATCGGACCCATGGGGTGGGTCCAAAGACTGTCCACCATCAGGCTAGGCCTGAGGTTTTGAAAATGGGTATTGCCCAGACATGTTGTCATTGTGCAAGTCAGGGAATCTCGTCCAAATACTCTCCACTTCCTCAAAGTTTAACCCTCCAGTTCTTGCGCCAGACAAGTCAGGCAGACAGTTATTCAGTCAATCAACAATAATAATAATAATAATAATGGTATTTGTTAAGCACTTACTATGTGCATAGCACTGTTCTAAGCGCTGGGGCGATACAGGGTGATCAGGTTGTCCCACGTGGAGCTCACAGTCTTCATCCCCATTTTACAGATGAAGGAACTGAGGCACAGAGCAGTAAAGTGACTTGCCCAAAGTCACACAGCTGACAAGCGGTGGGGTCGGAATTAGAACCCATGACCTCTGACTGCTTATTGAGTGCTTACTATATTCAGAGCATTGTACTCAGCACTTGGGAGAGTACATTATAACAGACACATTCCATGCCCACAACTAGCTTATAGTCTGGGGGGGAGATATTAATATGAATAAAGAAATTATAGATATGGACATAAGTGCTGTGGGGCTGGAAGGGGGGATGAAAGAAGGGAGCAAGTCAGGGAGATGCGGAAAGAAGTTGAAGAAAAGAAAAAAAGGGCTTAGGGAAGGCCTCTTGGAGGAGACGTGTCTTCAAATTGGTTTTGAAGGAAGGGAGAGTAATCGTCTGTCAGATATGAGGAGGGAGTGCGTTCCAGGCCAGAGACAGGACGTGGGCAAGAGGTCAATGGCAAGATAGATGGGATCAAGGTACAGTGAGAAGGTTAGCATTAGAGGCCAATAATTTCCACCGACGAAAATTGGGACGACCTGTTTTCATCACATTGACCCCCACCTCCAAAGGTCCTCCAATATTAGCTATTTTAGGGTTTAATTACTCCAAACGGTTTTTCCAGTCTACACCAGGAGGGAAAGCCATCTGAAAGCAATTAGAAATGCACCCCATCTCAAGGGTGCCAGCGTGTCGATTTTTCGCACTCAATCAATCAATCAATCAATCGCTGGTATTTAGCAATAACAAGGCCTCTCTTGTCTTTTGACCATTTGAGTCGTTGTCGGTTAGTCTGTCTCGTGTGTTCATTTCATTCCACTGACTTCCCGTGCAAAAGCAGCTCAAATAGCTGCATTAATGGGGGAAATAGTGGGAATTCTTCCGTAAGGTCCCACCCACATCTCCCAGTTGTGGGTGAGTGTAATGGCTTAGAGGACTGCTTTTTCAGTGGTATTTGTTAAGCGTTTACTGCAAACACTGTTCTAAGCACTGGCAGAGATACAAGATAATCAGGTTGGACACATTCCCTGTCACATAGGGCTTACGGTCTAATTCAGCGGGAGGAGGGTTTAATCCTCATTTTACAGATGAGGTAGCTGAGAAGTTAAATGACTTACCTAAGGTCATAGAGCAGATAAGTGGTAGAGGCACGATTAGAACCCATTTCCTCTGTCTCCCAGGCCCGTGCTTTTTTCAGTAAGCCACACTGCTGCTTGCTGGGGCTCTGTCAATCACTCATTCATTCAATCGTATTTATTGAGCGCTTACTGTGTGCAGAGCACTGTACCACTAATAATAATGTTGGCATCTGTTAAGTGCTTACTATGTGCCGAGCACTGTTCTAAGTGCTGGGGTAGATACAGGGTGATCAGGTTGTCCCACGTGATGCTCACAGTCTTCATCCCCATTTTTACAGATGAGGGAACTGAGGCACAGAGAACTTAAGTGACTTGCCCACTGTCACACAGCTGACAAGTGGCAGAGCCGGGATTCGAAGTCATGACCTCTGACTCCCAAGCCCGGGCTCTCTCCACTCAGCCACGCTGCTTCTCTAGCCATTACTACCTGCGTTCTCTAGCAATAGCATTACTAGCTGCATTCTCTACCCAATACTAAGCATTTGGGAAGTACAATTCGACAAAAGACAGAGACAATCCCTACCCAACAACGGGCTCACAGCCTAGCACTGAATGATTTTGACAAAAGAAACCCAACAAAATACCTAGAGTCAGGTCCAACGGGTAGTCTGGAAAATATCTGGTAAACATGGGCGGCTGCCGATTCGCGTGGTGATGTGGCACGGCGTCGACCTAATGGACACTTGGCTCATAAATAAATCTTGCACATCACATTCCTGCAAGCGCTCTGCAATGGACTGCACCCCTACCCTGCCTACTTGCTTGTCTCATCCTTATGTCCCAGCAGAAACATGACAGGCGGGGACTAAAGAGTCGGCCCCTGGCCCGTGTCATATCTCGGGCCTGGAACGCCTTCCCTATTCAATCTCCCAAACAATTACTCTCCCCTACGTCGAAGCCTTATTGAAGGCCCATCTCCTCCAAGAGGTCTTCCCAGACTACGCCCCACTTCTCCTCATCTCCCACTCCCTTCTGTGTCACCCTTCATCCATTTATTCAGTCGTATTTATTGAGCGCTTGCTGTATACAGAACACTCCCATTGCCCTTCTCCCCTCTCCCCACAGCATTTATCTGTAATTTTATTTACATTGATGTCTGTTTACTTGTACTGATGTCTGACTCCCCTCCTCTAGACTGTGAGGTCGTCGTGGGCAGGGATTGTCTCTCTTTATTGTTGTATTGTACCTCCCCGAACGCTTAGTACAGAGTTCTGCACACAGTAAGCACTCAATAAATACAATTGAGTGAATGTGAGTGGTAATGTGTGAACCTCCACCACAGGTTCTTGATCTTGAAGTCTTCGCGACAGGGGCCGTACCCCTGGCATTTACTCCACCGATCAGTTAGAATTCAAATGCACTGATTCAGGATCCAGATTATACCAAATAGCCATATATTGCAATGTTCAAAGAAGCAAGGTAGCCTAGTGGAAAGAGCACAGGCCTGAGAGTCAAAGGACGTGGGCTCTAATTGCTTGCTTTTCTCCTCCTCTAGACTGTAAGCTTGCTGTGGTAGGGTATGTGCCTGTTTATGGTTATGTTGTACTCTCTCAAGCGCTTAGTACAGTGCTCTGCACACAGTAAGGGCTCAAGAAGTACCATTGAATGGGTGAAAGTGTGACCTTGGGCAATTCACTTAACTTTAGTTTCCTCACCTGTAAAATTAATATTCAATACCTGTTCTCCCTCCTTCTTAGACTGTGAGCCCCATGTGGGGCAGAGGCTGTGCCCAATCTGAGAAACCTAGATTTACCACAGGGTTCAGAACAGTGCTTAACACTTGGTAAGTGCTTAACAGATACCATATAGCAAACCAACAAAATTCACCTAGTTTTCTTATCACACAAGGGCTGCATGTTTAGAAAAACCTCCAACCATCACCTGGGCAAGCCCATTGGCATCAGAAGGGGTGAAAGATGGCAAAGCTGAGAACTCAGAAACACAGAAATTCTGCTAATTCCCAGGGGAGGTGGCGGAACAGAAGCAAACCTGAATAAAGCTTCGTTTCAAAGAACGCTGTTCGTTTCTGCCTTTAATAATGGTGAGTGCTAAGTACAGCAGGGCTCTGAACACAGGAAGTGCTCAATAAATATGACTTGTTGATTCATCCATTCCTGAGAAACCTTTGTTTAAACAGCATCAAGAAGGTCCAAAAAAAAAAAAAAAGCCATTTTCATCATAATTAGTCAGTTCTGGGAGCATTTAGAGACCCTATAAGTCAGCAAAATGTTTTCACTCCCATCCCAGCCCCTCCAGGATAGATCTCTCCATGACTGATTCGCCTGTCACATTATCTCCTTTTTTCTGATTGTGATTAAGGGAGGTGGTGCATCTGCAGCTTATTTTGATGGTCCCTCACAACTTCCACCCTTCAGCCCCACTGCCTATAGCAAAAAGGAACTCTGTTTGTTCTGTTTTTTTGGCGTCTGAGGGGAAAGACAGAAAACTCAGGTCTGTTATTTTAACAAGAGGCAACTCCAAATAAACAGAAAAGAATAAGTCAAAATCTAAAAATAAACAGCCAGTCACAGAGGGGCTCTGTGCACTTCACGTCCTGTTCGCCTTTTGATAGCTCAGGATTTCAGTGACAAATCACCCCTGCTACCAACAGCCAACTAAAACCGCCTGCCTGTCCGTTACACTAATTGTTTGGAGGGAGACGTGACGTATGTCCCGCCAGAATAGATTTGTTCTACAGGCACTAATGCTCGCTATGTAATAGATCTCTGTTTATCTAATCTTTTTCCTCCCTCCTTTCATTAGATATATAATATAAATATAATATGTATACCAACTCCTTCTACGGCTACGCCACTACCTCCAGTCAGGTTTTAAGTCAAGACAAACCCACCCCCGTGACAAAAGCAGAAGTTTGGTTTGGAGATGGACAGAACAGGCCACATTGTTTGTACCCTCGAGTCCGGCGTGAAGTCGACGCATCTCCCAGGTGCTCGATGGAAACGGTTGGAATAAATCACAGTAACGGGGTCAGGAAGTAGCGAATCGGCCAGTCTATCATATTTCTCGAGCACTTACTATGTGCAGAGCACTTACTAAATGCTTGGGAGAGAACGATATACAATATAAGAGGCACATTTCCTGCCTACAATGAGCTTATAGTCTAGAGGGGGAGATTGACATTAATATAAATAAATAAATTATAGGTTTGGACGTAAGTGCTGTGGGGCTGGGAAGGGGGATGAATAAAGGGAGCGAGTCAGAGAGAAGTGAAAGGGAATTGAAGAAGAGGAAAAGAGAGTTTAGCAAGTGCCTTTCCTTGGAAAAGACTGGTGTCAGTGCTGTGGCCAAATTCCTGATAAACTGGTAAAATAACATCATTGCCTTTCTCAGGGGGTAGAGCTGGTCTTTTGTTTGGACTTTAATTTGATCAAACTTGCCGGAAAGCACTTTTTTTTTTTGGTCAGAGGCTACTCGTGACATTCGTTCACTAAGTTAAGCTTTTTAAAAAGTCAAGACCGGTCGAGATGCTTGTGGAATCCCTAGCCTCGTGCCTCAAATCAACTTTTCTATATTTCTGCCAAGAAGAAATATGAGAACGATGAAGGCTTTACGATGGTCCGTAATCTACAGATCATACAAGCGCTGAAAAATGGGGCGGCTTATTGTGTTTTAATTGAAATGCTGCAGGAAAAATAAACATCAGAGTCAGGAAGTCTATCTGGAGACACCCTAGTCTTTGTTTTAAATCTGGATCCTTTCTTCAAACTAAATACTCAGTGTATTGTGCGCAGTTAATTGGAGAATTCTCAGTACTAAGGACTGGATAAATAACTTCATTTATTTGTTCAATGAGTGGATGGATATTTAATGTGTTGTCTCTAGGGGGCAACAATATGCATTTCACATCTCATTTTCTTTTCAAGTGTTACCCATGTTAAACCACTGGAATTTTCCAATTAAACTTAAAGCTGCTATTTGACATAGAAGAAAACAAGTTTAATGCAAAATGAAATTGCAACATGCTCAAGATAAGACTACAAATGCCCGAAGGAAGTATTTCCCTCAGAAATTGGAAGAAAATGTAACTGAAAGGAAGAGTATTTTTTTTTTCTACCAAAGCCACTGACGTGGGGGATAAAGGAGAAAGAACCAAATTATTGTTATCTTCCTCAGTGATATTTATTGAGCAGTTACTATGTGCGGGGCTCTGTATTAAGCACTTGGGAGAGTTCAACAGAACAGAGTCGGCAGACATATTCTCTGCCCCAAAATAAGCTTACAGTCTAGAGTTGGAGTTGCTGTAATAAAAACGATACTTATTGTTGTTTTTATTATTTTTTACTGTATATCTGAATTTCATCCTTTCAAGATGATGCTACTGATTGTGAGATCCTATCTAGATGTGCAAATTAAGTATTTGCAGTGTGCAAAAGAATGTAATAATGCTAATAATGATGGCATTTGTTAAGCGCTTATTATGTGTCAAGCACTGTTCTAAGTACTGGGGTAGATACAAGGTCATCAGGTTGTCCCACACGGGGTTCTCAGTCTTAATCCCCATTTCACAGATGAGGTAACTGAGGCACAGAGAAGTTAAATGAGTTGCCCAAAGTCACACAGCTGATAATTGGCAGAGCTGGGATTAGAACCCAACACCTCTGACTTCCAAGCCCGTGGTCTTTCCACTAAGCCGCACGGCTTCTCAGGTTTGGGAAAATTATAAGACCAAGACACAGCCCTTACTCTAGAAAGTACTTATATTCTAAGTAGAAAGAAAGTCCAACAAACTAATAATTGTGGTATTTGTTAAAAGCTCACTATGTGCCAAGCCCTCTGTTGAAAGCAGATATTGAATCTCTATCTTGCCGATGAGGGAACTGAGGCACAGAGAAGTAAGTGACTTGTCTGAGGTCACACAGCAGGTAAATAGTGGATCTGGGATTTGAATCCAGGGCCTCTGACTCTCAGACCCAAGCTCTTTCCACTGGGCAATGCTGATTATAATTATAATAATAATAATTACGAATTGGTAGATCTCCCAAAGCTTCTAGAAACAGGGAAATCATTGTGTCCTAGTGGGAAGATCATAGACTTGGGAGTTTGACTAGCTTCTGGATTCTAATTCTTCCTCCGCCATTTCCTTGCTGTGTGACCTCAGGCAAATCGCTTAACTTCTTTGTGCCGAAATTCCCTCCTCTGCAAAATGGGAATTCAATACCTACTTTCCTGCTTACTTAGAATATAGAGAAGTAGCATGGCTCAGTGGAAAGAGCACAGCCCTGGGAGTCAGAGGTCATGGGTTCAAATCTCAGTTCAGCCCCTTGTTAGCTGTGTGACTTTGGGCAAGTCACTTAATTTCTCTGTGCCTCAGTTACCTCATCTGTAAAATGGGGATTAAGACTGTGAGCCCCACGTGAGACAACCTGATCATGTTGTATCCTCCCCAGTGCTTAGAATAGTGCTTTGCACATAGTAAGTGCTTAACAAATGCTATTATTATTATTATTATCATTATTATGAGCTCCATGTGGGACCTGATTATCTTTTATTTACACCATCAATTAACTCAGGGCTTGGCATGTAGTAAACTCTTAACTAATACGGCACACATTGTTTTGTGGACTTTCTTCCCTACTTAGACTGCAAGTTATTTCTAGAGAAGGGGATTGATTTTATTATTTCTCCAACTCATAGTACAGTGCTTTGCATACTGCGAGTACTTAATTCACATATCCAGATAGGATCTCACAGTCAGTAGGCAACATCCTGAAAAATGAAGGACAGATATACAGTAAAAAATAATGATAACAATAATGCCTATCATTTTTATTATAACAACTCTGATTCTAACTCTAGACTGTACGCTCATTGTGGGCAGGGATTATGTCTGCTAAATCGGGCCTGAAAACTCTACCAAGTGCTTATTAGCGAGAGCTCTGCATGCAGTAAGTGCTCAATAAATATCATTGATGAAGATAATGATTTGTGTCTTTCTCCTTTATCCTCCATGTCAGTGGCTTTGCTAGAAAGACAAAATACTGTTCCTTTCAATTATATTTTTTTCAGTGTGCCTCAGTTTCCTCAATTGTAAATTGGGGATTCAGTGCTTGTGCATAGACTGATTAACTTGTACCTTGGCCAGCACTTAGAGCGGTGTGTGACACAGAGTAAGCGCTTAACAAATATCATAAAAAAATTGGACTAGTCCTGCTCGGATCCATATGCTTCCAGAAACAACCTGCTCCCACCATGAGATTGCCCTGATCCCTTGGATAGTTCCCAAAGTAATCCCCAAACTCAGGGACTCTGACCAAGGAAATATGGTAACTTACTACTTATTCATCAACCTTTTCTTCATTGGAGGAATAGAGACCTGAATAATGAATTAATCCCCTGTTTCCAGAAGTTTTCTATCCTCTTGAATAATCTCTCATGCCTCAACGGAAAGAGCCCGGTCTTGGGAGTCAGAGGTTGTGGGTTCTAATACTGGCTCTGCCACTTGTCTGCTGTGTGACCTTGGGCAAGTCACTTCACTTCATTGGGCCTCAGTTCCCTCATCTGGAAAATGGAGATTAAGACTGTGAGCCCCACGTGGGACAACGTGATTGCCTTGTATCTACCCCAGTGCTTAGAATGGTGCTTGGTGCATAGTGTGCACTTAACAAATGCCATTATTATTATTATCCACTGAAGAAACTGGATAATTTATTGATCAGGACACATTTCTTTCTTACCTTTCAAATCATTTAACACCAATCATTCCATAGCATATAAATAATGTGGCTAATAATAAGAAATGTATTTTTCCCTACAGCTCTTTGGTTTAAAATTTCTCATAATAAGCAATTAATTCCCAATTATCTGTAACTTTCTGTCCAAGAAAATAGTTCTTGAGCAAGAGAAGAGCAATTCTAAACAGTAGAGGAAGATGAATAGAGATTATAACACATCATAACGCTGAGATAGCATTTCTTAAACTAGCAGAGATAAATGAGGCTGAATGACATTTATTCTTTCATAAAAATGTTTCATAGGCTTTAATAATATCTATTCCATGGGATAACACCTGTTCAAAATATATACTCTTCTTTGACTGGAGATTTGTGAATGTACCTCTCTTTGCAAAGCTTGGATTATTCTTCAGAAGCACTTTTGAATTCCACAACAATTTAATTTAAATTTGTAAACACAAAAAAGCAAATGATATATGTATAAATATATTCAGTGCTTAGAACAGTGCTTTGCACATAGTAAGTGCTTAAATGCCATTATTATTATTATTATATAGTGGAATTTCAACATATCCATGATATTTTGTAATTGGCATGAAAAGAAACCTACAACAATTATAAATACATTTTTGAAAAGCCAGTGATGGAAATCTTGGCAAATTTAGAATTAACTAATTCTCATACCTGATAATAATAATAAACAGATATTTGAAGTGTGAAATAATTAACCACCATCTACACGATATATATTGCATCCAGTATCGACTATAAATGCTGTACATATAATGCAGCTTATGCTAGGTCTGATAGATACATGGCAAATGTAGAGTATACAGATCTGTGTGCATAAAATCTGCATATTTGTATAGATATATAAACTGCTTTTTGGGAGTGAAAATAATGCAATTGAAGGTGAGATTTGTGTGTGTGTGTGTGTGTGTGTGTGTGTGTGTGTTTGTGTCGGAGCCCCATGTAGTACAGGAGTTGTAACTGATCTTATTTTGTGTACACCCCAGTGCTTAATGCAGCTCTTAACTTATAGTAAGTGCTTAACTAATACCATAAAAAAAACCCAACCAAAAATTCAAAAACTCTTCCATTTGGTATCACAGTGTCTTGGGCTGTTTTTATTTCTCTCTCTTTGCACTGTGTGATCATTTTAAAACCTCTGTACCAAGTATGGACCCATTTTTAATTGTTTATGGTAGGCAAATTTGTCTTCTGTTTTGTCTTCCAACTGCCTAGGGCGCTACCATGTCAGATTGGTTAACTAGTGGCTGGTCTTCCCAGGGAGAAATTCCCCGTTGCTCAGCTGATGAGAGATAAGCTTTTTTTTCCCTCTTCTATCTCTCCTCCCAGCTCTGTTCCCACTCTCTCCAATTCCCATTTAACCCAAATCTGTCCATTTGCATTTTTATCCCTCTGCCTGCCCCATCTCCTGCCCTCGTGCTGTAATAATAATAATAATAATGTTGGTATTTGTTAAGCGTTTACTATGTGCCAAGCACTGTTGTAAGCGCTGGGGTAGACACAGGGGAATCAGGTTGTCCCACGTGGGGCTCACGGTCTTCATCCCCATTTTACAGATGAGAGAACTGAGGCACAGAGAAGTTAAGTGACTTGCCCACAGTCACACAGCTGACAAGTGGCAGAACTGGGATTCAAACTCATGACCTCTGACTCCAAAGCCCGTGCTCTTTCCACTGAGCCACGCTGCTTCCCTTTTTCTGGAGGGGAGCCCCTCTCCTCTCTTTCCCTTTCCCCCATCCTGCTGCTCTTCCAGTCGCCTCTCTTTTCTCACATTGAACCCCAGATCTTCTTGCACTTTTAAAAATGTCTCCTGTTCTCCCCACTTTCCACCTTCGTGCAGTTTTCCAGGATCGGAGAATGACAAGGACCCACATGGCAAAGTAAGATTTTGTGGTTGAGAGGGGAGGTGTGTTTAGGTTCTTGGCCAAGTCGCAGAATGAGGATGGGGGAGAAAGAGCAACAGAAACAGAGAAGTGACGTGGCCTAGCGGAAGACCTGGATTCTAATCACAATTCTATCACTTGCCTGGTGACCCAAGGGTGACCCTTGGCAAGTCTTTTAACTTCTCTGGGCTTCATCTGTTCTCCCTTCCCATTCGACTGTTGAACCATACATGGGACAGAGACCGTGTCTGATCTGATTATGTCTTCTCCACCCTGGCACTTGGCAAATAGTAAGAACCTCACAGATATCATAATTATGATTAGCTGAAATGATAAAGTGGTGGAACAGATATGTGGAGGATGCGGTGATTAGAGTTAAGGGAAACAGGAACAACTAAATAAATAAATTGCTCGCCTGCTTACTGTAAAAGGGAGGGAAGGTGACACCTAAAAGGTTAACCTCATGTGTAAAATCTATGACTAGATCACAATCATTTGAAGTTCCTTAAGATTTCAAAGTATCTCTTCTGTCAGTCAGTCAATTGTATTTATTTATCATTTACTATATGCAGAGGACTGTACTAAGTGCTTTATTGATATAAATAAATTACAGATATGTACATAAGGGCTGTGGGACTGAGAGCGGGGATGAATAAAGGCCAGCAAGTCAGGGTAATGCAGAAAGGAGTGGGAGAAGAGGAAAGGAGAGCTTAGGGAAGGCCTCTTGGAGGCCTTGGTTCAGAGAAAAGCAACCCGCTGAATGGTGCCTGCAAGACTGGCTGGTCATTTGCAGAGATTTTCCAATAGTTGCTTCCTATGACCCATTCTTTGAGAATGTACTTCACTATGCCTAGGTCGTTCTATCTCCGTGCCACCTCACTGGACTTCATTTCTTTCAATCTATCCACCAGATTTCTGGGTATCTCCTTTCAGTTCATCCTAATGTAGCTTCTTGGGTATCTTGATTTCATCCATTCTCTTCACATCCTCTGGCTAACATAAGGGATGTGTATGTTTATTATAAATAATAATAATAATAATAATAGTGTTTTTTAAGCACTTACTTGGTGCCAAAAATTGTTCTAAGTGCTGGGTTAATCAGGCTGGACACAAGGTAATCAGGTCTTGGACACAGATCCTGTCCCACACGGGGCCCACAGTCTTAATCCCCATTTTACACATGAAGTAACTGAGGCACAGAGAAGTTAAGTGATTTGCCCAAGGTTACGCAGCAGACAAGTGGTGGAGCTGGGATTAGAACCTTCATCCTCTGACTCCCAAGCCCATTCTCTTGCCACTAGGCCTCTCCCCATTGCTCAACACCGTGCTCTGCATCTAGTAAACTCTCTGTAAAAAAATTGACTGTCTGACTACTCCAACATTGTAGTTGTTGTTGTCTTATGCTGTCGAGACGTGTTCAACCCATAGAGATGCCATAGGCACATCTCTCCCAGAACGCCCCACATCCATCTGCAATCTTTCTGGTAGCGAATCTATAGAACTCTCTTGGTAAAAATCTGGAAATGGTTTACCATTGCCTCCTTCCGGGCAGTAAACTCGAGTGTCTGCCCTCGACTCTCTCCCGTGCCACTGCTGCCCAGCACGGGTGAGTTTTGACTAATAGCAGATTGCCTTCCACTCTCTAGCCACTGCCCAAACCAGAAATGGAATGGAGAGGCCTCTGCCCGACTCTCTCTCCTGTAGTTGTGACTGGTAGAGTACGGAAACTCTCCAGGTGCCACCCTGAGAGGAGACTTCAACACTGATGAGCTGAATTTCACTTAGAGGCCAATAATGTCATAATTTAATGAGGCAAAGATTAATAGGGGGTAAAGTTTGACTGATGCTCCAGACTTCCACTATTGCTCAGAGAGAATCCCAGGGCACCCTTCCAATGCTGCGACTCTCTTTCCTATCTTCCAGGCCCCATGAATAGACAGAAGCTGAAGTACTAGAAGATGGATGTCTGCCGACTGACAGGAGATGCCTTGAGGTGGTAAATTGATAAATCTCCTGACTCCCTTCCAGGAGCCTCCCCCGTTTGGTGTCTCTAAAGAGCTGATTACAGTTTGGGGAATTTTGAATATTTCACCTCTGACAGCCTTGATGAGATTTAGACTAAGGTAAAAAAAAAATGATGCTTTTTCTGTTGGCATCTAGCTCTCTGGGAGTTCTCATAGAAATGCTTCAGAATAGAAATCATTCTTCAACCACTGGAACCATTTCTTAAGGCACAATAACTCTGTTGGGTACAATTGCTTTAATTCCCGAGATTTTGTCTCACAGAGATAAGCTTCAAGTTAGTTTTAATGAATGCGTTATGAAAATTGAGCCCATTAAACAAAACCATTTGGAAAACAAAAACAGAGGAGGAGAAAGAATTGTATTCATTAAAAAAGCCTTTGGGTTCACATTCTTCCTTGTGAAATTTCTATGAGGAGAGAATCTGGGAATTGCTTTGGTTTGACCTTAGGGAAAGGATTCTAAGGTGAGATTTCTCTCTGGTCTTTAAATATCTTAGGAGGTCACTTGGGTAGCTAGGAAGAGGCCCCGGTGGCCTCCTGGGAGAGGGAGGTCAGGATGGGGGGTTAAGGAAGATCTGTTTAGAGCTGTCTGTCAGGAAAGGCTGTTGGAATGCTGTCCTTGGAAGAAAACCATAAGAGCTGACAAAGTAAACATGGTGAGAAGATGGGTGAATGTTTATCAAACATTCTGCAATCAGTCAGTGGTATTTATTGAGTACTTATTGTGCCCATAACATTGTACTGAGCACTTGAGAGAGTACAGTACAACTGAGTTAGGAGACATGATCCCTGTCCACCAGAAGCTTAGATATTAGAGGGGAAGATTGATATTAAAAAGCATTATGGTTATGCACATGACAGCTGTGGGACTGAAGGTGAGGTGAATATCAAGTGCTTAAAGGTAAAGATCCAAGTGGGATGGCGACGAAGAAGGGAGAGGGATTAGGGGAAATGAGGATTTAGTTGGGGGAGGCCTAGTGGAGGTGATGTGATTTTAATAAGACTTTGAAGGTAGAGATTCATGGTCCGTCAGATATGAAGACAGAGGGAGGGAGTTTTAGGTAGACACTAGGATGAGGGCAAGAGGTCGGCAGAGATATAGACAAGATTGAGGTTCAGTGAGTAGGTTAGGTTGCCACTGGAAGTATGTAGTGGGTGGACTGGGCTGTAGTAGGAAATAATAATAATAATAATAATAATAATGTTGGCATTTGTTAAGCGCTTACTATGTGCCGAGCACTGTTCTAAGCACTGGAGTAGATACGGGGTCATCAGGTTGTCCCACGTGAGTCTCACAGTCTTAGCCCTCATTTTACAGATGAGGTAACGGAGGCACCGAGAAGGCAAGTGACGTGCCCGAAGTCACACAGCTGACAGGTGGGGGAGTCGGGATTAGAATCCATGACCTCTGACTCCTAAGTCCGTGCTCTTTCCACTGAGCCGTGCTGCCAGGTGAAGTGGGAGCAGGGTGAGCTGAGTGAGTGCTTTCAAATCAGCGGTAAGGAGTTTGTTTGATTCAGAGTAGGATGGGCAACTCTTGGAGGTTTTTGAGGAGTGGGGAGATGTGAAATGAACTATTTTTAGAAAAATGAACTGGGCGGCAAAGGGTAATATGGACTGGAGTGGGAAGACACAGGAGGCAGGGAGGTCAAGGAGGAGACTGGTTCCGTAGTCAAGGCAGGCTAGGTTGTGTTGGATTAATGTGGTAGGATAGAACGCAGACACGGGAGTCAGGAGGCCGTGGGTTCTAATCCAGGCTCTGCCATTTGACTGCTGTGTGACCATGGGCATATCACTTTGCTTCTCTGGGCCTCTGATACCTCATCTGTAAAATGGGGATCGAGACTGTGAGCCGCACGTGGGACAGGGACTGTGTCCAACCCCATTGGTTTGTATCCACCCCCGAGCTTAGTACCGCTCCAGGCACATAATAAGTTCCTCGACTGTGAGCCCGTCGTTGGGTAGGGATTGTCTCTCTCTGTTGCCGAATTGTACTTTCCAAATGCTTAGTACCGTGCTCTGCACACAGAAAGCGCTCAATAAATATGATGAAATGAATGAGGTCCTTACCAAACCCCTCAATTATGATTACTGTCATTAATAGTATTATTATTAATAACATGGTAGTAGTTTGGATGGAGGGAAAAGGGCAGATGATAGCAATGTTATAAAGGTAGAATCAAACAGGATTTGGTGACTGATTGAGTACGTGCGTTAAACGAGAGATGAGTCGAGGATAATGAGGGGTTCCAGGCTTGTTCCTGGCTCGTCACAGTGATGGGAAAGTCAGGGGGAGGATAAGGTTTGGGTGGGAACTCTAAAATGCGGATTGACACAGCGAGCCCCACACGGGACGGGGTCTGTGTCCAAACCTATTTTCTTGTCTCCACCGCAGAGCTTAGTACAGTGCCTGGCATATAGTAAGCACTTAACAAATAACAAAATCATTAGTATTATTAGGTGTCGGTGCTGAAATGGAAGTAGGCAGAAAGAAGCTCGAGAGATGAGAGTTTAGTCCGGAGCGGCATCCTCAAAGATATGTGACTTTAGAAGGGGTTGAAACGTGGGGCGAGCAGTAGGTAATGAAAGCTGGAGGAAGGATATGGATCTTTGAATTCTATTTCTGGCTTACATATGTAAACCAAGTTTTAATATAACGAGCCAGTTTATGGCAAAAGTGCATCCAAAACAGTTGCAATTGATAGGAAAAAAAATTACGGCTTTGATTTCATATGCTCCCAAAGCACAGTCCCATCCTAGGGAGACCAAGGTCTTCAACCCCTCTCCAAAGGAAGGGGATTGGTTTCGTGGAAAGATCCCGGGTTTGGGAATCAGAGGATGTGGATTCTAATCCCAGGTCCGCCACTTGTCTGCTGTGTGACCCTGGGCAAGCCACTTAACTTCTCTGTGCTTCAGTTACCTCCTCTGATTAAGACTGTGAGCTCCACGTGGAACAACCCGATGACTTTGTATCTACCCCAGTGCTTAGAAGAGTGTTTGACACATAGTAAGCGCTTAACAAATACCACCATTATTTATTTATTTTTGAGAAGTAGCGTGGCTTAGCGAAAGAGCCCAGGTTTGGGAGTCAGAGGATGTGGGTTCTAATCCTGACTCTGCCACTTGTCTGCTCTGTGACCTTGGGCAAGCCACTTAACTTCTCTGTGCCTCAGTTACCTCATTTGTAAAATGGGGATTAAGATTGTGAGCCCCACGTGGGACAACCTGATGACCTTTTATCTACCCCAGCGCTTAGGACAGTGCTTGGCACATAGTAAGTACTTAACAAATACTATTATTATTATGTTTTTTCTGTAAAGTGTCCTTTTTCCATAAAACATTGTTTCATTAATGACATTGGATTAAGTACTTTCTATGGGCTGAAGACTGTCCTAAGCACTAGGGAAAATTCACACTTTTTGTGGACTTCCTGGGGAGACTCAATTTTGCAGTGAGATTCTACTTCCCTGGATGTGGGGAACCACTGAGCTGATACAAATGTTCAGGCCAAAGCCTCTTCCTCTAACTGTGTAGGTGTCTCAGTCTCATCGGATAAATTATCCCCCTAGCCAGTCTAGAGGTATGAATAGTATAATGGAAGTTTGGTTCTGATCTGGGTCTTTCATGGAAGCTGCTAGATTCCGGAATTGTTTTCCCCTCATGTTGAATAACACTTCTAACCTGCTTAATCATTTCAACAGTCCCAGAGGCAGGTGCTTTCTAGTGACTTGAAAGGGCGGCTGGACCCAGTTTTCCAATTGGAGGAAATGTATTTCACCACGTCATCTACTTTTCTTCCTCTTTTATGTACCTACCCATCTGGACATTTGGAAAAGACTGGATGGGGAATAGAGAACTTGAAACGTCATGCTTTTTGTTAACATTCATTTAACATTCATTCTCAGGCCCTGTTGCTGCACGTTGCTTCTGTTTGTCTTGACAGGACTCAGTGTGACAGCATAATCGCCGTTGATCTGGTGTGAAGCCAGAGGTTAAAATGAAGAGGGAAAACGTGAATGACTTAGGGTGTTATTCATAGACACCTGGTTCATAATCAGTCAGTCAATCAATGAATTAGTTAGTGGCCTCCTAGATGAGGTCTGACAGTGCTCTACTCTTCATCCCTTGTGAGGGTCCATTTTGCAGAGGCAGACATTCAAGGCGGAGGGTATAAGGGAAGGGGAGTGGGGAAGACCATTCTGATGGGCCCCTTCCTCCACTGCTCATGGAAAACCATCGTAAAGGGGGAAAACACTGCTGGAAGTTCTCATGTCACCATTCTGATGATGACCTAACTTTTTAAATGCGCGAGATATGCTATTTTATGTTGATGAGGCAATAGAGGGAGTTTCATTCCACTGGGATCTAAATATTTGTTTATTTTGGGTTTTGAGGGCATCCTCCTGACTGTAGGTTTGTTGTGGGCAGGGAATGTGTCTGTTTATTGCTGTAGTGTACACTCACAAGTGTTTAGTACAGTGATTTGCACACGGTAAATGCTCAATGAATGCCACTGAATGGATGAATGAATTCATTCATTCATTCAATAGTATTTATTGAGCGCTTACTATGTGCAGAGCACTGTACTAAGCGCTTGGGATGAACAAGTCGGCAACAGATAGAGACGGTCCCTGCCGTTTGACGGGCTTACGGTCTAATCGGGGGAGACGGACAGACAAGAACGATGGCACTAAACAGCGTCAAGGGGAAGAACATCTCGTAAAAACCGATGGCAACTAAATAGAATCGAGGCGATGTACAATTCATTAACAAAATAAATAGGGTAACAAAAATATATACAGTTGAGCGGACGAGTACAGTGCCGTGGGGATGGGAAGGGAGAGGTGGAGGAGCAGAGGGAAAAGGGGAAAATGAGGCTTTAGCTGCGGAGAGGTAAAGGGGGGATGGCAGAGGGAGTAGAGGGGGAAGAGGAGCTCAGTCTGGGAAGGCCTCTTGGAGGAGGTGATTTTTATGAATGAATGAATGAATGAATATGTTACCCAGGCAGATAGTTTCTGTCCGGTTAAGCCCGATCTTGAGGTCGGTGGAGGTCTCCCGCCCCAGCTGTGCTGGTTGCGCTGCCAGGCGGAACCCAGGATCACAGCCAGGAGGGTGTGCTGAGGGGCTGGGAGAAGGAGTGGGGAGTTTCAGCATTCCCGGGACGCAGGCGAGCCGTATCAGTAGATGGCACAGGGTCTGGGACGTGGGCAGGAGAGAGGGTGGACATGCACAATGTCCAGAGACTGCAGACAAGCGACGTCCGTGGACAGGACAGGGTCTGGGCCTCAAGCAGGAGTGAGAGCGGATGTGCACGTCACTAGGAGAGGGATTAGGTAACTGGACGAAAGCTATAGAAGGCCAGTGTTATAGGCACCACGTGCTCAGAGCCTGGACTCGTGGACATGTAGAAATTGAGATGGACACAGTTCCTGTCCCATGTGGGGCTCACAGTCTCACTCCCCATTTTACAGATGAGGCAACTGAAGCCCAGAGAAGTGAAGTGACTTGCCCAAGGTCATACAGCAGACAGGTGGCGGAGCTGGGATTAGAATTCATTCATTCAATAGTATTTATTGAGCTCTTACTATGTGCAGAGCACTGTACTAAGCGCTTGGGATGAACAAGTCGGCAACAGATAGAGACGGTCCCTGCCGTCTGACGGGCTCACGGTCTGATCGGGGGAGACGGACGGACGAGAACGATGGCAATAAATAGAGTCGAGGGGAAGAACATCTCGTAAAAACGATGGCGACTAAATAGAATCAAGCGATGTACAGTTCATTAACAAAATAAATCGGGTAATGGAAATATATACAGTCGAGCGGACGAGTACAGTGCCGTGGGGATGGGAAGGGAGAGGTGGAGGAGCAGAGGGAAAAGGGGAAAAAGAGGGTTTAGCTGCGGAGAGGTGAAGGGGGGGTGGCAGAGGGAGTAGAGGGAGAAGAGGAGCTCAGTCTGGGAAGGCCTCTTGGAGGAGGTGAGTTTTAAGTAGGGTTTTGAAGAGGGGAAGAGAATCAGTTTGGCGGAGGTGAGGAGGGAGGGCGTTCCGGGACCGCGGGAGGACGTGGCCCGGGGGTCGACGGCGGGATGGGCTAGACCGAGGGCGGTGAGGAGGTGGGCGGCGGAGGAGCGGAGCGTGCAGGGTGGGCGGTAGAAAGAGAGAAGGGAGGAGAGGTAGGAGGGGGCGAGGTGATGGAGAGCCTTGAAGCCTAGAGTGAGGCTAGAATCCTTAGTCTTCTGACTCCCAGGCCCGTGCTCTATCCGCTACACCATGCTGCTCCTCATAGGAGAAGCAGCGTGGCTCAGTGGAAAGAGCATGGGCTTTGGAGTCAGAGGTCATGAGTTCAAATCCCAGCTCTGCCACTTGTCAGCGGTGTGACTGTGGGCAAGTCACTTCACTTCTCTGTGCCTCAGTTACCTCATCTGTAAAATGGGGATTAAGACTGTGAGCCCCACGTGGGACAACCTGATTCCCCAGCGCTTAGAACAGTGCTCTGCACATAGTAAGCGCTTAACAAATACCAACGTTATTATTATTATAAATTTGGATGTGCCAAGCACTCTGCGAAGCACTAGAACAGAATCAAGGTAATCATACTAGACATATACCCATCCAAATGGTCTTCCCCATGTGTTTTTTGTGCAGATGAGGGAACCGAGGCCCAGGGAGAATTAGCTGACTTGCCTGAGGTCACACAAGCAAGTGGCAAAACCAGAACTAGAACTCAAGTCTCCTGACTCCTAGTTCCATCTCTTTCCTCTAAAACCAGCCGATTCCTTGAGAACCTTGTCGTTGGAATTCAGGACCAAAAGGTCAATTCTAATTTCAACCTCTACGCTAAAAGGAAAATGGCTTCTATCTTATTCATTATGTGCAAGCCCCAAAGATTCTCTTAAGACAGCGAGCCCTATGTGGGACAGGGACTGTCTCTAATCTAATTAACTTTTCATTCAATAGCATTTATGGAGCTCTTACTATGTGCAGAGCACTGTACTAAGCGCTTGGAATGTACAAATCGGTAACAGATAGAGACGGTCCCTGCCCTTTGACGGGCTTACGGCCTAATCTAAACTTGCATCTAACCCCATGCTTAGTACAGTTCCTGGCACGTAGTAAGCTCTTAACCAATATCACAATTGTGATTAAGTCTGGAAGTGTCAGGAATCAACAAGGCTGACCATCATCCTGTTTACTGTTTTATCGTACTTTCCCAAGCGCTTAGTACATTGCTCTGCACACTGTAAGCACTCGATAAATACGATTGAAGAATGAATGAATCATCCATGGAAAGATCGACATTTAGTGGTTCGACAGAGGGGTCCAGTTTTGACTTTGACTCTAATCTACTTCTGGATTTCCACCAAATTGTTTAACCGAGATTCCGCCTCGTTCCCAGGAGCGTGACATAAATGAATGGCTTTGGCTATGGTACCGACAACCATACATCATAGGGCTCAAAATCTGTTATCTTTTATAAGATTCCTCTAAAGCTGCGATAAATCACCGCTAACGCTATACGGCTCATTAAATCAAGTTCAACAGCAAAATTAATTATGAGCCATCGACCTAGTTCAGCACTCTGAACACAACAGGCATCCAATAGATACTATTGATAAGCTGTAGTTGAAAACTCTTTAAAACTTCTTAGGTTTAAAAGACAAGGGGTAAGTGTAAACTACTAGTAGAGTATTTAAGTTCAGGAAAAGAAGAGGAATTCAACTCAAGCAGAGAAGTTCACCCAATTGCGAACCAAAAGAAGCCTGTTAGTGGGGATGGTGGTGTATTCCAACCACCTCCTCTTGATGTGTTCTGTTAATTTGCCGGCTTTTACTCTAGGAGTTTCCTAAGCACAAAGAAAGTGATGCTTGGCTCCACCTGGTTTTGAATGAGAATCCACAATTGTCTGGGCTCCTCTGTTCCGTCCCGGTGATGTGAACTGATCTCTGGTTGTATAAAGGAGATCCTAGGTCTATTGGCATTCGGTATTCCATAAGAGCAGTGGTCAAAGAGGGGCCCATAGGGGACTAAAACCTCAGAGAAGTTAATTATGGATGTCCTCGTTGAAAAAAAAAAAAAATCACTGGGCCTGATTTCCCCCTCATTGTTACCCAAAGTGAATAATACACAGTTGCTTAAAAAAAGGTATTGGCTCTTCCACCCTGAGGGCTTGGGAACGAGACCAGCAGAGGCTGTTTGAAGAGCCCAGATTTAGTCGGGGAAAGGGTAGGAGCGCTGGAGGGGCTGTTCCAGATGTGTCCATTGGATTTTACAGCGCTTTTAAAATGGAGGAACTTTACGAGCATGAAATAGTCAGATGACCTAGCCAAAACGGGTCCCCTTCCATTGCCCGTGAAAGCGTCTGTCTCGATTTTGGAGAAATCGCATATAGGCCTCCTTCAGGCTTTGTAGTCAGTATCTGCAGAGATGTGAAAACGTCTCTCGCCTGGCAAAGCTGGGGCAGCCCAGCTTCATGCAAGCTGAATGCATGCATATGTTGTCATCTTTTCAGCCTAATCGAACACATAACAATCTCTCTTCTCCCGCTGGCGCAAGACCGGGAGCCAGCTAAACGCCCTCAGGCTTGCAAACAGGAATTGCCAATGAGAATTGCCCTCTTGCTCTGGGAGCTCTTCTCCGTTCCCTCTACCTGCCATTCAAGCGTATTTATCGGGGGCTTACACTGTGCGGGGAACTGTACTAAGCGCTTGGGAGAGTACAATACAACGAGAAACGGACACATTCCCTGCCCGCCACGAACATCTCCCTTCCGAAGAGGTCTAGCTAAGGATATTTCCTGTATTACTGGGTGACCTGCTTCTCCAGCGTGGCTCAGTGGAAAGAGCACGGGCTTGGGAGTCGGAGGTCACGGGTTCGAATCCCGCCTCCACCACGTGTCAGCTGTGTGACTTTGGGCAAGTCACTTCACTTCTCGGTGCCTCAGTTCCCTCATCTGGAAAATGGGGATGAAGACCGTGAGCCTCACGTGGGACGACCTGATTCCCCTGTGTCTCCCCCAGCGCTTAGAACAGTGCTGGGCACATAGTAAGCGCTTAACAAATACCAACATTATTATACACACCACCTTCTAGACCTTAAGCTCGTTGTGGGCAGAAACCTCTTCCGACTCTGTTGTAGTGGGATCGGGGAACACATCTACTGAGTTTGTTTTATTGTACTTTCGCAAGAGCTTAGTATAATAATGATAATGTTGGTATTTGTTAAGCGCTTACTACGTGCAGAGCACTGTTCTAAGTACTGGGGTAGATACAGGGTAATCAGGTTGTCCTATGTGAGGCTCACAGTCTTCATCCCCATTTTACAGATGAGGGAACTGAGGCACAGAGAGTTAAGTCACTTGCCCAAAGTCACACAGCTGACAAGTGGCGGAGCCGGGATACGAACCCGTGACCTCTGACTCCCAAGTCCGTGCTCTTTCCACTGAGCCACGCTGCCTCTGGTGTTCCGCATACGGTAAGTGCTCGATAAATATGTTTCATCGATCGGTTGATTGTATCATACTCTCCCAAGCATTTAGTACAGTGCTCTGCACATACTGAGTGTTCAGTAAATACCAGTGATTGATTGGTTGACACAACACTTGTATTAAGTGGTGATTCAGTCACTTAGAAGGGTTTGCTGGGCATTACCCTGAACACTATACTAAGCATATGGGAGAGAACAATGTAGTAGACACAATCCCTGCACCTAAAAGTCGTGGCATACTTTTAAGTGGCATCCAGTCACCGAGCGCCGTACTAAGCACTAGGTAGGGTTGATCCGATATAAGCTGATTGGGCCCAGTCCCTGCCCCTCCCGGGGCTCACAGTCATCTACCGACTCTCCGGCGCTCTCCCAAACAGTTTGTACGGTGTCTGCACGCAGTACAGCCTCAGTGAATACCACCAGCTAATTGAAGGGGAAAGAGAGAACGAGTATCGAATTCCCACTTTACAGATGAGGAGCCTGAGACCCAGGAAAGTCAAAATGTCTTTGACCCAAGGTCACACAGCAAGCAAGTGACGGAGCAGGGATTAATCTTGGTGTTTGTTAAGCGTTTACTTTGTGCAGAGCACTGTTCTAAGCGCTGGGGGATACAAGGTGATCAGGTTGTCCCCCATGGGGCTCACAATCAATCCCCATTTTACAGATCAGGTAACTGAGGCACAGAGAGGTTAAGTGACTTGCCCAAGGTCACACAGCTGGCAAGTGGCGGAGCCGGGATTCGAACCCATGACTTCTGACTCCCTAGCCCGAGCTCTTTCCACTGAGCCACGCCGCTTCACAGGCCCTGTGATTCCAAGGCCCCCTGCTCTCTTTCCACTAGGCTTCACTGCCTAAGAATACCATTAATTGATTAACAGAGCCTCCCAGTGATGGTTATTTAGCAGTGCTGACAGTCATAGAAAGGAGCAGAAAGTGAAAATGGTAATATTTAAACAGTTGTTATATGCCAGGCACTCTTCGAAGCGCTGGGGGAGATGCAAGATAATCGGGTTGGACACAGTCCCCGTCCTGCATGGAGCTCACAGCCTTAATCCCCATTTTACAGATGAGGTAACTGAGGCCCAGAGAAGAGTTTTTTGTGTGTGCGGGTTGTTGTTTTTTTCAATTGCATTTGTTAAGCACTTACTGTGTGTCAGGCATAGTCCCAACTGCTGGGGTAGATACAAGCTAATCGGGTTGGGAACAGTCCCTGTCTTTACATAGGGCTCATAGTCTTAATCCCCATTTTACAGATGAGGATTTACAGACTCTCTGAGTCTCAGAGAGTGAAGTGACTCACCCAAGGTCACGCAGCAGACAAGTGGAGGAGCTGGGATTAGAACCCAGGCCTTTCCGACTGCCAGGTCCACGCTATACTTCTCTTGATTGCTATTGTTTTTGTCCGTCTCCCCCGATTAGACTGTAAACCCATCAGAGGGCAGGGACTGTCTCTATCTGGTACCGATTTGTACATTCCAAGCATTTAGTACAGTGCTCTGCACACGGTAAGCGCTCAATAGATACTCCTGAATGAATATACCCATTAGGCCACGTGGTGTTTGGAGAACTGCTAACTCAGGGGTCCAGGTTTCAAATGTAGTCAGTGAGGAGTGCCAAGGTTCGGAGATGGGCTCCAGATGGCATCTCCGCAGAAAGTTCTCCCAGAGAGGACCTTTTGCATTTTCTCAATCCCACACGACCCCATCGGATTGGGAAGATGGATGGGCCTGCCAACCAAACCTTCGTTAGCGGGGCTCTAATCGACCCCTCTGACACCTCCTTCGCCGGACGCTGCCTCGGCGCCTTCGGCTCTCCTGGAGCGGACTCCGCTCGGCCAGTCCGTTTCTTCCACAGCAGACGGAAGAGCGCACCGTCCACTTGATTGAGACCGTCGTTGGGCAGGGATCGTCTCTATCTGTTGCCCAATTGTACATTCCAAGCGCTTAGTACAGTGCTCTGCACACGGGAAGTGCTCAATAAATACGATTGAATGAATAATTGATTAGAGAAGCAGCGCAGCTTAGTGGAAAGGCAGGTTTGGGAGTCAGAGGGCGAGGGTTCTAACCCCAGCTCAGCCCCTTGTGTGATCTTGGGCAAGCTGCTTAACTTCTCTGTGCCTCAGTGACCTCATCTTTAAAATGGGGATTTAAACTGTGAGGCTCACATGGGACACCTGGTTACCTTGTACCTACCCCAGTGCTTAGAACAGTGCTTGGCATATAGTAAATGCTTAACCAATATCATAATTTCGGAAAGCATCGGGGCTTAGTGGAAAGAGCCCGGGCTTGGGAGTCGGAGGTCGTGGGTTCTAATCCCAGCTCCACCACTTGTCAGTTGTGTGACTTTGGGCAAGTCATTTCACTTCTCTGTGCCTCAGTTCCCTCATCTGTAAAATGGGGATTAAGACTGTGACCCCCATGTGGAACAACCCGATTACCTTGTATCTACCCCGGCGCTTAGAACAATGGTCGGCACATAGTAAGTACTTAACAAATACCATCATTATTATTGTTATCATTATTATTATTAATTGACCCTGGAGACGTGGAAGGACTAGAGCCTAGGGACTTCCATGGTCTGCTCTGGGCCTTGAGGGAGTGAAGGGAGGAGAGGAGAAGAAGCGGAAGGAAAGGGAAACATGGATCCCCAAAACAGCGTGCCTTAGTGGATAGAGCACGGACCTGGGAGTCAGAAAGACCTGTGTTCTAATCCCAATTCCTCCTTTTGTCTGCTCTGTAACCTTGGGCAAGTCCCTTCACTTCTCTGGGCCTCAGTCCCCTTCTCTGTAAAATGGGGATTAAGACTGTGAGTCCCATGCTGGACGGGGACTGTGTTCAATCCAATTACCTCGTATCTACCCCAGCTCTTAGAACAGTGCCTGGTACCTAGTAAGTGCTGAGCAAACACTGTCACCTTGCCCCTTCCTACCTCACCTCGCGTCTCTTCTACTCCCCAGCCTGCACACTTCGCTCCTCTGGTGCTAACCTTCTCACTGAGCCTCCATCTCGCTTGTTATTCATTCGTTCAATAGTATTTATTGAGCGCTTACTATGTGCAGAGCACTATACTAAGCGCTTAGAATGTACAATATGGCAACAGATAGAGACAATCCCTGCCCATTGACGGGATTACAGACTAATCGGGGGAGACAGACAAAAACAAGTTAATCACTATAAATAGAATCAAGGGGATGTCCTCCTCATTAACAAAATAAATAGGTAATAAATAATATATAAAACGTGCAGAGTGTTGAGGGAAAGGGAAGGGGGAAGAGTAGAGGATGGGGGTGGGGAGGAGAGCAGAGGGAAAGTGGAGCTCAGTCTGGGAAGGCCTCATGGAGGAGGTGAGCTTTCAGTATGGCTTTGAAGAGGGGAAGGGTGTCAGTTTGGCGGAGATGAGGAGGGAAGGCATTCCAGGACAGCGGAGAGATGTGGGCCACGGGTCGACAGCGGGACGGGCGAGAACAGGGGACGGTGAGGAGGTGAGCGGCAGAGGAGAGGAGTGTATGGGGTGGGCAGTAGAAAGAGAGAAGGGACAAGGGGATGGAGAGCTTTGAAGCCAAGAGTGAGGAATTTTCTTTCGTGCGGAGGTTCCTAGACAACCACTGGAGGTTTTTGAGGAGGGGAGTGACAGACCCAGAGCATTTCTGTAGCAAGATGATCTGGGCTGCGGAATGAAGAATAGACTGGAGTGGGGAGAGACAGGAGGAAGGGAGATCTAAGAGGAGGCTGACACAATAACCCAGTTGGGATATTATGAGACCTTGTACCAGCACAATAGCAGTTTGGATGGAGAGGAAAGAATGGATCATGGCGATACTGTGAAGGGGAGACCGGCAGGCGTTGGTGACGGATTGGATGTGTGGGGTGAATGAGAGAGCGGAGTCAAGGATGACACCAAGGCTGCGGGCCTGTGAGACGGGAAGGATGGTGGTGCCATCCACAGTGACGGGGAAGTCAGGGAGAGGACAGGGTTTGGGAGGGAACACAAGGAGCTCAGTTTTAGACATGCCTCATCGCGGACCCCTGGCCCATGTCCTGCCTCTGCCTGGAATGCCTCCCTCCCCCAAATCTGACAGACAATTTCTCTCTCCCAGCTTCAAAGCCTTACTGAAGGCATTTCTCCTCCATGAGGCCTTCCTAGGCTAAGGCCCACTTTTCCTCATTTCCCATTTCTTTCTGCATCGCCCTGACTTGCTCCCTGTTTTCTTCCCCCTCCCAACCCCACAGCAATTATGTACATATCTGTAATTTTTTTTTTAAATTTGTATTGAGGTCTGGCTCTCGCACTCTGGACTGTAAGCTCTTTGTGGGCAGGGAATGTCACTGTTTATTATTGTATTGTACTTTCCCAAGTGCTTAGTACAGTGCTCTGCCCATAGTTAGCACTCATTAAATACAATTTAATGAATGAATGAAATGCCACATTTTTCATTATTTTTGAAGTTAAATGCTCTCCTCCTCGCACCGTTGAAAGACTGCATTTCCAAAAGTCTCGATTTCAGTGTGAGAATCCCACGTTAGAGCAGTAAAAGTGACTTTTTGTCTGTGGTAATAATTCATGGGTTTGAGATGTTGAAGAACTAGGTGATTTGAGCAACCAGACAGGATTCCTTCAAGAGGTTCCCAGGTCTTTAAAGTATGAAATCAGGAGACGATGACTCTGGTACTACTTACCGAATCAGTAAAAAGGCCTTTTGATCTTGCCCTTGAATGATGGCATGTTTTCATACACCGAGATTCCACTTTCTTTCAAGGATCAAATAAATCTCAATCCTGGGTTTTGGGGTTGCAGCCACGTAGAAATGCATGTAAATCTGTACATTCTAATTAAGTAAAGAGGTGCAACTCTTCCAGATTGTGTATTTTTTACCCATTCTAGTTGATAATTCTAGTATTTGTTAAGCACTTCCTATGTGCCACGTGATGGGGTAGATACAATACGATCAGATAATAATAATAAAAATAATGATGATGATGGTATTTGTTAAGCGCTTACTATGTGCCAAGCACTGTTCTGAGCACTGAGGTGGATACGAGGTAATCAGGTTGTCCCATGTGGGGCTCACAGACTCAGTCCCCATTTTCAAGGTGAGGGAAGTGAGGCACAGAGAAGTGAAGTGAGTTGCCCAAAGTCACACAGCCGATAAGCCCGTGCTCTTTCCACAGATTTCCTGTCCTACATGGGGTTCACATTCTAAGGGGAAGGCAGCACAGGTATTTCCTCCCCATATTGTTGATGGGGAAACTGAGGCACTCAGTAACAAGTGGCTTGCCCAAGTTCACTCAGCAGGCAGGTGAAGGAGACTGGATTAGCCAGCAGATCCTAGGCCTGTGTTCCCGATTAATAATAATAATGGTGGCATTTGTTAAGCGCTTACTAAGTGCAAAGCACTGTTCTAAGCGCTGGGGGGATACAAGGTGATCAGGTTGTCCCACGTGAGGCTCACAGTCTTCATCCCCATTTTACAGATGAGGATACTGAGGCACAGAAGTGAAGTGACTTGCCCAAAGTCACACAGTTGGCAAGCGGGGGAGCGGGGATTAGAACCCATGACCTCTGACTCCCAAGCCCGGGCTCTTAATAATAATAATAATGTTGGTATTTGTTAAGCGCTTACTATGTGCAGAGCACTGTTCTAAGCGCTGGGGTAGACACAGGGGAATCAGGTTGTCCCACATGGGGCTCACGGTCTTCATCCCCATTTTACAGATGAGGGAACTGAGGCACCGAGAAGTTAAGTGACTTGCCCACAGTCACACAGCTGACACGTGGCAGAGCTGGGATCTTTCCACTGAGCCACGATTAAATTAGTTAAGATAGTTAACTACTTCCCAGTTAAGTTTTAGCTAATGAACATGAACCCATATGAAGTTATACCACATCCATATTCTACTGAACATAACCATGGCCAGTCAGAAACATGCCAGAGTATTAGAGAGATTTCTGAACCAGCATATAATCATTTTGTCCCTCCCATAAAAAGCACATGTGCCATTTCAGTATGTCTGCATGATTTGTTATAATTATCAAGGGACAACACCCTCATTCCCTCAGATCTCACTTTGAACCGCTTCCATCCTTCTGCTTTTAATACTTTCGCATTGGATCCGTCGCGGTCCTTGACGACGCCCAAGTATGTCTTTCATATGGTCAGTTATCCTTTTAGAATTGATTTCATTTTTAGAACGGATTCAATCAGCAGCTACCTTCGGGACCCTCATATATACCTCCACAGTTGAAAGGAGCTGCTGACTTGAAAGAAAGAAGGTGAGAGCAATTTGGGAAAAGTCTGAGGAAGCTGGATTCGTGTTGTAGCTTGAGGTGGCCCAGGTGGGAGTTTTCAGAGAAATCCAGAGCACGTCTGACTTGAGAGTGTGCGATGAAACAAACCATCTCCCTGCTTAGGTGATTAGCTCCTGTGGACAAGACTCTGCTCTCCTACTAGACTCTTCCAAGCACTCAGTACCCTGCTCTGCACACAGAAGGCACTCAGTACATCAATCAATCAATCCCTAAAAAAATCAAAACATCAAAAAAATCAGTAAATCCATAGTAAATACTACAGATCGATCTATCTCTCTCTCCAAGGGCCCTTGCAAAGAGAAGCAGTGTGGTCTTGTGGAAAGAACATGGTCCTGGAAGTCTGAGGACCTGGGTTCTAATCCTTGCTCTGCCACCTGTCTGCTGTGTTACCTTGGTCAAGTCACTTAGCTTCTCTGTGCTTCAGCTCCCTCATCTGTAAAATGGGAATTTAGATAGTGAGACCCACGTGGAATATGTCCAACCTGATTATCTGGTGTCTGCCCCGGGGCTTAGTATAGTTCCTGGCACGTAGGAAACACCGAACAAATACCATAAAAACAAACAGCAAAGTGGAATGCGTGACCTTCTGCCGAACAAAGCAAGACCTACATGGTCTTGAACGGATCAGGGAAAACTGTCACCCAAAGAAAGAGGTGAGGAGAAGTGGGTTCACATTTCTATTCTGACCCTTGGTCCGGGGTCAAAGAAGCAGCGTGGCCTAATGGAAAGAGCCTGGGCCTGGGAGTCAGAGGACCTAGATTCTAAACCCAGCTCCTGCACGTGTTAGCTTTGTGACCCTGGTCAAGTCCCTTAACTTCTCCTCGCCCAAGTTACCTCGTCTGTAAAATGAGGATTCAATATCGATTCTCCTTCCTGCTTAGATTGTGAACTTCAGCTGGATCAGGGACTCTGTCCCACCGGAATATGTTGCATCTATCCCAGTGCTTAGTGCAATACTTGGCACGTAGTAAGAGCTTAACAAATATTATTATTATTATTAATATTGTTGCTATTATCAGCATTGTAACCCTACAAGCCAATGCCAGAACTCCACGCTGGAAGTAATCACCTTTAGCTGATGTTTAAAGCTTGGTTCCAGAAGATTTGAGCAGACAGGCCAGGAGGATTCTGGTTACACTTGCTTCTGCTAGACATCAGGCAATCTGTCGGAAGTATTTCCTAAGTGGCCACCCTGTGCAGAGCACTGTACTGTTTCTGCTTCAGACACATAAAGTCCTTACCACTGGCTCTAAGGCCCTCGATCATTTAATCCCCTCCTACCTCACCTCACTGATCACCCACATAAACCCAATACGAGCACTTGCCTCCTCTAATAATGCCAGCTTATTCACTCTACCTCAATCTGATCTATCTCACGGCTTATTTTTGTTGGGAAGACATACATTTAAATGAATTTAGAGATGGGGAAGCAATAGAATGTAGGGATTTGTACATGTGTGCTCAAAAACTGGGAGTGTGGTGAGAATCGAAGTGCTAAAGGGGTATGGACCCAAATGTGTAGGTGACATAGAAGGGAAGGCCACGACGGTGAGGAAATGAGAAGTTAGTCAAGGAAGGCAACCTGGAGGAGGTGTGCTGTTGCTGAATTGTACTTTCCAAGCGCTTAGTACAGTGCTCTGCACAAAGTAAGCGCTCAATAAATACGATTAAGTGTATGAACTTTAGACCCACTGATCTCAGTCTCTGGGGTAGGACTTTGCCTTGCTACCTTTTGCATGTTAGAGCAGAAAAGAATTTCCTTCCGACTTTGTCCTGGTAACAATTTTCAAGTAGCAGTTACAGGGAAGGGGAAGTGAAAGGAAAGAGATTCTCCCCAAATTGCCTCCTCTCAATTAGTCTTTGGGTCCCTCGAAGCGATTGGAAACGGATATCCCAGCAATCCTAAATCCTATCTTAAATGTGCGTTGTTAAGTGTGTGTGAGCCGGCCTTAGGTGTGGTATGTCGCACCCCGTGTCCGCGTAGAGCTCATCTCTGCGACCCGCCTGCAGGATAGCTGGCTGAAGACGGTTTGGGAGGCCATCTGGTCTGCTCTGGTCCAGCTCCCGCTGTGCGGCCGCTGCCAGACCCTCTAGGACTTTGAATTCGAGGGGTGGCTCAGCAAGCAGCTTCCCTCAGCCAGAAAGTCTGGGGAGCAGGAAGAGCGGCAGTCCCTCTGGGTCAGCGCGACCACTCAAGGAGTTAGGGAGGGTCATACTCGATTCCAATTTTCTCATCCTCCTGCAGCTGCTGCTTTGTTCAACTGTGTGTGTGTGTGTTTGTGATTTCCAGGCCTGGCTCGTGCTGGAGCCTGTTTCTCTGATTCTCTATACCTGTCTTTGGGTCTCTTTGTTTCTGTCTTTGTCTCACCTCTCTTCTCTCTCCATCTCTTCCCCTTCCTGTCCTTTTGTCCTCTTATTCTTGGACAGCTGTTCCCCTCTCCCACTAAATTCCCCATCCAGGAATACTCAATCTGTGAGAAAATAGTCTAATTGGTTTTTCAGTAGGAATGTCTTGGGATGTTATTCATGAGTCTATGACAGGGGTGCAATTTACATAAGAGGCGTTGGGTTGGCTTAAAAATTGTCTGGGCATTATATCAATTCTATTAAACCTGAGGCAAAGGGGTTGAATTACGGTCCACCATGGCGTCTCCTTCCTCTGTGAGTCGTACCATGCAAAATGATGAAATCTAATGTCGGTCTGGTGCCCGCTCCCTACACATGTTCCCATCTTTGAAGAGCTTGCAACCTAGCAGAGGATACAGACCTAAAACAAATTATAAGGAGATAGAAGGAAGAATATATCAAGATGAAAATATAAATGCTCCAATGGGGTGTGAGTGCTCAATCCCTTAGGTGACGTAGAAGGAAGAATCAATTATAGGGGAAAGAGGGAACGGATTACAGAGATGAACGATGACCTGAGAAAGGCCTTCTAGAAGAGTTGTTCTAGAATGTTCTAATATTGTTCTAAAATGAAGAACAATTCTGAGTATGTGTGTTTGTGTGTGTGTGTCGGTGGAGGGGTGTAACCTGCTCAAGCCAAAGAAGGAGAAAGGAATCATGCAATGCACATTAAAATAAATCCTTAGCAAAAACAAAAATATAATAATTTTATAATAATAATATTATTTTAATAGTATATGTAAGTAAAAAATACTTCTGCTAGGTCTCATTGGATAAATAATAATAATAATAATGTTGGTATTTGTTAAGCGCTTACTATGTGCAGAGCACTGTTCTAAGCACTGGGGTAGATACAGGGTAATCAGGTTGTCCCACGTGAGGCTCACAGTCTTAATCCCCATTTTACAGATGAGGTAATGGAGGCACAGAGAAGTTAAGTGACTTGCCCAGAGTCACACAGCTGACAAAGGGTAGAGCCATAAAAAAAAACAGGATTATAAAAGTAATAATAATAATTCCAGTATTTTTAAGTGCTTACACAGGGCCAAACACTATACTAAGCACTGGGTAGACAAGATAGTCAGGTCTCACATGGGGCTCACAGTCTAAGTAGGAGGGAGAATAGGTATTGAATACACTATTCATTCATTCAATTCATTCAATCACATTTATTGAGCACTTACTATGTGCAGAGCACTGTACTAAGAGCTTGGAATGTACAATTCGGCATCAGATAGAGACGATCCCTGCCCAACGACGGGTTCACAGTCTAAACGGCTGTGTAAGCTCACTGTGGGCAGAGAATATGTCTATAAACTCTGTTATATTGTATTCTGCTAAGTACTTAGTATGGCGCTCTGCACACAGTAAGCACTCGATAAATGTCATCGATTGATTGAATGCCTATTTTGCAGATTTTCCCCCAACCCTTCTTTCCCTCCCTGACTGCCATCTTCCACTCTTCGCTCTTCAGTGGTTTCTGCCCCACTGCTTTCAAACATGCTTACATTTCTCCATTCCAAAAAACTCACATGACCCCATAGCTCTCTCCAGTTATATCACCCTATCTCCCTGCTACCATTCCTCTCCAAACTCCTTGAGCGAGTTGTCTACACCCAGCGTCTCAAGTCCCTCTCTTCCGACTGTCTCCTCGATCCCCTCCAATCTGGCTTCCATCCCTTTCATTCCACAGACATCACCTGCTCAGTAGTCACCAGTGATCTCCCTTTTTGCCAAATCCAACAGCCTCCACTCCATCCTACTCCTCCTCGACCTCTCAGCTGCCTCAGACTCTGTCAACGATCCCCTTCTCCTGGAAACTTCTCATCGGTATCACTGACACTGACACTGTCCTCTCCTGGTTTTCCTCCTATCTCTCTGGCCGCTCATTCTCTGTCTCCTTCGCAGGCTCTTCCTCTGCCTCCCACATCCTAATTGTGGGAGTCCCTCAAGGTTCAGTTCTGGACCCCCTTCTATTCTCCATCTATTCTCCATCTTCAATCTATCACTGAATCCTGCTGGTTCAACATTCATGATAAAATTCACCCTCTCTTCTCCATCTAAATGGCTATCACGCTAATACGAGCATTTATCCTATCCTGCTTTGATTACTCTATAGCCTCCTTGCTGACCTCTCTGCTTCTCATCTCTCACCACTCCAGTCCCTACTTCACTCTGCTGCCCAGATCATTTTTCTAGAACAAAGCATTCAGTTCATTCTTCCCCGCTCCTTAAGAACTTCCAGTGGTTGCCCATCCACCTCCTCATCAAACAGAAATTCCTCATCATTGGCTTTGAAGCTCTCAATTACCTTGTCCTATTCTACCTCACTTTACTGCTCTTTTACAGCAACCCAGCCTGCACACTTTACTCCTCTAATGCCAACCTACTCACTGTACCTCGATCTCATCTATCTCACCGCCAACCTCTTGGCCACATCCTGCCTCTGGCCCGGAAAGTCCTCCCTCCTCAAATCAGACAATTACTCTTCCCCACTTCAAAACCTTTTGGGGGGCCCATCTCTTCCAAAAGGCCTTCCCTGACTAACCTCTCCTTTCCTTTTCTCCCATTCCCTTCTGCATCGCCCTGACTTGCTCCCTATATTCATCCTCCCTCCCAGCCCCACGGCACTTATGTCCATATTCGTAATTTATTTATTTATTAATATTAATGTCCGTCTCCCCCTCTAGACCGTAAGCTTGATGCCGGTAGGGACCGTGTCTGTTTATTGTTATATTGCATTCTCCCAAGTGCTTATTACAGTCCTATGTACACAGTAAGCCAAAAGTCACACAGCAGACAACTGGTGGAGCTGGGATCAGAACCTAAATCCTAATTATTTCCGCTCTCTTCTTTTGCATCCACCTTCTTTCAACTCCCAAAGTGGTCTGTAGACTAGATGTCAGGAAATCTTTTGTATCCACAGTCTGTCTGAAGTAAGGTGGTTCGGGGGATCTTCTTTATTTGACTCTCTGGTCTTCTGCCCCACAGAATATTGATTCACTGCAGGACCCACACTGGCTTGTGAATTACTGCACTTTAACCAATCCATAAATCAATCGTATTTACTGAGAACTTACTGTGTGCGGAGCACCAGGTACTTGGGAGACAACAATATAACAGGGTCGGTAGACGTTCTCTGCCACAAGGAGCTTATATTCTAGAGCAGGGAGTCAGGCATTAAAATCATTTCTCCACAGTTGAATCTGCAAGTCAGCTCTTTGGCTACAACTGTCTCAACTCCTTTAGATCTATTATTTCAGTCACTACGTTAGGGAAGAGAGAACTGTAGACACCCTCTACCAATGTTTTTTCTCTATTTGAAACCACACAATACTTCAAGTTCAGGATTTACATTTTTAAAATCAGAAATGATTCTGATTTGAGAGTACCACACACTCATAGAGAAGCAGCGTGGCTCAGTGGAAAGAGCACGGGCTTGGGAGTTAGAGGTTATGGGTTCGAATTTCTGCTCTGCCACTTGTCAGCTGTTTGACTTTGGGCAAGTCACTTCACTTCTCTGTGACTCGGTTACCTCATCTGTAAAATGGGGATTAAGACTGTGAGCCTCACGTGATTACCTGATTACCGTGTATCTACCCCCACTCTTAGAACAGAGTTCTGCACATAGTAAGTACTTAACAAATACCAACATTGTTATTATTATTATTATTATCTTAATTGTCATATACCGCCTTAAGGTATATTTACTTCTTTGCATATGTGATTCTTGAGTCTGCCTATAATAGTAAACTCATTTTCTTATGTCTGCTCATCTTCCCCATCTATTGTAAACCCCACAAGGGAGAGATACTGTCTTCTATTTATCTTGGAATTTCCTGCGGTGTCTACTGCATAGTATAGGAGCAGAAGCTTCTCAATAATAATAATTATTATTATTATTATAGTATTTGCTAAGTGCTTACTATGTGCTGAGCACTGTTCTAAGCACTGGGTTAGATACAGGGTAATCAGATTATCCCACGTGGAGCTCACATTTTTTTTTAAATCCCCATTTTTACAGATGAGGTAACTGAGGCACAGAGAAGTTAAGTGAGTTGCCCGAGGTCACACAGGAGACAAGTGGCAGAGGAGGGATTAGAACCCACGCCCTCTGACTCCCAAGCCCTTGCTCTTTCTTAATGCCATGGATAATTAAATAGTTTTTGATTTTTTCTACCAGGTTCACATACTTTCCAACTCATTCCCATAATTGCTGCAAATGGAGTAAGTGTAAAACGGACTAAGGTCTAGTTTCCTGTGAAAGAGGGAAAATGAAAAAGGACCTTCCTGAAAATAGGAAATTTGGGCACTATAGGTAGAATTTCATTTGGTTCCAATGGTTTTTATCACTGGGGGAAAAGTGACTACAGTCTTTTAAAGAAAATATGCAAAATGTTAAACGTGAGGATCTCAAAGACCCTTATAAGGTAGTGATGTTATTCACTTGCTTACTGATGGGAACCCTAAAGAGCAGAAAGGCTGAGTGATTTATGCAAGGTCACACAGAAAGTCAACGGCAACGTAAAACTCATCTGAAACCTTTTGAGTTTTGGCTGATTGTACAAAACCACTGAGTTCCACCATATTTCATCATGAAATCAAAGATTCCCTCTGGTAAAAGTGAGAGAGAGGAAATATCTTGAATTTTACACCTAGTTCTCTATAAACATAAAATCACTGAGGACAGTCCTGAATGTTGATATTGAGTATAAACTCAGCTGGCATTTCTTTCAAAAGCTTTGCCCGCTTCGATGTTAACTGGTTTCAACAGGGTGTCCCATGGGTTTAATTGTAAGTTGAAATCAAAACTATAATTATAAACTCTGCCTCATGGAGTTTCAATTTGGATTTGTCATGGCCGTATCAGTTTGACTCATCCGGAGACATTGAAAGTCTTCCCTAGCAATCCTGCTGAGTGCCTGGACGCATGAATGTTTATTATTCTAAGTGTCGATGATGGGATGTCAAAGAGCGGGACAGATGGAAATTGACACGAAGGGATAAACATCAAGAAACATCTTCCTAGATCTGTGATGGGAATTCTAGAGAAGGACAAAAAAGGGCCCAGACCTTAAAAAAGAGAAACTTGCCTATGGAGAAAGACCAGGATTTTGGTTCACTGATCTCAAAATTCACCGCTGAATCACAGCAAAGACAAAATTTTGTTTGAGGCATCAAGCATTCGATGTACCCAAGAAGAGCATGGTATTGTAATTTAATTCCCTCATACTGATTGTCGTGATACTTCTCTGCTGAGCACTGACTGGGTAAAAGCTTTTTCCCCACTGTCTTTACTTTGTTTCTCTCAGTACTTAGAATCAAAAAATTGGGTACTAATGATTGCAAAGATGCTGTCCAGAACATATCAGAAGAAAATGTTTGGGCTCGATGGGCTTGTAACTAAATGAGGTCCTTGTGGCTCTATTTGCTGTCTATGGCCCACCTTGCTGGGACTCTTCGCCCACACGCTTTCTTGGCCTCGATTCCTGTCTCCCTCTTTCAGTAGGTGTCCGATCTGCATCTTCTTTCTGAATTTCATCTAGTTGCTAGGTTCATGTTCCTAGTTTCTCATCTCTCTAGCTCAGTATTTCGATCTTTCCAAAGGAGTAAGAACAAGGTAGAGCTCTCTAGTTTTAAAATCTCACAGCTCCCTTTTGAAATGAGGTCCAAATTGGGAATTTCACACTGCCCTGTATCTTAAACGTTCCAGGCTTAAACGTTCTTCCTTTGAATCAATGTCTTGTTCTCTTTATCTCCAAAATAAGGCCATTTTACTTTCTTTGCCCCCCTTACTGTGTCAATGCCAAAATCATGAGGACCCTATGAGGTACTTGGATACCGAAGATCACTGGATAACAATAATAATAATAGTACTTAAGTGCTAACTTTGTGCCAGGTACTGTACTAATCTCTGGGGTAGATACAAATTGATCAAGTTGGACAAAGTCCCTTTCCCACAGAGAGCTCACACTCTTAATCCCCATTTTACAGATGAGGTAAGTGAGGCTTAGAGATAGATGTCAAGTAACTAACCCAAGGTCACAGAGTAGACATGCGGCAGACCTGGGTTTAGAACCCAGTTCCTTTTGACTCTCAGACCCATACTCTATCCTCCACTAAGCCAGACTGCTCTCCATATTCAGTGGAAAAGTCCTTTTGGTTCCGGCCTCTGTCCTTAGCTAGGGGTCTGCTCTGCCTCTCCCAGTGGGTGGTGTAGAGAAAGTGGAAGGGAAATGAGGATGGTTATCCAGGAGACACTGGGAATCTTGTGAGAATGTCTAGATAGCAAAGTCAAGGTGATAAGAGGCAGAAGAGCAGAGACGGAGATTAAAAGTCATCTGGGTTGAGTTCTACCAGACTGATTCAAGACCAGATTGGGATGAGAACCATCTCTCCCTAGAGAGTATAGAATCCTGGTAATCATAAAAATAATCGCGGCATTTGTTAGGTGCTTACTGCATGCCAAGTACTCTATTAAGCATCGGAGTAGATAAAAGTTAATCAGGTCAGACACACTTCCTGCCCAACATGTTGCTCACGGTCTAAGCAGAGGGGAGACCAGATTTGAATCCCCATTTTAAATGAGGAAGCTGAGCTGCAGAGAGACCTGAAACGGCTTGCCTGAGGTCACTCGGCACGCAGGTGTCAGAGCCAGGATTAGAACCCAGGTTCTCTGACGCCCAGGCCTGTGCGCTCTCCCTCTCGTTCCCGCTGGAATTTGCCTCACGCTTTTGTCCTAGTTTCCCGAGCATTCGGTAGAGTGAGTTTTATTCACCGAGTGCTCACTAAATATCCACACTACTACTAGTAACTGGAGGCAACAGTTCTAGGAGACCCGAATCCAAGCGACCTGGGTTCATCAGCCCATTTGGTCTAGCAGGTTTATGGGTTATGGGCTACTCGTTCATGGACTGAGACAAGGTTGAAAGAGGCCATCAGGACATGTCTGAATACAAGGGATGAATCTCCGCCCAGGGCCTGCAGACTAATGATGAGAAAGGGTTGTGGCACCCACCCAAGATTAATAAGCTGATATGCCTTGTGGGCCAGGCCTAAAGACCTGGCCCAAATTGGCACACCTCGTCACGTCAATAGTCTGGGTAGTCACGTGGGAGCAGTATGGCCTAATGGAAAGGGCACCGGCCTGGGGGTCAGAGGTCCTCTATTCTCATTCTATCGCTGCCACCAGTCTGTTTGACGTAGAGAAAGTTGGGTCATTTCTTTAGTAATTATCGTATGTGTTAAGCGCTCACTACGTTCCAGACACTGTACTAAGCGCTGCCTCACTGTTTTCATCTGGAAAATGTAGATTCGGTACCTACTTAGACTGCGAGCCCCACGTAGGATGGGGTTTTATCACCCTCACCCTTTAGTTCGGAGCTTGGCATGTAGTAAATGCTTAATGAATATCATTGCTATTATTATCGTTATCATCATCATTATTATTATTAGACAAGTCAAGGACAAGTCGGAAAGGAATGATTCCAGGAGCTGAGGGACTGATCCCCACCCTCACTCCAATTTTGCCTTCTTAAACTGACGGTTGGAAACCCTGTCTGGCAAAAGTTGAAACTGGACAAGCAACCCCAAGACCAAGGAAAATTGACCTCATGCCTATCTCATCCACCTGAGATCACCAGAGAGATGAAAGGGAGACAAAGGAAGGCAGAAACAAAGGGAACAAAGTGAATGGGGATAAAGAGAAGACAGAGATGGAGAAGTAAAATGCTCAGGATTTATGTGACTTTGTTCCACAAGCGTTTCCTAAGTTTTGTCAAACGAAGCATACCTTTGACAATCACAAATATGACAGATTGATAGTTGTAAAGTGCAGCTAGTTATGATTTATTCAAGCTCAGGGAAACAACTGATGGCATTTTGAAGCACTGGGCACATTTTTCTTTTTTATTTAGCGTATAACTCAAAGTATACCGAGTGGCGTTTCTTTTCTCCCAACTGAGCTACAATAAATTCCTTAGTAAAAAACCTCAGTTGTGACTTGAGGCCTCCTACCGCTACTTTCTGTTTTAAAGAGGTTTTAAAGAGAATGCAGTTGAAATGCTCTAAACGTAATTCAAACCAATCACTAGCTCATTTTGAGAAACATGTGAAGAACAAGTTTTAACGATTTAGCAATAAAGTCTCTCGTTCTTATTTATATAGAGGATTCCTTACCTCGAGTGCTGTAGGACATGCGAGCAAATTAAGAAACCAAGATTTAAAACACAATAAATTGGATTATAAATTTCTAATGGATTGTTAGTCTTTTAAAAAACTGGTGCAGATGGGCCCGAGATCAAAGCTGGGACAGTGAGGATGGGGGTGTTGTCTACAGTGAGGGGAAGGTCTAGGGAGGACAGTGTAAATCAATCGATTAATCGGTAATAATAATAATGATGGTATTTAAGTGCTTACTTGGTACCAGGCACTGTACTAAGCGCTGGGCACTTACTAAGCATTGGATCAGTTGATTTACTAAGTTCTTACTGTGTGCAGAACACTGTGTTAAGTGCTTGGGAGAATATAGTATAACAGAGTTGGTTGACATGCTCCATGCCACGAGCCACTGACAGTCTAGAGGGAGAGATAGACATTAAAATAAATTGTGGTGGTGAATTTAAGCGCCAGGGCCTGAAGGTAGAGAAGCAGCGTGGCTCAGTGGAAAGAGCCCGGGCTTGGGAGTCAGAGGTCATGGGTTCGACTCCAGGCTCTGCCACTTGTCAGCTGTGTGACTGTGGCCAAGTCACTTCACTTCTCTGTGCCTCAGTTACCTCATCTGTAAAATGGGGATTAAGACCGTGAGCCTCACGTGGGACAATCTGGTTACCTTGTATCTGCCCCAGTGCTTAGAATAGTGCTTGGCACATAGTAAGCACTTAACAAATACCATCATTATTACTATTATTATGAGAAGGGAGTGAGAGAAGGAAAAGGGAAGGCCTTTTGAGGAGATGTGATTTTAGTAAGGCTTTGAAGGCGGGGGAGTGATTGTGCGTCTTATATGAAGGGGGAGGGAGTGTCAGATCGGAGCCAGGACACATTTCTAGGGTCTCCTTCGCAGGCTCCTCCTCCCCCTCCCATCCTCTAACTGTAGGGGTTTCTCAAGGGTCAGTTCTCGGCCCTCTTCTGTTCTCCATTTACACTCACTCCCTCGGTGAACTCATTCGCTCCCCCGGCTTCAACTATCATCTCTACGCAGATGACACAGAGATCTACATCTCCTCCGCTGTCCTCTCCCCCTCCCTTCAGGATCGCATCTCCTCCCACCTCCGGGATGTCTCCACCTGGATATCTGCCCGCCACCTAAAACTCAACATGTCCAAGACTGAGCTCCTCATCTTCCCTCCCAAGCCCGGTCCTCCTCCTGACTTCCCTGTCACTGTGGATGGTACGACCATCCTTCCCGTCTCTCAAGCCCGCAACCACGGTATCATCCTTGACTCGTCTCTCCCGTTCACCCCACACATCCAATCCGTCACCAAGACCTGCCGGTCTCACCTTTACAATATCGCCAAGATCCACCCTTTCCTCTCCATCCAAACGGCTATCACCCTGGTACAGGCTCTCATAATATCCCGAGTGGATTATTGTGTCAGCCTCCTCTCTGATCTCCCTTCTTCTGCCTCTCCCATCTCCAGTCTATTCTTCATTCCGCTGCCCAGCTCATCTTCCTGCAGAAATGCTCTGGGCCTGTCACTCCCCTCCTTAAAAACTTCCAGTGGTTGCCTATCGACTTCTGCATGAAACAAAAACTTCTCACATTGGGCTTCAAGGCTCTTCATCACCTCACCCCTTCCTACCTCTCCTCTCTTCTCTCTTTCTACCGCCCACCCCGCACGCTCCGCTCCTCTGCCGCCCACCTTCTCAACGTCCCCCGTTCTCGCCTATCCCGCCGTCGACCCCTGGCCCACATCCTCACGCTGTCCTGGAATGCCCTCCCTCCTCACCTCCGCCAAACTAACTCCCTTCCTCTCTTCAAAGCCCTCCTGAGAGCTCACCTCCTCCAAGAGGCCTTCCCAGACTGAGCTTCCCCTTTTCCCTCTGCTCCTTCTGCTGCATCTCTGCCCGTCCTTCACCTCCCCTCAGCTAAGCCCCCTTCCCCCCGCCCTTTCCCTCTGCTCCTCTCCCTCTCCCTTCCCCTCCCCTCAGCATTGTGCTCATTTGCTCATTTGTATATATCTTTATTACCCTATTTATTTTGTTAATGAGATGGACATCCCCTTGATTCTATTTATTGCTATTGTTTTTGTCTGTCTGTCTCCCCTGATTAGACTGTAAGCCTGTCAATGGGCAGGGATTGTCTCTATCTGTTTCCAAATTGTACATTCCAAGCGCTTAGTACAGTGCTCTGTGCATAGTAAGCACTCAATAAATACTATTGAATGAATGAATGAATGAGTGGTGTGAGATAAATAAGCCTGAGGTAGACTGAGTAAGCTCGTTGTGGGCAGGGAATGTGCCAGTTATATTGTGATATTGTACTCTCCCAAGCGTTTAGTACAGTGTTCTGCCAGCAGTAGTTGCTCAAATTTGACTGAGCAGATATGCGGTGGAGTTGGGATTTGAACCCAGATCTTCTGTCTCCTAGGCCTGTGTTTTTCCACTAGGCCTCACTACTCCGGTAGCATAACCGCTTAAAGCACATTTTTACATACCTTATTTTCTCCATTCTCACCCGAATATCCTCTTCCCTTCTTCCTACCTGTGAATGAAGTTAATGACTGCTTCCACAGTTAGACTGTAAGTTCCTGGAGGAGGGGAATTGTGTCTACTAATCCTGGAGGAGAGGACTTGTGTCTACTAACGCTTCCTTACTTTTCCAAATGCTCACTGCAAAGCCCGGTAGGTGTTCAACAAACCCTCTTGAATGATTGAAAAAATATTATGATTTCCTGATCCCGCTGAGTTTACACCAAGGAGAGTTGATGGGATTTAAATCGGGTAAACTGCCTGAAACTGCAGACCACATGAATCCTTGAATCTCCCCAGTTATCAGATGTCCCTGAAGGCATTCTTTTACTTACTCCTCTTTGCCTGTAAAAGCTGATTTAGTCTCCTCTCTTCTCAGAGCCTTTTTACTTATCTCCTCTTATCTGCTCCTCACTTCCAACAAGAGAGATGCTTTCCACACCTTTTATTCCAGTCCTAGATTCAGACCCCCTTTCCTTCCGCACACCGTTGCACACTTCTAGAAGAGTTTCCTTTTTCCACCACCAACTCATAATTACCATTATCAATCAACCATAGTTACTGAGTGCTTACTATTCGTAAAATCTGGGTTTTGCAGGACGCGTGAAACATCCATCTTCCTCAAATGCCTCCCCAATAGAAAGAGCAGGGGGTCTCAGAGTCAGAAGATGTAGCTTCTAATCTTGACTCCTACTTTTGTGCTGTGTGAGGTTGGACAAGTACTTAACTTCTCTGGACTTCAGTTTCCTCATTTGATAAATGGAGATTACATTTGTGTTCTCCCTCCACCTTAGGCTGCGAGCCCCTCATGATACAGGGACTGAATTAATCCTGATCATGTTGTAATGACCCCATCTCATTACACTGGTTAGCACATATTAAGCACTGTAATAATAATGATAATAATGGTATTTGTTAAGCGCTTACTATGTGCCAAGCACTGTTCTAAGAGCTGGGGTAGAAACAAGGTAATGCGGTTGTCCCACATGGGACTCACTATCTTCATCCTCATTTTACAGATGAGGGAACTGAGGCATGGAGAAGTGAAGTGACTTGCCCATCGTCACACAGCAGACAGGTGACGGAGCTGAGATTAGAACCCATGACCTCTGACTTCCAAGCCCAGGTTCTTTCTACTAAGCCACGCTGCTGCCCCAATAATTAAGTAAGCGCTTAATAATGTTGGTATTTGTTAAGCGCTTACTATGTGCCAACCACTGTTCTAAGCGCTGGGGAAGAAACAGGGTAATCAGGTTGTCCCACGTGAGGCTCACAGTCTTAATGCCCATTTTACAGATGAGGGAACTGAGGCCCAGAGAAGTGAAGTGACTTGCCATAAGTCACACAGCTGACAAGTGGCAGAGTCGGGATTCAAACCCATGACCTCTGACCCCCAAGCCCTGGCTCTTTCCACCGAGCCACGCTGCTTCTATGCTTAACCAATACAATAAAAAAAGAGAAAAAAGCAGGAAAAAGTATCGTTACGATTATTACTCCTCTCCTTCCAAATAAAGGCATATTGGAGGAGAGAGGAGCAAACAAGCCCAAGAGAGATGTTCAAAAGACTTAGTATCTCTATATGATAATTGTGGAATTCATCAAACACTTAGAATATGCCAAGCACTGTGTTAAACTCTGGGGATTATAAAATACAATCCGATTGGACATAGTCCCTGCCCCACATGGGGCTCACAAAGTAAGGGGGAGAGAGAAGAGGAATTTCATCGCCATTTTACAAGCAAGGAAACTGAGGCACACAGCACCGATTGGGTGCAAAGCACTGTACCAAAGGCTTGAAAGAGCACAGTAAAGATAGTAGACATGATCCATGGATTCAGGGAGATTACACTCTAGTACGGGAGCCAGACACTGAAATAAGCAAAGATCTACGTATGCCTCTTCTCCAATATGTCTATTGCCGAGTTAATGGAGCATGCGAGGGAGAATAAAAACAGGACATCCTAAGGGTCAGTAGGTTGTTTAGTTTTTAATTAGAGTGGGTCCAACTGCTGCATTACATTAGTCTCAGACATTCCCATCCTCACTCTTCTGGGAAAAATGTCCCTTTTTTCTACTAGTCTGTTAAGTATCTCTTTTTTGAGAGAGAACATTGCTTTTAAACATCTCAGAAAGACTATCAGAACTATTTCATCCCCCAAAGCCGAATAAAAATACTTTTTTTTTTTTTTTTGGTGGGGAGGGAAGGGGCACATCATCTGTGCTCCCCTTAATGTATTGAACCTCCTTATCTGTTCTGCCGGGAGTCTTCTTGGAGAAGAGATCGCCATGGTACCTACCTAATACTCTAGAAATAATAACACTTTGCATTTACAAATTACCTTTCATCCAGTCATCTCAGAATCTTTATCAGTATCAACAAAGCCTCAGGCATCTCAGCAAGGAGATGGGTTTTCTGGTGTTCCTGGAGTGAACTATAAGAATGCTCTCTCCCTCAAGTCTTCTCACTCGTACTCCAAAGACCAAATAAGAATCAGAACCCCTAGGACCTCGTAATTAATCCCTGTACTACCAAATGAGCCAGAGTTCCTTAAGAGGAAAATTGAAGAACTAGTGCAAAGAGAAGCAAAGTTCTCAAAAATGTCAGAATTATTATTATTAAGTCCACATTGAACTATACTTTTATGGCATCATATTGATTGGATGCTTGCAAGGCTCTCGCAGTGAGAATGTAAGCTCGTTGTGGGGAGGGAACGTGTCTACTAACTCTGCTACACTGCACTCTCCCAAGTGCTTAGGATAGTGCTATGCAGCATGGCTCAGTGGAAAGAGCACGGGCTTGGGAGGCAGAAGTCATGAGTTCGAATGCCGGCTCCGCCACTTGTCAGCTGTGTGACTGTGGGCAAGTCACTTCACTTCTCTGTCCCTCAGTTCCCTCATCTGGAAAATGGGGATGAACTGTGAGCCTCACGTGGGACGACCTGATTCCCCTGTATCTACCCCAGCGCTTAGAACAGTGCTCGGCACATAGTAAGCGCTTAACAAATACCAACATTATTATGCACACAAGTAAGAGCTCAATAAATGTAATTGATTGGCTCATTTAAGATTGTCCAAAAGGGCAGCTCATTTAAGATTGTCCAAAAGGGCACAGCCACCGTCCTACCAGGAGGTCACAGTCTAAGGTATCGGAGAGCATATCTAATCGCCACATTACAGATCAATCAGTACACGAGCATTGCGATATATTATACGACAGCATTATTTGAAAGCAGTGGGGAAGGATCCACTGGAAAGTGAATGGTTGAAGATGGCGGACAGGGAGGGACAAAAGAGGGGGCAAGTGGTTTGAAAAGAGAAGCTGCGAAGCAGCGTGTCTTAGCGGAAAGAGCCCCGGCTTGGGAATCAGCGGATGTGGGTTCTAATCCCGGCTCCGCCACTTGTCTGCTGTGTGACATTGGGCAAGCTACTTAACGTCTCTGTGCCTAAGGTTCCTCAACTATAACATGGGGATTCATTATCCATTCTCCTCCTTCTTATGCTGTGAGTCCCATGTGAGACAGGGACTGTGTCCAACCTGATTAACTTGTATCTACTCCAGTGATTAGAACAGTGTTAGACACACAGTAAGTACATAAACAAATGACATAAAAAAGGAAGGAGGGGCCGGAGCCCATGAGGAGCTTCCATGGAGGGGATGAAGAAACTAAGGTACGGAGGTCAAGTGAGTTCCCAAAGTTCCATAGCAGATCAGTGGCCAGACTGGGATTAGAATCCCGGTGTCTTTTATTGTGTTATATTGTACTCCCCCAAGTGCTTAGAAATCAATAGTATCTATTGAGCGCTTACTATGTGCAGAGCACCGTACTAAGCACTTGGAATGTACAAATCGGTAACAGATAGAGACAGTCCTTGCCCTTTGAAGGGGTTTACAATCTTAGAACAGTGCTCTGCACGTGGTAAATGCTCAATAAATTCAATAATAAAAATAATTTTGGTATTTGTTAAGTGCTTACTACATGCAGAGCAATGTTTCAAGCCCTGGGGTAGATAGAGGGTCATCAGGTTGGCCCACGTGAGGCTCACAGTCTTCATCCCCATTTTACAGATGAGGTAACTGAGGCATCGAGAAGTGAAGTGACTTGCCCACAGTCACACAGCTGATGAGTGGCGGGGCCAGGATTTGAACCCGCGACATCTGACTCCCAAGCCCGGGCTCTTTCCACTGAGCCACGCTGCTTCTCATCATGTTGGTATTTGTTAAGCGCTTACTATGTGCAGAGCACTGTTCTAAGCGCTGGAGTAGATACAGGGTGATCAGGTTGTCCCAGGTGGGGCTCACAGTTTTAATCTCCATTTTCCAGATGATAATAATAATAATAATAATAATGTTGGTATTTGTTAAGCGCTTACTATGTGCCGAGCACTGTTCTAAGCGCTGGGGTAGACACAGGGGAATCAGGTTGTCCCACGTGGGGCTCACAGTCTTAATCCCCATTTTACAGATGAGGTAACTGAGGCACCGAGAAGTTAAGTGACTTGCCCAAAGTCACACAGCTGACAAGTGGTAGAGCCGGAATTCGAACCCATGACTTCTGACTGAGGTCACTGAGGGACAGAGAATCTATTCATTGCTATTGTTCTTGTCCATCCGGCTCCCCCGATTAAACCGTAAGCCCGTCAAAGGGCAGGAACTGTCTCTATCTTTTACCGATTTGTACGTTCCAAGCCCTTAGTCCAGTGTTCTGCACGTAGTAAGCACTCAACAAATACTATTGAATGAATCGAATGAATGAATGAAGTGACTTGCCCACAGTCACACAGCTGACAGGTGGCGGAGCCGGAATTCGAACCCATGACTTCTGACTCCCAAGCCCGGGCTCTTTCCACTGAGCCGCGCTGCTTCTCAATGGACTGACTGATTGACTGACAGTGTCCTGACTCCCCGAGGGCCCTTTCCCTCGGCCAGGTTCCCTCCCATAACATCAGCCTACTTACCAGGCCGTACTACTTTCCTACATGAAATTTACACGATAGAGACACCGGCTTTACCGTCCTCAATCAGCTCCACCCCTCCTACCTTCCCTCTCCGATATCCTTCCACAGCCCAGCCCCCACACTCCTCTCTTCTAGTCCCAGCTTGCTCACAGTGCCTTAATAATAATACTAATCATAACCATAATAATTGTGGTAATCATTAAACACTTACTGTGTGCCAGGCACTATACTATGCGCTAGGGTGGATACGTGCCAATTGGGTTGGACGCAATCCTTTCCCACACAGGGCTCACAGTCTTAATCCCCATTTTTCAGATGAGGGAACTGAGGACCAGAGAAGTGAAGTGATTTGTCCAAGGTCTCACACGGAGAGAGGTGGCGCAGCTGGGATTAGAACTCAAGACCCTCTGACTCCCGGGTCCGTGCTCTATCCACTCTGCCACGTGTCGGTCTCACCGCTGTCCCCTTTCCCACCTCTTTCCTCTGGCCTGGAACTCCCTCTCCCCCATATACTTCGGGCCAGCACTCTCCCCACCTTAAAAGCCTTATTAAGGTCAAATCTCCTCCAAGTGTCCTTTTCCAACTAATCCCTCTTTTCCCTGACTTCCTCTCCCTTTTGTCTCATTTATGGATTTGGAGCTTTATCTTTTGGGAACTTGATATTTGCCCTTATCCTCAGCCCCACAGCACTTATGTACATAGTTGTAATTTATTTATAGTGCTATCTGCCTCCACTTCTAGACTGTAGGCTCGTTATGGGCAGGAAACGCGTCTCCAGATTTATTAAAAGTGCTCAGTAAATATCGATCCATCGATGGATTGATGGATAATACCCTGCTCAGTCTGTCGCATGGTTCCCAAAGAGGCAGCTGTGAGGTTTGGATGTCATATCACCACCGTCATTTTTATGGAAGCCGCTTGGCCTCGCGGAAAGAGAATGGGCCTGGAAGGCAGAGGTCTTGGGTTCTAATCCCTGTTTTGCCAGTTGCCAGCTGCGTGAACCTTGACAAATCACTTAACCTCTCTGTACCTCAGTTTCCCCAGCGGAAAAACGGACATTCAGTGCCCGTTTTGCCTTTAACATAAACCGTGAGCCCTGTGTGAAATGGGGACTCTGCCCATCCTGATAAACTTGTCTCTAACCCAGTGCTTAGAATAGGGCTTGACACATAGTAAGCACTTAACAATTCCCATAGAAAATCATATAGCATTTATTAAGTACCCACATACTCTTGGAGCGGGGCTGCGATCAGGAACAATCGCATCAAGCAGATGTTGCTCTCATTCTTTATCCCTCCCATGTCAAACCGCTCTGATGACCTCAAGTGACAGATCCCAAAGTCAAATGAGAGTCACCTGGAGTGTAGTTATGCTAAGAAGCCCAAATCAGGCAAGGTGGGTATGAGAGAGGGTCGAGGTATAAAGGCTGGGCCAAATGTCATCAAGTCTTCGTATAAACCTCAGCCATGGTTTTCTAAGCATCTGGACTAAATTGTGGTTTGGGGTGGAAACCATGTTACGAACATCGTTTTCCTGTAATGTCTGCCTAAAACCGGGCACCATTTAGCAGCTCTGATTTCGGTTTGAAGTTCAGAGCTTTGTTCAAAGTTAACATGATCAAGAAGGTAGAGGGGAGCCTGGGGGTTGAAGGCAAACATCGAGGTAGGAAAGAGAAGCAAGCTTCCCCCGGCAGATGGAGGAGCTCAGGATCAGGCAACCTGCTGTATGATACTCTCTCAAATGCTTAGTACAGTGTTCTGCACACAATAAGGACTCAGTAAATACCATTGATTGATTGACTGACTGGTTGGCTTTCTCTGCTGGTTCACTAGCGATCAGCAGCATGAGAAGCAACATTTCCTAGTGGGCCTGGGAATCAGAAGGTCATGGATTCTAATCCCGGCTCTGCCACTTGCCCGCTGTGTGACTTTGGGCAAGTCATTTAACCTCTCTGGGCTTCAGTTCCCTCATCTGCAAAATGGGGATTAAGGCCGCGAGCCCTACGCAGGACAGGGACTGTGTCCAACCCGACTATCTTGTATCTTCCCCAGCGCTTAGGAAAGTGCCTGACACATAGTAAGCATTTAACAGATACTATTATTATTATTATCACCAGAACTTAACCTTATGGTCAGGAATGTGTCTGTTTATTGTCGTATTGTATTCTCCTAAATGCTTAATACAGGGCTCTACACATAGTAGGAACTCAATAAATACGATTGACTGAACTTAAGGAAGGGCTGGGCTGACCAACATCCGTGGGACATTGTCCTTCACTTCTCCATCCCTCATGTTTCTATCTCTCTGGTGAGTTTTTAATTTATTTACTGGTATTTGTTATGTGCCAGGCATTATGTGCTGGGGTGGGCACAGGCTAATCACGTTGGACACCGTCCATGTCCCACATGGGGCTCATAGTATTAATCGCCATTTTACAACTGAGGTAAGTGAGGTACAAAGAAGTTAAGTGACTTGCCCAAGGTCACACGGCAGACAAATGGTAGAACTGGAATTAGAACCCGGGCCCTTCCGATTCCCAGGCCCATGCTTTATCCACTAGAAAATACTGCTTCTGAGTTCTGAAACAATAATACAGTGCTAGAACATGGCGTGTTTGCTTCTTTTAAGGTCACAATGTGAGCCTGTTGTGGGTACAGATTGTCTCTCTTTATTGCTGTATCGTACCTTCCAAGGGCTCAGTACAGTGCTCTGCACACAGTAAGCGCTCAATAAATACGATTGAATGAATGAGTGAATGAATTAATGAACATAGGTCTGGGAATTAGGGCTGGGTTCCAATCCCAACTCTGTTACTGGCCTGCTGTGTGACCTTGGGCAACTCACTGAACCTTCCTATGCTTTTGTTTTCCATCTAGAAAATGGGCGCGATATCCATTCATTCAGTCAGTCATATTTATTGAGTGCTTATTGTGTGCAGAGCACTGTACTAAGCACTTGGGATATTACAATATAACAATAAATGACACATTCCCTTCCCACAATGAGTTTACGGTCTATATCTCCCTCCCTACCCCGTGGGAAAATATCATCTGCCATCTTTCCCGGGTTGTAGCATCGTACAAGACATACAGTGAATGCTCAATAGATCCCATAACTGTCTTGGAGAATAGTAATGGTGGTATTTGTTAAGCGCTTATGATGTGCAAGACACTGTACTAAGTGTTGGGGGATACAAGGCGATCAGGTTGTCCCACATGGGGCTCACAGTTTTAATCCCCATTTTGCAGATAAGGGAACCGAGGCACAGAGCAGTAAAGTGACTTGCCCAAAGTCACACAGCTGACAAGTGGCGGAGTCAGGATTCGAACCCATGACCTCTGACTCCCAAGCCCTGGCTCTTTCCACTGAGCCACGCTGCTTCTCTAATGAAGCGGTGGGTGTGTCAGCTTGTTTCCACGCCTCCCTCTCTTCCGGGATGTTTACCTGACTGCCTTCTCCACTGCTCCAGCCATGACAAGCCGAGGGAACCCAACACAAGGCGGGGTTGTGAGCCCTGACAACACCGGTGACCTGTATTCCCTCCTGACTCCGGCGACTCCCTTCACCTTTAAACCCAAGCCACCTAAACTCCCCCAGCCTCACCCCCTCCAGAGCGGCCCATTTGGCAAATGCCTTCTCTGCAGAACCCACACCGGGCTGCTGCACCTGGCCTTCCCTGACTCCTATCTGATCGCCCAGTCTTGGAGGGAAGCGTAAAGGATTTTAATTTATCCTAGCTCGATCCTTTCTTCCTTTGCCAAGGACATCAGCTGTGAATTCCTGTGAGATTCCTCTGAATCTAGTGTCACCCTTCCTTCCACCATCCCTCTTTCCTTGGAACATTTATTTTTAGAATAGGCAGCATTGTGGCCTCCTTCCCAGTGATTCACTGTGATTTCGCACCCCCCACAATACTTGTCTTCACCCTTAACCACCAGTCTGCCCTTTTCCCTTGGAACTCTGTTTCTGAACACTGACAGCATTTTATTTTCCAAGAAGCCCCATAGAGAACCTAGCCTAGGAGAAAGCCAATGGGATTGGGGAATCAGGAAGCCGAGGTTCTAATCCCAGTTCTGCTCCAATGTGACTTGTGGGCGAGGTGCTTGTTGACCTCTCTTTGCCTCAGTTTTTTCATCTGTGAAATGAAGATTAGGCACCCACTCTGCCTACCTCCTAGGCCCCATGCGGAACAGAGATTGTGTCCGGTCTGATTATTTTGTACCTACTCCAGTGTTTAGCCCAGTGTTATAGCATAGACGAAGGGCTTAATTCAATGTCATTTTTCCTCCTCCTCTTCCTTCTCTTTCTCCTCTTCCTCCTCCCCTTCTTCCTCCTCCTCCTCCCTCTCTTCTTCTTCCTCCTTCCCCTTCTCCTCCTCTCCTTCTGCTTCCCTTTCTCCTTCTCCTCCTTTTCCTCCTACTTCTTCTTCACAATAAATGTTACCAACCCCACCTAGAAGCCAGCAGAAAGGCTTAGAAAGTAAGTCTCGGCCTCGAAGTTTCCAGTTTCTCTTCTGATTTTCTGAGTACTTTAGAACATATCCTTCTAGACCTCAGTTTCTTGGGTGTGTCACACAGATACTTAGAAGATGAAAAAAAGACAAAGGTCACAAGCAGCGTGGCCTAGTGGAAAGAGCACGGGTTTGGGAGTCAGAACTGAGTTCTAATTCCGGCTCTATCTCTTGCCTGCTGTGTGATATTGGGCAAGTCACTTAACTTCTCTGTGCCCTGTTTCCTCAGCTGGATAACGGAGAGTAAATACCCAATCACCCTCCTCCTTAGTCTGTGAGCCCCATGTAAGAGAGGGACTGTGTCCAACCTGATTATCTAGAGAAGGAGCATGCCTTAATGGAAAGAACATGGGCTTGGGAGTCAGCGGACGTGGGTTCTAATCCCACCTCTTCCACCTGTCTGCTGTGTGACCTTGGGCAAGACTCTTCACTTCTCTGTGCCCCAGGTACCCCGTCTGTGAAAGGGGGATTAAGACTGTGAGCCCCACGTGGGTCAACCTGCTTACCTTGTGTCTACCCCAGCACTTAGAACAGTGCTTGTCACATAGTAAGCCCTTAAGAAATACCATAATTATTATGATTTCTATCTTGTCTCTACCCCAGTGCATAATGTAGAGCTTGGCACAAAGGAAATACTTAATAAATATCAACAGTATTATTATTAACTGGTTTTAGTGAAGGGCTTTGAGATCCTGGATGGAATCCTGAAGTATGGATTACAGCGAGTCCTGGATTCCCCGTTGAAAATGCGATTCTTATTATCAATGAACATCTTAAAATATAAACACACACCTATCTGTATATGATAAGAGGTCTAAAGACAGGGAGACTGCCTGCGTTAGAGCTCTGAATGCCAAAGGAATCCTGCCAGGGGTGAGTGGAGCATCTCTCTAAACAGAGATGAAACATCTGGCTGGCCCGATATGAGATTCTGGGTGGCCAGATGACCCAGGCGGTAGATACTCACGAAGGTGTGGAAATCCACCGAAGGAGGGAGGTGGAGGAGAAAGAAAGAGCTGGGCAGAGCCAGAGAGCTGGAGCGTGTGAGGGAAATACCGGCCTCTTTCGTAGGTCCCGGCAAGCTCTGCATCTCCTGCCTCCCCTCCTCCCCCAACCGCCTCAGATGAATTCTTCAGCCTCGGACTCGGGAAACTCAGATGTACATGTCCAGACGCATTTAAGGAGTGAGAGTCTGACTGCCGGCCGAGCCAGGAAAAATGCCCACTCACTCGGTCAGGGCATCTGTCACCTAAATAAGGACTGCAGACTCCAGTTGCAGATCTCTCTTGTCTCGGGGTTCAGTGCAACAGATGTGGAGTTAAAGCGTGGACTCTTACAAGATATATGGCAGTGTACAGGCTCCTCTAGCAGGAAAGTCTGTGTGTGTGTTTGTGCGAATGCGCGCGGGTAGAGGAGAGGGGTTTCTGTTTTCCTGTTTCTCAATCGTCGGTCTGTGTGACATTCCCAACCTTCCATTTTCTGTTTGGCCTTTGACCTTCTTTCTTTCCTCCGCGTCCCTGACTTCCTGATGCCCACAGACAGATCCCGGGGGGGAGTTGGCTGTGTGGGTGGTTTATGGATAAGCAAGAGGCACCATTTTTCTTGCTTTATCACCCAACAGGCTTTTTCACAAAGATGGCCACACTGTGTGTGTCACGAGCCCCGGGCCCTGCTCTATGGGTTCCAAACCTGCCCTTCCTTCCAGGCTGGGAAGCTGCTCTGAGGGTTCCAAATCAGCGCTTCCTCCCGATCTGGGAAAACCCACCTAGAGTCTCCTAACTAGTTCAGTAGGTCTGAGGCGGATCCTACCAAACGTAATGACCGGGAATTTCCTAGAGCGGGCGTTCTGTGCCAAGTTCAGAAATGCAATTGCAATTCTGATTGAAAAGGGGAAACGCATACACTCGCACGCACCAAACGTAGCTACCAGTCTGACTGTTTTTGGCTCCACGTTTGTGGAGATGATCCCACATGAGAGAAGTTCGGGGAGTCCAGCTTGGCTTGGGGAGGCCGCGATGATTTCGTGATGGCTGCGGGCGGTGGACTGGACTCCCGGTACGAGTCTTAGCTCCTTCACGGTTCACAGGGGCCACGACACCTCGCCGTGGCCCACGGCACATTCTGGTTATTAGCTCATGGCATGCGCGTTTTCAGCATGGTATCTCGGCTTTGGCTAGCTCCTCGTGACTCAAGGTGACCGCCTTTAATCTGCCTTGGGCCTCACAGTAGCTCCTATGTGGCATTTGTTGATTGGTCCGGGTCCGTTACCGGGTAATGCCGGGAGGGAAGACCACGTCTGTCCCCGTGCCTGCCCCGCCAACCGGCCCCGCGACGATCCTCGCTGTTGTTGTTCGAGGGTTAAAAAACAACAGTCACTGGTGAAAGGGCTTCTCGGCCAACAAAAAGGCCTCTGTGGACTCACCGCACTGTGTTCCAGCAGGAATATGTCTGGCAGCGATGAGAGAATGAGTGTGGTTTTGCTCAAACTACTATCACCGTGGTCCAGTTCTTTCTGAGGACTCTTGGGCCTGTAGCATGGCCTAGTGTGGAAAGGGCCTGGGCCTGTGAGTCAGAGGATCTGGGTTCTAATTCCAGTTCTTCCACTTCCTTCCTGTGTGACCTTGGGCCAGTCACTTAACTTTTCGGGGCCATAGTTTCCTCATCTGTAAAATGGAGATTGACTATTGTCTCCCTCCTACTTAGACTGTAGGCTTCCCAGAGACTGTGTCTACTCCGATTATTATATATCTATTCTAGTGCATAGTACAGTGTTTGACACGCTGAAAGTGGTTAACGAACATAGAAAGTTGTTAGCAAACACCACCGTTATTATTACCTGAAGTTCCTGGACCGAGGCTCATCGATCAATCAATGGTATTTATTGAGTGCTATGGGCAGAGGACTGTACTAACCACTCGGGAGAATACAGTACAAGAGAATTAGCAGACACATTCCCGGCCTATAACGAGCTTATAGCCTAGAGAGGGAGACAGACATTAATATGAGTAATTTATAATATATAATTTAAAGATATGTACATAAGTGCTGCGGGGTTGGGGATGGGGCAAATATCCTGAGTCTCCTTAGGGGCTATCCAGCCTGGGGTCTTTCCAAAGGCTGTTTAAACTAAATCATTTTGCATATTAGAGGGTTGATTGGGCCACCTTTTGGTTCATTCTTAGGAAATATTGTGTCATTATCTCACATTCTCTGATGCTAACCACGTGCTAAACTTAATAATGAACATAAAGGTTGAGTTCCTGCCCAGAGAGTAATAATGTAATTGGAGCCAGTCATCCACAGAATCATAAAATGGAGAAAAAGTTTATGAGGAAAAAAATGAAACGAACTGGGGTTACTTAACCTAATTATGACATTTATCAGACACTTACTATTGGCTAAGCATGTTGTAGTTAAAAGGTTATGGGAGAGAGGCCATAGCCCAATACAGAGCTCAGATTCTTATCCCCATTTCACGGATGATGACGTTGAGGTTCAGTAGATAGAGCATAAGCCTGGGAGTTAAAAGGTCATGAGTTCTAATCCCGGCTCTGCAACCTGTCTGCCGGTTAGCCTTGGGCAAGTCACTTCACTTCTCTGTGCCTCAGATCCCTTGTCTGTAAAATGGGGATTAAAACTGTGAGCGCTATGTGGGGCAGGGACTGTGTTCAACCCGATTAGCTTGTATCCACCCCAGCGCTTAGTGCCTGGCACACAGTAAGCGCTTATCAAATACCATAATTATCGATTAATTATTATTACGGAGATGAAATGATTTGCCCAAGGTCGCACAGCGAGCCAAGGGAGGAGCTGGGAGTTGAACCCACGTCCCGTGACTACCAGTCCCATGCTCTTTCCACAGGTGGTAGCTCTAGTCTTTGTGTAGGTGGAAGGAAAATCATTGCAAGGATGGGGAATTCCCAAGATTTCTAGAGAGGATGGAAAAAGAGGAAATTGGTTTAGCTGCACCTCCAAGACTCTAAATTACATGTAGGGAAAAACTTCTCAATTGTATAAGTATTAGTAATGTTGGTGGTAAAGGTATTTATTGAGATGCCCCTGAGTTGAATACGCTATACTAAGCATTTGGTAAAGTTCAGTAGAAGTATTAGATATGTAAAGTGTAAATACATTTACAGTAAATTAGTTTTACATGGATACTAGAATCAATTATACATGTATACTAGAATCAACTATACATATAAACTAGAATCAATTATCCATGTGAATATAAATTCTGAGGGAGAGTATGAATTAACAGATACACATGAGTAAAATTGTCTGATGGGTCAATGTGATTTAAAAGTGCAAATGGTTGAAAAACTTGAAAAGGTTGCCATGAGAGCCTAGTGAATTCTCTGGAGATATTTAAAGATAGGCATCTTTCTGCTGGGATCCTTCTTTCTCATCCTGGATTTGCATAATCTTCTTCACCAAAAAAAAAAAAGAATTGTGGAAAAAAACCGCAGAAATACATTGGTTAGCACAGTGCGTGACACACAGAAAGCACTTAATAAATACCAACATTACTATCCCCAGTGCACTAAAATATAACAGCAGAAGTTCTTGGGGGCTAAATCGTCAGTCAGTCAATCCAGGAATTCCTGAGTAATATCAAATTTGGTACTGCAACACTGGGGACTAATCAAGGCCAGATTGGTTCGTATTTGGGATTGGTGTTGGCAGGGGCGGGATTGGATACAGATGCTCAGTGTGCTCAGACCTGTTTTTCTTTTCCCTTGGGGAGACCTGCCCCCCTCGCCCATCGTCATCTGTGGAAGGAAGAACATCAGATGAGGCCGTGGACAGGTCTGATATTGTGCTGATTGAAAACCTACGATGAAGATGAAGGCAAAAATAGAGTTAGTGAGAATTTCGTTTCAGTGCATTCAGAGGGGGCTAAGTCATCCCTGGCGAGTCCTAAGAGCTATAGTTATTGGGCAACAAACAGCATTTCTCTTGGTGAATAGGCTTCCCTAAGTCTGGGGAGGAGAACTCTTCCCCCAGCTATCGGTGTCTGTTGAAAGTAAAATAAACAGCACTCAAAAGGGGATTATCCACAGACTGCAAAATTGGAGTTCCAGTCATTTTTATGAACCAGTTTAAAATGATCCAGTCTCCCGCCACCCAACCCCCACCTCGACCTGAGCTGGTCACCACAACAAGAGAGAAGGAAAAAAAAAAAAGCGGCGGGAGGTGGGATATCAATTTGGTTTTTGCTCTCTCCCCGGAGTGAACGTTCCCGAGATTTTTAACCATCAGGTCAGCTGGGTTCTCTCTTGGACACTCTGTTGGCTACCCAAGCTGTGGTGGCTTTTGCCACACTGCTGAAAGAGATTTTACAGAGCCCCTGTGGGTGAGGGAGGAGGCCGGGCTGAGGCGGAGGAATAAATAAATCATAACTCCCTGACAAGCTGCTTCTGATGACTGCTCTCTCCTGCCTCACTCGAGGAACCTTTTGGATTCTGTTTTATGGGTTTTTGTGGTTTGAAACGTTCCATAAATCTCCATGAACCTTTCAGAGTCCCCCTTTGTGTTTCATTCACACGTCTTGGCAGTTACCTTTCATATTAGAAGCATGGCTACCCACCCAGGTCCCCCAACCCAGAAAGTCTTTCTGAGCCTCGCAAAGACTCAGAAAACTCCTCTCGATCCTGGCTCCTCCCTTCCCTCTGCGATTGTTTCCGTACTCATATAACTGGCAACGCGCTGGGGTGATTAAAGATCTGGAAAGGTTTAATGGACCACCACCCAAAATCATAATTGGGGAAGTGAGCATTTTTAAAACACTGGTTGGTCTTGGTACTGGAGCAGAGCTGTATTTTCCTAGGTCGGAGGTAAAATCTGGAATTAATATTAACCAGTCGGGGCTTATCCAGTCCACGGATGGATGATTTATTTTCAGATCTGTAATGAGGACGTGCCTGCCGATATATATTCAGGTATATATTTGGGGCAGGGTCAGTGGGCTGCTTTTAGCTTGGATGGGAAGATGAGAACCAGAATCACCCGCAAACAAGTCGAACCCTGGCTCGGACATTCCTGAGCCGATAGGGGAAGATGGATCCCTTGGGTGGGTGATGAGAAAATAACTTCTATTCTATTCTATTCTATTCTATTCTTTCTATGGGTCCTTTCGTCGGGTGGGTGGGATGGATTTTTAATTAATTCACCTCTGGGGATGACTGTCTTTTGTAACCACCCAACACTGTGATCATCATTCCGATATCCAAGTGCATGTTGGGAAGGTGTACAGGAAAACATTATAGCAGCATAGGAAGGAGTGGCAAAGTGGTTTCCAAAATTTCAATTGCCTCCTCAGTATTCGCCTTCTTTTTCTTGGGAGATAGTCCAACTATTCTAAACTAACTCTTCCTCCTCTTCTGATAGATATATAGATTTTCCTATTGCCTTTCCTCAATCTCAGTAGGCCGGGGACCCCTTCCTTCAATTTCTAGTTTTTCCTCTCTCCCCCAAGTACACTTTTCACCCCTCTCTCTTCAGGGAATGCTCCTGTTGCGGCTTTCAATCTTCCCTCCTCCCCTACAGACACTCAACGCTCCTCTACTAAATATTCCCAGTTAGGGTTCCAGGGAAGGGGAGAGAAGAGAGAGTGTCTAGGCGTAGCCCTTAAATATGACAACACCTGGGGTCTGCAGGATAGAATTCCGATCTCTACGGGGACTTGATGAGCCCCAAACCCCTTACATTCAAATGATTCTGGGAAATTACATGCAATCGCTTGAGTCTCATTCCAATTCCTTATCTTCCTCCTGAATCTTGTTGGCCTCAGCTCACTTAAACAGTGATTCCACTGAACGGGGAATATGTTCTGTTTCTTTGTTTTGCCGAGTGCTAAGCATGGTTAAATGATTAAGAAGTGCTGAAAAAACATGGACTTTCAAATGGACTCTGCAACCTACCTAAGGAAAGTGAGTGAAAGTTGTGGTCAGAGAGGAGAATTTGAGGAAAAGACCAAATTCATGCCCAATATCATCTCAGTTTCTAGGGAATCCGTGATTTCATTAAAACTGTTGTTCAAGAAATTACCAAGCCCTAATGGTCAACAAGGCCTACTGGAAAAAGCATGGGCGTGGAAGTAAGGAGACATGAGTTCCAATCCCAGCTCTGCTCCTGTTCTACTTTGTGACCTGGGACAAATCATTTTACCCCTAAGGCCCTCACATCCCTCATCTATAAACTAGGAATAAGATACCCACTCTCACTAACTCTTAGATTCTGAGCCCCATGTGGGGCAGGGACAGTAGCTGATCTTCAGCACCAACGCTTGGAAGTTTTATTCAAAATTACACCGAATCAGTCATTCATTCAATTGTATGTATTGAGCGCTTACTGTGTGCAGAGCACTGTACTAAGCCCTTGAAAAATACAATTCAGCAACAGAGGCAATCCCTACCAACAATGGGCTCACAGTCTAGAAGGGGAGACAGGCAACAAAACGGAACAGGTAGACAGACATCAATGGAATATAGAATATTGATAGATAAATAGAATTATAAATAATAGAATTATACATAGAATTACAGATATATGCACATCATTAATAAAATAAATAGAATAATATGTACAAATATGCACAAGTGCTGTGGGGTGGGAGGTAGAGCGAGGGAGGGAGTAGGGGCAATGGGGAGGGGAGGAGGAGCAGAGGAAAAGGGAAGGCTCAGTCTGGGAAGGCCTCCTGGAGGAGGTGAGCTCTCGGTAGGGCTCTGAAGGGGGAAGAGAGTTAGTTTGGTGGGTGTGAGGAGGGAGGGCATTCCAGGACAAGGGTAGGACGTGGGCCAGGGATTGAAGGTGGGACAGCTGAGAACAAGGCACAGTGAGGAGTTTAGTGGGGGCAGAGGAGTGGAGTGTGCAGGCTGGGCTGTAGAAGGAGAGAAGGGAGGTGAGGTAGGAGGAAGCAAGGCAGTGGAGAGCTTTGAAGACAATAGCGAGGAGTTTTTTGCTTCATTTGAAGGTTGATGGGCAACCACTGGAGATTTTTGAGGGGGGGGGGGGGGGCGCGACATGCCCAGAGCGTTTTGTAGAAAGATAATCCGGACAGCAGAGTGAAGTATAGACTGAAGCGGGGAGAGGCAGAAGGTTGGGAGATCAGAGAGGAGGTTGATGCGATAATCCAGTTGGGATATGATGAGAGATTGTACCAACAAGGTAGCAGTTTAGATGGAGATGAAAGGGTGGTTTAGATGTTGTGAAAGGTGAGACTGGCAAGTTTTGGTGGCGGATTGGATATGTGGGGTGAATGAGACAGCGGAGCCAAGGATGACACCAAGGTCGCGGGCCTGGGAGACGGGCAGGATGGTCGTGCCGCCCACAGTGACGGGAAAGTCAGGGAGAGGACAAGGTTTGGGAGGGAAGATAAGGAGCTCAGTCTTAGTTGTGTTGAGTTGTAGGTGGCAGAAGTACATCCAGGTGGAGATGTCCTGAAGGCAGGAGGAGATGCGAATCTGGAGGGAAGGAGAGAGAGAACGGAGGAGGAGATGTAGATCTGGGTGTCATCTGCGTAGAGATGATAGTTGAAGCCGTCAGAGCGAATGAATTCACCAAAGGAGTGAGTATAGATGGGGAACTGAACTGATCCTTGAGGAACCCTGACAGGGGATTGGAGGGGGAGTGGAGCCCACGAAGGAGACTGAGAATGACCGGCCAGAGAGATAAGAGAGAGAGAGAATGAACAACCAGAGAGATGAATCCATAGTAGCCTTCAAACTAGAGCCCAAGATGAGTTCAAAAGCAAAATAGCCACTCATCTCCTTAGTCTACTTTCCATCTTCTGACTAGCCCATTTTGTCTTTTCCTCATCAAGATCCTTACCCTGTGTCCCACAGTAAACGAGATCTGGCCCAATCCCCACATATAGATCAATGTGGCAGCAGTCTGTGGAACTTTCCATGACTCAACTATCTGTTTTTTTCATATATTGGATATTATCCATCAGCGACTTCCAAGTATCCTCTGATAAGTCCCTTTCATTCCATAAGAATGTCAGATTCTCCAAGGAACCCCTCCGGGGAAAGTTTGGATTGCATTTTCTTTTAATTACACCCAGCATCATAGAACATACTGTCCAGAGTAACCTGAGATTTTTGTGCTGGTAACACTCATCACATGGACACAATTTATATCAGAATACTGGCCTGGCTCTGCTGTGATTTGTACGCTTCATCTTCGGGGTATGCATTCTTGGTAGGATTTAGTGTGAGGAAAGCAACGTATAACTTGTATGGCTGGAGTCAACTGAGTTTTGGACTTGGTGAGGGATCACCCAGAAAAGCTATTAATGCCACAACATATTGCTACAATATAACATACACACATGCTGTCAGCACATTACAATAATGTGAAACCAAGATGTTATCGGGGACCCGTTTGGCCTCTCGTCTTGCGTGAATTCACGGTTTAGCCCGCTGATCACTGAAGTTCCCGTTCAGTTCCCAACCCGGCATCTAAACCTGGACCGATCAGTGGTAGAAATCTCTTCCCCATTAGACGGTGAGGCAGTGGGTTCGAGACCGAGATACTTCCATGAAGGTGAGTGTTTCCATTGCTTTTTTCCTATTTTGGGTGTCTCAGATAATGATTAAAAGTATGGTGTTTGTTAAAGTCCTATTAAGGGGCAAGAAGCAAACAAAACTTTGGGGTAGATACAAGATAAGCAAGTCGGGCACAGTTTCTGTCCCACACAGGGCTCACGGTCTAAGTAGGAGATAATAGGATTTAAACTCAATTATTCAGATGAGAAAAATGGTGGAGCTGAGATTCAGATTCCCAGGCCTCTGCTCTTTCCACGAGGTTATGCTGCTTCTCAAAACTCTTCATGAACATGAAGCTTAACTCGAGCAACTTAGACAGCTCCTCAAAAGTCTAATAAACTTTTATAATTAATAAATAAAATTCTATTGTCTTGAGGGATATTAGATTGTATTTTCCTCAGTTATATCAAATGTTATAAATTTTTCATATCGCTAGGTAGCAAACAAAAGATATTGCAACAACAGCATAGTCAGTCAGTAGTAATAATAACAATGTTGGTATTTGTTAAGCGCTTACTATGTTCAGAGCACTGTTCTAAGCACTGGGGTAGAAACAGGGTAATCAGGTTGTCCCACGTGAGGCTCAAAGTCTTAATCCCCATTTTACAGATGACGTAACTGAGGCACAGAGAAATTAAGTGACTTTCCCAAGGTCACACAGCTGACAAGTGGCAGAGCGGGGATTCGAACCCATGACCTCTAACTCCCAAGCCCGGGCTCTTTCCACTGAGCCATGCTGCTTCCTAACAGCATGGCCTAGTGGAAAGCACAAGGTCCTGGGAGTCAGCATACCTGGGATCTAATCCCCATTCCACCAGTCTTCTGTGTGACCTTGGGAAAGTCACTTAACTAATCCGTGTCTCAGTTTCCTCATCTGTAAAATGGGGCTTAAATCCCACTCCCTCCTACTTTGACTGTGGGCCCTTTACGGGACAGGGACTGTGCCTAACCCGATTATCTTGTATCCACCGCAGTGCTCCAAACAGTGCTTGACCCCATATTAACTGCTCAACAAGACCCATAATTATTATTGATGAGCACTTACTCTGTGCAGTGGGTTTGGGAGAGTACAGGAGGGAAGCAGTGTGGCCTAGTGGAAAGAGAATGGACCTGGGAGTCACGGGCCCTGCATTCTAATTTCGGCTCCACCACTTGTCTGTTTTGTGATTTTGAACAAGTCACTTAACTTTTCTGTCCCTCAGTTACCTCATCTGTAAAATGTGGATTAAGACTGTGAGCCCTATGTGGGACAGGGTCTTTCTACAACCTGATTCTCTTGTATTTACCCCAGGGCTTGATAAAGTGCCTTGCACATAGTAATAATAATAATAGTATTTGTTAATTACTTACTAGGCGCCAAGCAGTATTCTAAGCACTGGGGTAGATACAAGGTGTTGTCCCACGTGGAGCTCACAGAATTAATCCCCATTTTACAGATGATGTAACTGAGGCCCAGAGAAGTGAAGTGATTAGCCCAAAGGCACACAGCTGATAAGTGGCGGAGCCCACAAGCTCTGACTCCCAAGCCCATACTCTTTCCACCAAGCCATGTTCCACTTAACACATACCACCAAAAAAGTAGACCTGATCTCTTCCTTCAAGGGGCTTACAATCTAGTGAGACAGAAATTTAAATGAATTGCCGACGGGGGAAGCAACATATACCTTAGGGCAGAAATGAAAATATCATTCTCTGTGAACTCCCTGAGAGTGCATATCCTTTCCAATTGAGACCTCCAGTGAAAAGAGATTCCACTAAGCTCCCTCTAGATTGTAAGCTCATTGTGGGCAGGGAATACTTCTGCTTATTGTTGTACTCTCCCAAGCGCTTATTACAGTGATCTACACATAGTAAGTGCTACGTTAATACGAATGAATAAATTTTCCTCTATGTCCTCTAGACTGTAAGCTCCTGGTGGGCAGGGAATGTGTCTATCAACTTTGTTATACTCAATCCAGTGACCTGCAGAGAGTAAGTGCTTAGTTAATAATAATAATAATAATAATGGTATTTGTTAAGCACTTACTATGTGCCAAGCACTGTTTTAAGCGCTGGGGTAGATACAAGGTAATCAGGTTGTCCCACATGGGGCTTACAGTCTTAATCCCCGTTTTTCAGATGAGGGAACTGAGGCACAGAGAAGTTAAGTGACTTGCCCAAGGTCACACAGCTGATAAGTGGCAGAGCCGGCATTAGAACCCACAACCTCCGACTCCCAAACCGATGCTCTTTCCACAAAGCCATGCTGCTTCTCTTCATTATTCTGCTTCATCATTAATATCTTTAATGATGATGATGGAAGCCCTCGATCAATACCATTGATTAGTTGATTGATTGACCCATTCCAGCTTCTGAAATGGTCTTTGCGGGATCTCAAAGTCTTTCAGCGATCAGATTGTTGTCTCCTGATCATCAATACCCCGTCTCCACACTGAGTGCCAGAGTCAAAGAGATAAATTTTCTTATGAATGAAAAATTCCTAGGTTTGGATTTAAGAGATCTTTCCCTGTCCCAAGCAAGAACTCTAAATATTTTTTCTAGATTTTGTAGTTCTTTTCTGTGTAAAACTGAATGGTGGCACCAATGTAATGCTCTCACCCTAGAATAGTCTCCTGGGTTTTGTATATTCCTTGTTTTAAAATGCTCTTGAAATGAAGTTTTCAACACTTGTCCCGAAAAGTCGCTTCCCACAGAACTTGGTGGCCGGAGGACTGTTTCTTCAAGGAAACCATTGCAATTAGTCCTCCAGCTTCCTGGTTGGGTAACATTAGATCATCGTCTAATCGCTGCTTTTCTCTTCCTTAATCCCAGACGTGTTTTCATTACCACCCTGAAAAAAAAGGCAGAAACCCAAGAAGACATTGGAGCTCTTATCTCAGTTTAGCCCCAGCTCAGCACAGATGCCGCCAGAACATTTAGAAAAACAAACAGCATCTTTGGGAGAGGTCATTATGAAACTCTCCGTCTTGACTCTGTCAATCCGTCCTTGGGTCGGCTTTCCCCTTGGTCAGAAAAGAAGCTCATATTCATTCATTCAATAGCATTTATTGAGCGCTTACTATGTGCAAAGCAGTGCACTAAGCGCTTGGAATGTACAATTTGGCAACAGATAGAGATAATCCCTGCCCAATGACGGGCTCACAATCTAATCACTTAATTGTTTCTTGGGGCTCCACAGAATTTTTGGAAGCATCCACTGATTCATTCATTTTGGATTACAGAAGGTACTTAATAATAATAATAATGTTGGTATTTGTTAAGTGCTTACTATGTGCAGAGCACTGTTCTAAGCGCTGGGGTAGATTCAAGGTAATCAGGTTGCCCCACGTGGGGCTCACGGTCCTAATCCCCATGTTACAGGTGAGGTAACTGAGGCACAGAGAATTTAAGTGGCTTGCCCAAGGTCACACAGCAATCAAGTGGCGGAGTCAGGATTAGAACCCATGCCCTCTGACTCCCAAGACCGTGCTCTTTCCACTGAGCCACGCTGCTCCTCCTACATCTGGTTAACCAGGAATGACCCAATAGTGATAGAGTTTAACAGATAACCTCTTCCCACGGGGGCAGCCCAGTGATTTGGAATGGGAAATACCATTAAACAGGTCTCTGTCTAATTGACAATTACCTTTACAGTGAGCGGTTCGGTCCTCTCCAAACTGCCCTCTCCTCTCCACCCCCCCAAAAAAATAAATAAATAAAGCAAAACAAAAACATATCATTCTTAATTCATGGTGTTCTTGGGAAATATTCCCGTCACGAGCCCTGGCTCGTACCAACCAGGACCTTCCTGGACCGGGGGATCCTCGGTGACACTTAGGAGAAGTCAAACCCCATCTCTCATCCCCAAGATTACCGTGGAAAGTTTTTTACTTCATTTTACCAACGTGCAAGGGAGTGATACATCCACAGCAGCTCACTCACTCCACTCCACCAGGGGTCCAATACCAATCTGCTGGTCAAAGGAGCCCGTTCTGCCAATTCTTCTTCTTTCTCCTTCCAAGTACTTGCTTCCGAGTGTGCTCTCCTGTTGCTTCTGCTGATTCAATGCTGGCTTCTCTCTGAGTGCTTCTTCTCCAGGTGCTTCTTCTTCTGCGTACAAGAGCTTGCCTCTGTGTATGCATTTGTGTGCCCCTGTGCTGCTCCTCTGCCTGCCCGTTGCTTGTCTCTTCTGCTGCCCCTTGCCTTCTGCGGCCCTCTTGGTGATTCAAAACAATCGCCTTTTATCTGCCTTAGGCAGCCGTGATTCTACGGAGCCATTATCGATTGGACCAGGTCCGTTACTGGGTAAAAGAGGGAGAGAAGGACCCTCCTCCCTACTTGCTCTGCCCCCACAGGCCCCCAATCACCTGCCTCAGGTAGAGCCCATCAGCACATTCGCCATTCTCTTTCTTCTTCTTCTTATTACTATAGTATCTTTTAAGCACTTACTATGTGCCAAGCACTGTTCTAAGCACTGGGGTAGAGACAAGGTAATCAGGTCGTCTCAGGTGGGGCTCACAGTCTTCATCTCCATTTTACAGAGGAGGTAACTGAGGCACAGGGAAGTGAAGTGGCTTGCCCAAGGTCACACAGCAGACAAGTGGCGGAGCGGGGATTAGAAACCGTGTCCTCCGACTCCCAAACCCGTGCTCTTTCCACTAAGCCGTGCTGCTTCTCTAGCCAGGCTGCTTCTCCTTTGTTCACAGGATCACAGTCACTAATAAAGCATCCCACTGTTGGCTCTCCACAATTCCCTGCTGGGAAAACTGGTCATAAGACAAGTGAATTATATTCTAAAATCAAATGTCACGTTTTGGTCTTTTGTTTCTTTTGATTTCAAGTAAGGATTATTATTAGCATTATTATTATTACTGTTTTACACCCCAGAGAGTTTTGAGGAGAAATGAATTCACAAACTTAATTCAAGGCCACTCAGCTGCCTTTAACACCGTTGACCATTACTTTCTCCAAGAAACATGACCCAACCTTAGCTTCACTGACATTGTCCTCTCGTGGTTCTCTGCCTCTCTCAGCACTCATTCTTGGTCTTTTTCACAGACTCCTCCTCTGCCTCCCACTCTCTCTCTGTGGAAGACCCTCAAGACCCAGTTCTGGGTCCCCTTCTAATTTCCATCTACACCCATTACCTCGGGGACCTCATATGCTCCCGTCTTCAATTATCATCTCTATGCAGATGATTCCCAAATCTACGTATCCAAGCCTGATCGCTCTCTTTTTATGCACTCTTGTATTTCCTTCGGCCTTCATGGCATCGCTAATTGAATGTCCCACCAACAGCTCACACTGAACATGTCCAAAACAGAACTCCTCACATTCCCACCCAAACCTTGTCCTCCCTGTGACTTTCCCTTCACTGAAAAGAGCATCACTATCCCCACTATCTCACGAGCCTGTAAACCTGGAGATTTTAATTGACTCATCTATCTCATTCAACACCCATATTCAATCTGTAACCTAATCATGTCAGTTCAACCTTCACAACATCTAAAATCTTCCTTTTCCTCTCCGTCCTAACAGCTTCCGCCTTAATCCAAGTACTACATCCCGTCTTGATTACCGTTAGCAACTTCCTGTCTCCTTCCTCTCTCCCTATTCCAGTCCATACTTCACTCTGCTACCCAGATCATTTTTCTCCAAAATCCTTCAGTCCATGTTTCCCTACTCCTCAGGAACATCCAGTGGTTGCCCATCCAACTCCACGTCGAATAGAAACCCCTTACTATGGAATTTAAAGCTCTCATTCACCTTTCCACCTCTGTGATTTTCTACTACAACTCAACCCGTACACTTTGCTCCTCTATTGCCATCCACCTCTTATACCTCAATCTCATCTAAATCGTCGTCGGCCCATTGCTCACATAATAATAATAATTATAATGTTGGCATTTGTTAAGCGCTGACTATGTGCAGAGCACTGTTCTAAGCGCTGGGGTAGATACAGGGGAATCAGGTTGTCCCACGTGAGGCTCACAGTTAATCCCCATTTTACAGATGAGGTAACTGAGGCACAGAGAAGTTAAGTGATTTGCCCACAGTCACACAGCTGACAAGTGGCAGAGCCCGGGAGTCGAACCCAAGACCGCTGACTCTGAAGCCCAGGCTCTTTCCACTGAGCCACGCTGCTTCCCCGTACTGCCTCTGGCCTGGAGTGCCCTTCCTCTTTATATCCGGCAGGCAATCATATCCCTACTTTCAAAATCTTACTAAAAGCACATATCCTCCAAGAGGATATCCCCAAATAAACCCTCATTTCCTCTTTTCCCACTCCTTTCTGCATCACCCTTATGCTTGGATTAGAATCTTTCATTCAGCACTTCCTCAAGCCCACAGCACTTACATATATATATATATATATACGCACACACACACATATATATATATATATATACATATAACATTCATTTATTTATTTATATTAATGTCTCCCCAACTTGGCTGTAAGCTCACTATGAGCAGGAAGCATATCTACCAATTCAGCTAAATTATATTCTCCCAAAGACTTAATACAGTGCCCTGCACATGGTAAATGCTCAATAAATACAATTGGTAGATCAATTAACTCAATGAAATTGTTCTGTAGGAGCTGTACGGTGTCCCAAATCCCTTTCTCCTGGACACAAAAAGTAGCATTTTACTTGAACATTACATTTAGATCCAAAAGGTGAGAATTTGTCTATTACAAAATGACCGATGCCTTAGGAAATCATGCGTTCTGAACTTCAAGTCAAACTGCAATAAGCTAGAAAAGATTTCAGCAGATTGAAAAAGAATCAGTGGCAGAAAGACATTATATATAATCCTTTGTATTAGAAAAACACACCACTGACAGTGAAATTTATCTATTAGGCTCCATGTGCTTGAACAGTCCTGCCCATATTTTTTTCACACACAAAAAACTGCCCTTGTTGTGTTGACATTTTTGGTGCTTCAAGTGCCTTCTCCTAGCAGATGTATATTCTAAAATAAGTGACCACAAATCTTCCTTATTACTTACCCAGGGAAATGGTGTAATGAAGGGGCAAAGAGCCCGTCTAGGAATGGAAGAACCCGAGTTTGAATCCCAACTGGGCTGTTAACCTGTTGTGTGACCTTGGCAACTCACTTAACGTCTCTGAACTTGAGTTTCCTCATCTGTAAAATGGGGATAATAACACCCGCCTTCTCTACCTACCTCACAGGGTTATTGTGAGGGCTGACATGAACTCTTTACTGCGAGAATGCTTTGGGAGCGAGAGTGTTACAAAAAGCCAAGGTATTATTATTCCTCTGGATTGTAAATTCATTTTGGACAAGGAACATGTCTACCAACCAACTCTGTTATGTTGTAATCTCACAAGAACTTAGTAGACTGTTCTGCACACAGTAAGGAGTCAATGAATATGATTGACTGATTACATGATTTATGCTCTTCCTTCCTCTGGACAAGTGGTCAGCTATTTCCAAAGCCATCCTTAGGTAAACATCTCTTTTCTCTAAGTAAAGGCTGAAGACCAGAGACTGCCTTGGATGTTATTATTGTTGTTGTTATTATTATTGTGATTATTATTCATTCAATCATATTAATTGGGCACTCTGTGTGCAAAGCACTGTACTAAGTTCTTGATTAAAGAAGTAGCTTGTTGTAATGGGAAGAATACAGACATAGGAATCAGAGAACCTATGTTCTAATTCCGGCTCCTCCTCTTTCCTACCTGTGACCTTGGGGAAGTCACTTAACTTTTCTATATCTCAATTACCTCATCTGGAAAACAGGGACTCAATATCTGTTCTCCCTCCTACTTAGACTGTGAGCTCCATGTGGCAGTTGATTATTGTGTATCTACCCCAGCATTTGCACATAGTTTTGCACAGGGTAAGCACTTAATAAATGCCAGTATTATTATTATTGTCATAGTTTTAAGCGCTTACTAATTTCCAAACACTGTCTGATCAGAAACAATCCCTGCAGGACATGGACAGGGACTATGTCTGATTGATTATACTGTATCTACCCAGTGTTTAGCACATAGCATTTAACAAATATCACTAGCATAATTATTATTATTGGTTTTTAATGACATCATTACACTGTAGAATGTGAGTTAAATGAATGTAGGGTTTATTTATTATGGGATCAGAGTAGTAAGAATAGTAGAATTCATAAAACACTGTCCAGTATTGTGTCCCTAAATAAAGTATGAAAGTGAGGGGAAAAAGAAGAATGCAGAAGGAAAATAAACTGGGAAAGTGAGGAAGAACACTGTCAGGGAAGTGGGTGAGAGGACAAGAACAGGGAAAACTATAAAAGGACGAGAAGAGTCTTGGTTGGAAGAAAGAAACTGAGAAGAAAGACATATCGATGATTTAAGTCACGGCAGAAAAAACCTGTTATATAATCTGTCGTCCTTTGAGCCAGCAAAAAGAGAGCTTTGCGAAGGAACTGAAAGATGACTTCTAATACAAGATTCAACTACCAGAGTGAGGAGTCAGTATAATGGCCAATACAACCCCGACGTCAGCCTGGAGCCGACCCACCCAGCAGCTCAACTGGCTGCCAATCCTGCTGCTGTTGCCGAGGCAGAGGGAATTGTGAGAAGTCCCTGTAGCTAATGCCGGAGTGTTTTCTGGTGAATTCTTGGGTTCCCCTACCACCATTCATTCAACAGTATTTTTTCATTCAGTAGCATTTATTGAGCACTTGCTATGTGCAGAGCACTGTACTAGGCGCTTGGAATGTACAATTCGGCAACAAGGGAAGGACCCACAGCCCGGCGGTCCCAGTAGCCATTCTAGTGCTTCATCAAAGTCCAGGACTAGGGACCAGGGCTATCAAACCATAAGTTAGAAAACCTCACCAAAGCAACATGGAGTTTAAAGAAATGACACCATCTCGTGTTACGGATGTGAAATAAGGGGGTTTGTATTTCTTAAGGAGGTCCCAGATATAATATACTGGGTGGCGAAAGGGTCCTGAAACTGGGATGTCACCTGGGAAACCCTGGACCTGTTTTTAGCTCTGATTGAGCTCAACCTCTTTATTAGTAGTCTAGAGGGAAGGGCAGTCTTCACATCGCTAGCTCAATTCGTAGATGACACCAAATCAGAAAGGGTGGGCCAAGACTTGGTTTTTCATGAGTTTTAACATAGGACATAGAGAACTTAGAAATAAGGGTTAATGATTAAAAAGGAAGGAATCCAGCCATCTGCCCTTACAAGAGCTGGTTTATCCAAGTGTGATTAATAAATGAACTGGTATTTTTCCTCATCAGTAAAATGGAGATTCAATTCTACTCCCTTTCACTTAGCCTGTGAGCCCTGTTCACTCGTTCATTCAATCACGTTTACTGAGTTCCTACTGTGTGCAGAACACTGTACCAAGTGCTTCAGAAGTACAATTCGGCAGCAGATAGAGACATCCCAACAATGCGCTCACAAGTGCAAAGGGACTATGTCCAACCTGATTATTTTGTATCTACCCCAGTCCTTAGTGCAGAGCTTGGCATGTAGGAAGAACTTAACAAATATCAGATATTTTATTTTTATCCTCCTGGCCCAGAATCCTCAAGATGGAAGTATTATTTAAGCACATTTTTGGAACCGAAAGAAGAAGTGCTGATAGGAGGGAACTCCTTGAGCCACATTTCTCTAGCAAGGATGAAGACCAGAGACTGCCTTGGACATCATTATTATTAATATCATTATTAGAGAAGCATCAAGGCCTAATAGGAAGACTACAGACCTAGGAGTCAGAGGACCTAAATTCTAAATCCGGTTCTGCCTCTTTCCTGCTGTGTGATCTTGGGTAAATCACATAACTTTTCTATATCTCAGTTACCTAGTCGGGAAAATGAGGATTCAATTCCTGGTCTCCATCCTACTTAGACTGTGATCTCCATGTGAGGCCTCAATATCTTGTATCTATCCCAGCACATGCACAGTGCTTAGCACATGGCAAGTGCTTAACAAATACCTCTACTATTATTTTTGTTAAATTTGTTAAACACTTAAGAAGCTTTCTGATAGACCAAATCAAAAAGTATGGACCATGACTCAGTTTCTTGTGTCTTAACATGAGTAGGGACAAGAACTTAGAAATAAGGGCTAATGATTTAAAGAAAGGAATTCGGCCTCTGTCCTTACAAGAACTAGTTTACACAGTGTGATTAGTAAATGGACTTGGTATTTTTCTCATCTGTAAAATGGGTATTGAATTAGAAAAGCAGCTTGGCAAAGTGGATAGAGCATGGGAATCAGAAAGTCATGGGTTTTAATCCTAGCTCTGCCACTCGTCTGCCGTTTGACCTTGGGCAAGTCACTTCATCTCTCTGGGCCTCAGTTACCTCATTCATAAAATGATGATTAAGACTGTGAGCCCCCTGTGGCACAACCTGACTACCTTTTACCTACCCCAGCATTTAGAAGAGTGCTTGGCACATAGTAAGCTCTTAACAATTACCAGATTATTATCATTATTATTACTCCCTCTTACTTAGCCTGTGAGCCCTATGGGGACAGGGACTGTGTCCAACCTGCATATTTTGTATCAACCTAAAATGAACAGAGGAACGGGAATACCAGAAATCCTAGAAAAGACCTTCTGAGTTACCAGAAGCTCAGTGATTGTACCCTGATGAGTAAATCTTCAATATCTTGACCATAGAAGAGGGTTTTGTTTGAACCAGCTCAGGCCACTTGATGCTCAGTGTGAAATCATCATCTCTGCTTTAGGAGACCAAGTTAGAAAATAGCTCAGAAGCCAACGTAGAAGTGCTAGAGGAGCAAAGCCGTTTTTGCAGGCGAATTACGTTCGTTAAGTCTCGAGTGTAACTCCATCAGAGGAATAAATAATGATCATAATGTATCGCTTAAATAAATTAGCTCATCAGCCTGTTCAGCCAAAGTGAAAACATGCCAAGAAAGAAATGAGAAATCATGGAGAGAAGAGAAGCAGCTTGGTCTATTGGAAGCCAGAGAGCCAGGCTTCACTGGGTTCCATTTGTGTCCCCGCCCTTTACCAGCTGTGTAATCATGGGAAAATCACTCACTTTTTGTGCTTCCATTTTCTCATCTGCAAAATGGGCATTCGATACCTATTCTCTCTCCTACCTAGACTGTGAGGACCACGTGGGAAAAAGACTGTGCCTACCTCAGAGCTTAATAGAGAACTTGGCACATAGTAAGCGCTTAACAAGTTAAAGTACTGTGTGAGCAGCAGGTTTAAGTGCGCAAGTTGCTGAACTTCTCTATACCTGTTACCTCATCTATAAAATGGAGATTAAGACTGTGAGCCCTGTAATTATATGGTCTTTGTTAAGCGCTTACTATGTGTCAAGCACTGTTCTAAGCACTGGGGTAGATACAAGGTAATCAGGTTGTCCCACATGGGGCTCACAGTCTTCATCCCCATTTTATAGATGAGGTAAATGAGGCATGGAAAAGTTAAGTGGCTTGCCCAAGGACACACAACAGGCAGAGCCGGAATTAGAACCCACATCCTCTTACTCCCAAATCTGGGCTCTTTCCACTAAGCCACTCTGCTTCTCGGGCTTAATGGGACAGGGACTGTGTTCTACCTGATTAGTTTGTGTCTGCCTCAGTGCTTAGTACAGCATATAGTAAGTGCTTAACAGAAACCATTAAAAAACCCAAAATTATTATAAATATGGCTATCATTATTACCATGAAGAAGATGCTGAAATGGGCATGCATCAAATTTTATGTTGACAAAAACACAAGATTCCTTGCTAAAACATTTAGAAGAGGATGGGAAAGATTTGGAAGAACTGAAGAAGAATATTTTAAGAGCGGCATAAATGAGAGAGTGAAGAGAATCACATGAGCTAGGGTCTGAAACAGAATGTTCTAGTGCCGCTGAAGGATCCCTCAACCGACGGATCACTAAATGGTGTTTATTTATCAATCGTGAAATAGATGAGATCAGGGCACAGTGAATAAACTGGGGGTAGAAGAGTGGAGCGTGCGGTCTGGGATGAGGTGAGGTAAGATGGGGAGAGATTATTGAGCGCTTCAAAGCCGATGGTAAGGAGTTTTTGTTGGATGCAGAGGTGGATGGGCAGTCACTGGAGATTCGTGAGGAGCGGGGAGACATGGACCGAATGTTTTTGTTGATAAATGATCCGTGCAGCAGAATGAAGTATGGACTGGCGTAGGGAGAGACAGGAGGCTGGGAGGTCAGCGAGGAGGCTGATAGAGTAATCAAGGAGGGATAAGATACGGGCCGGTATCATCATCGTAGCAGTTCTGATGCAGAGGAAAGGGTGGATTTTAGCCACGTTGTGAAGGAAGAACTGACAGAATTTGGTGACAGCCTGAATACATGCGGGGAAGGAGAGAAATTGAGTCGAGGACAACGCCAAGGTTGTAAGCCCGTCAAAGGGCAGGGACTGTATCTGTTACCGATTTGTACATTCCAAGCGCTTAGTACAGTGGTCTGCACATAGTAAGCGCTCAAAAAATACTACTGAATGAATGAATAAGGAGGATAGAAGGGTTGTCTACAGTGATTAAAGATGAAAATGAAGAGAAGATGGTGAAAAGGAACTGGGACGGATAGAATCTGTATAAAATTATACAAAAACATGAATTTCTGTAAAGTCATACTGAATTGCATTCAGCCAAGAACAAGTCCTTACTGTGATGTTGTCTTGAAAATCATTTAATGTGCCATTCAGAACATATCTTGGCCAGATGTATGAATTGACTGGAATACCTCAAAGATGGAGAAGTCTGTACAGTCAATGTCTATATCTTAAGCTAGAATACTTGGACTGTGTGAAAAAGCTAATGAAGATAATATCGCTAGGAAAAGGAGATGCTGAGAGTTTGAAAACTGGAAGAGGAAAGGCCAAAAAGATCAATTTTTCTTTATTTCCACACAGTGTGGGAAGGGCTGTATTTTACCACTCGGTGAGCATGTCACTTAGGTGAATATGATGCCATCTTCAAGCCTTTAGGGATTATAAATCCTTGTGGGCAGAGAACTTGTCTATCAACTCTGCTGTATTGTAATAATAATAATCATGATGATGATGGCATTTGTTAAGAACTTACTATGTGCCAAGCACAGCACTAAGCACTGAAGTGGATATGAGCAAATCGGATTAGACACAGTCCCTGCCCCACGTGGGATTCACAATCTCCATCCTGAGTTTACTGATGAGGTAACTGAGGCACAGAGAAGTGAAGTGACTTCCCCAAGGGCACACGGCAGACAAGTGGCATAGTCGGGATTAGAATAATAATAATACTAATGTTGGTATTTGTTAAATGCTTACTATGTGCAGAGCACTGTTCTAAGCGCTGGGGTAGACACAGGGGAATCAGGTTGTCCCACGTGGGGCTCACAGTCTTAATTCCCATTTTACAGATGAGGTAACTGAGGCATCGAGAAGTTAAGTGATTTGCCTAAAGTCACACAGCTGACAAGTGCCTGAGCTGGGATTTGAACCCATGACCTCTGACTCTAAAGCCCGTGCTCTTTCCACTGAGCCACGCTGCTTCATTAGAACTCATGACCTTTCGACTCCCAGTCAGGTGGTCTATCCACTATGTAATGCTGCTTTCCCAGATGCTTAGTGCCATGCTCTGGACATAGAAAACACTCATTAAATTTGATGGAATAATTGACTGACTTAGCACTGTGGTCAGCTGAGTGCCAGTGATAGAAATTAACAATAATAATAATTATGTTGGTATTTGTTAAGCAACTACTATGTGCCATGCACTGTTCTAAGCACTGGGGTAGATACAAGGTAATCAGGTTGTCCCACGTGGGGCTCACAGTCTTTATCCCCAGTTTCCTGATGAGGGAACTGAGGCCCAGAGAAGTGAAATGACTTGCCCCAGGTCACACAGTTGACAAGCGGCAGAGCAGTGATTAGAACCCATGACCTCTGACTCCCAAGCCCAAGCTCTTTCCACTGAGCCACTCTGCTTCTCTGTCAGTAACATGGTTGACTTTAAGTTTTCACCCACATGGGGCTCACGGTGTAAGTAGGAAGGAGAATAGAGATTTAATTCCCATTTTAAGAAGAGGAAAATGAGGGAAGACAAAATTAGTTAAGTGACTTGCCCAAGGTCACACTGCAGGTAACTGGCAGAGGTCAAATTGGAACCCAGGTCCTCTGACTCCCAAGCCCGTGATTTTTCCATTAGTCCACAGGGCTTCTTCTGGAGCAACCCAATCCGATATTTTTCTTCTTCTTCCCACGCCCTTGTGAAACTTTTATTTCATCTTCTCAGTCTTTAATTTCATCTACTTTCTTTCCTGTGCCTTTTTCTTTGGGAAGGGCATAGAGTTTTCTATTCTCCAGAGAAGCACAAGTCCCTTCCTTTCCCCTACTTGATTTTCTTTAGGTTTCTGAGCTTTATTAAGGCTGGGGTCTGACAAGTCACATCACGCGATGTTAATTTTGAATAAGTCATCGTTTCTGGGAATCACGTTCTTTCCCATCTTCCCCCTGGGCTTCTGGGCCAGGTTGATTTATATTTATTTGGCTGGTTGGATTTTTAACTTTTCACGACGATGTCGTCAGCATAACCATCATTGTGATTCATTCGATCGTATTTATTGAGCGCTGACTGTGTGCAGAGCCCTATATCACTGTCCTTGCAATTATCACAAAGTCTAGTAACAATTTAACAGTGTGCTGCACATAGGAAATGCTCAATGAATATGATTGATGGCTTGATTGAGTTTCTATTCTCATGTCTTTTGGTTTTGGCAAAAAATGCCATTGCCTCCGAACGCCTAAGAAACCGACTTGGGTTTGACTCTCTTCTTGTCTGTCCGTCTCCCCCGATTAGACTGTAAGCCCGTCAAAGGGCAGGGACTGTCTCTGTTACCGATTTGTACATTCCAAGCATTTAGTAAAGTGCTCTGCATATAGTAAGCGCTCAATAAATACGAATGAATGAATGAATGAATGAACTCAGGCAAGGGCCCACCAGACGACTCTCAAATTTATCCCGATTCTCCGTATTTCTTGAGAACGTTCATGTTGGGTTACGTCAAAGAGCTCACCGCTGTCACCCAAGTAATTTTCATTTTTCATGCTTTTCACTCGAATTTCACCCTATAAAATGACTATCAGATACATTATGCTAGAGTTTCTCCTTTTCAGTTCATGCTCACATGACTGCTGCTTCCATTCCACAGATGATTGAACTCTAATAATACTAATAATTATGGTATTTGTATGGATTTATTTAAAAAAACGGTATTTGTTAAGCACTTACTATGTTCCAAGCACTGTTCTAAGCACTGGTGGATGTGGGGCTCGCGGTCTTCATCCTCATTTTACGAATGAGGTAACTGAGGCACAGAGAAGTTAAGCGGGTTACCTAAAGTCACACGGCAGACAAGTGGTGGAGCCGACATTAGAACTCACATCCTCTGACAACCAAGCCCTTCCTCTTTCCACTAAATCACACCGCTTAAGGACTGCACAAGAATCTATGAAGATTATTTTTTTGCTCTCTGTATATTAGTGACATGAGAATTCTGCTCAATGCCATCTTATTTTAATATTTTCTAAGCTACTTTAACTGAGTTCTGTGTTTCAGTAATTAAGAGATAATAGAGTGGGACAAATTGTTTTAGTTCACAGTTGTGACATTTGTATTCAGCCAGTAATGGATTCTAACCTCTTTTCAAATAGCCAAGGTGAAATTTGACTTGGATTGTATTCTCTCGGTGGGCAGGGACGATGTCTGTTGCACTTCCTGAAGTGTTCAGTGTAGTAAAATCACTATACTTGTGGACATGGAAGAAATGTTATCTAATAATGATAATTGTGGTATTTCTTAAGTACCTATTCTGTGCCAAGCACCATACTAAGCACTGAGGAAGATACAAGATAATCATGTTAGGCCCAGAGAATTTAAGTCACTGACACAAGGACACACAGCAGATAAGTGGCAGATTCAGGATTAGAACCCAAGTCTTATGGATTCCCAGACCTGTGCTCTTTCCCTGAGGCCACAATGCTTTCAGCAAAGATGATATTATAGATTTTCGGTTCATATATTTGCTGCAGTTGTATCACACACACAAAAAAAACACAAACACCAAAAAGGGTGATACTGAGTTTGAAAGTGTGAAAAAAACTGCCAACATTAATCAAATAGGTGCAATTTTAGTCAAATATTTCTGGTAAAGGTTTGTGGGGAGTGAGCTGGGAAAACACTGGGAAAAAAATATGGATATTAGTCTTCCTTCTTCAGAATGACTTTGTGGTTATGTTGTAATTTAAGAAGAGCTGTGACTTGACATCTTATGAATGCTGTCGTACTTGACTTTAAATCAATATAACTTGACTCTCTTACACAAAGAGAATTGACTTCATCCAGCCTAATGTAGGCTTGGAAAAGTTGTCTTCTAGTTAAAGCCAGGTCAAGCTGCTTTTTGTGATTTAGATGAAGATTTCGATCTATTCAGCATTTCCAGTTTCATCAAAATAAAATGAAAAAAAAATAGACAACTGATTGGAAGATAGGAATCGGACCTTGAAATGAATTGATCAAAAAGCAGTAATAATTCCAGTATTTGTTAGGCACTTACCAAGTGCCAAGCACCATAATAAACACTGGGGTAGATGCAGTCTATGAAAATCAGAAAGAGAGACGGTTTAACAAATCTCCAGGGATTTCTTATTTCTTATTGCTCTCTCCTGTCCTCGGTAAACACTTCTGTGTATTTAGTTCTCACCTCATTGACTCGGTTATTAGTACATGGTTTCTAAAATGTTAATTGTGACTTTTAACAGCCTATAACAGTTAGAGGAAATCTCCTTAGGATTGTTTGCTAGGTGGAAATGACTTAAATCAAATTAATGGCTTTAGTTGAGTGCTTACTGTGTGCAGAACACTGAACTAAGCACTTAGGAGAGTATGGTACGATAGCTTTGGTAGACGTGTTCTCACCCACAAGAAGCTTATGGGCTAGAGGGGAGACCTGATAATAAGAATTGCAATATTTGTTAAGGCCAAACACTTAGTTAAGCACTGTGGTTGTTACTGTGTGACTGTGGGCAAGTCACTTAACTTCTCTGTGCCTCAGTTACCTCATCTGTAAAATGGAGATTAAGACTGTGAGCCTCATGTGGGACAACCTGATTACCCTGTATCTATCCCAGTGCTTAGAACAGTGCTCTGCACATAGTAAGCGCTTAACAAATACCAACATCATCATTACTCATCATCATCAACAACAGCGCTTAACAAATACCAACATCATCATTACTCATCATCATCAACATCATCATTCACGAGAAGCAGCGTGGCTCACTGGAAAGAGCACGGGCTTTGGAGTCAGAGGTCATGGGTTCAAACCCCGGCTCTGCCACTTGCCAGCTGTGTGACTTTGGGCAAGTCACTTAACTTCTCGGTGCCTCAGTTCCCTCATCTGTAAAATGGGGATTAAGACTGTGAGCCCCACGTGGGACAACCTGATTCCCCTGTGTCTACCCCAGCGCTTAGAACAGTGCTCGGCACATAGTAAGCGCTTAACAAATACCAACATCATTATTACTCTATAAGCAATTCAGACACAATCCATGTTGCATTTGGGGCTTAGAGTCTGAGGGAGGGTTGGCAGGTTTTTTATCGTCATTTTGCAGATAATAATAATGTTGGTATTTGTTTAGCGCTTACTATGTGCAGAGCACTGTTCTAAGCGCTGGGGGAGATACGGGGTCTTCAGGTTGTCCCACGTGGGGCTCACAGTTAATCCCCATTTTACAGATAAGGTAACTGAGGCACAGAGAAGTTAAGTGACATGCCCAAGGTCACCCGGCAGAGCAGGGATTTGAACCCATGACCTCTGACTCCCAAGCCCGGGCTCTTTCCACTGAGCCATGCTGCTTCTCAGTGCAGATGAGGAAACAGAGGCATAGAGAAATTAAGGGACTTGCTAAGTGTCACAGAGCAGGGAAGAGTCAGAGTTGGGATTAGAACCCTTATACTCTTCAAAAAGATTATCAATCATCCATTTATTCATTAGTATTTACTGAGTGCCCAGCCTCTGCACTACGTTCTTCGAAGATTTCAGTGAAGATTAAATAAGACCTGACGATGAAGGAGTTGTTGGACTCTCCCACTGAGAGTAACGGGTAAATCCTGAAATTATAGGACCTAGAATGTTTTTTAAATGGTATTTGTTAAGCACTTACCGTGTGCCAGGCACTGCTCTAAGCACTGGGATAGATACAAGTTAATCAAGTCGGACACAGTCTCTGTCCCGCATGGGGCTCACACTCTTAATCCCCATTTTACAGATGAGGTGACTGAAACACAGAGCCGTTAAATGATTTGCCCAAGGCAGTCAAGTGGCGGAGCGGGAATTCGAACCCATGACCTTCTGACTCCCAGACCGTGCTCAATCTGGGCTCACGGTCTTAATCTCCATTTTACAGATGAGGTAACTGGGGCACATAGGAATAAAGTGACTTGCCCAAGGTCACACAGCAGACTAGTGGCAGAGTCGGGACTGGAATCCAGGTCCTCCGACTCCCAGACCTTTGCTCTGTCCACAAGGCAATCCTGCTTCTCATTTCGTGGAAGAATCAATTATAGAACTAGTGGTTTTGCATTCCGCCACACCATCTCTCATCCTTCTAATCCTGGTCTTGCTGGAACACAGACTGAAATGAGTGAATAGATAAATATAATAATAGTAAATGAGAAACAGAGTGGCTCAGTGGCAAGAGCCCGGGTTTGGGAGTCAGAGTTCACGGGTTCGAATCCCGGCTCTGCCACTTGTCGGCTGTGTGACTGTGGGCAAGTCACTTCACTTCTCTGTGCCTCAGTTCCCTCATCTGTAAAATGGGGATTAAGACTGTGCACCTCACGTGGGACAACCTGATGACCCTGTATCTACCCCAGCGCTTAGAACAGTGCTCTGCACGTAGTTACTGCTTAACAAATACTAACATTATTATTATTATTATAATTGTCATAACATTAATAATAAAGTTGGTATTTGTTAAGCGGTTAATAATGATAATAATAAAATGCTTACTCTGTGTCAACCACTGCACTAAGTGCCGGGGTAGATTCATTATAAACAGATCAGACACAGTCCTCGCACGGCTTGGGTTCCAGGTCTAAGGCGAGGAAGAATAAGCATCTTCTCCCCACTTTTACAGATGAGGAAACTGAGTCACAGAGTCGTGAAGCGACTCATCCGAGGTCACACAGTGGCAAGTGGTGGAGCTGGGATTAGAATGCAAGTCCTCCGATTTGATAAGGCCAAGCTGTTTCCACATGGAAGTTTGGACAGGTACCTTGAAGTTTAGGGAACAAAATGCTTCATTATTCAAAAACGTCCTGGCAATTTGGGTAAGAGTAATATACATTTTTAAACCTTAGATGGTTTGGTTAATTATGACTGACAGGGCTTGGGCCATGGAGAATTTGAAAAATAAGATCAAAATGACTTAGGGATCAGATATACTCTTTAGAATGATCCAGTTAGTTCAGGCCAAAAAATGCTTCAGGATGCCAGTTATCCAGCTTGAAATGACTCGGCCCCAAATACAGGGCCGGAATGATGGGCTCGTATAGGCCTGACCATATTCCACATGTAGCCGCTGGAAGATTTCCCTAAAATAACAGCCAGGGAAAAGGGAGTGAGAAGACAGTCCCAAAAAACTCAGCCTGAAATGAAAAAAACAAGTTTGTCAGCAAGCGATGGGCGGAGCCAAAAAGGGAGCCGTCGTCGACGTCAGGTTACAACCTCTCTGGTTGTATCTGTGGGCGCTCTCGTGCGTCGCTGGCTTCTTCTCCGTGTGTGGGAGTTCTACGGATCGACTTGACAAAGACATCCCAAATCCCAGAAACCGAAATCCGGGGAGAAACCTGCTAGTTTGCGGAGACCCCCGTTTGCCTAGAGAGACGCCATTTAGTCTATTGATCTGGCAAGGATTACAGGGCACTAAACAAAACCCTTTTCCCCGGTAATGTTAAACATCTGCTCCAAAGCGAATTCCAGATGAAATGGGTCCCCTCCCTCGCCTAAATTAAAATGCAATAAAGATGACTTTCCTTTTTGTAAAACATGGTTCGGGAATACGCCAAGACGCCGCCTCGCTTCTTGCTACCCTGCCAGCTCCCGGATAACTTGAGTGAGGCGGAGAAAGGTCAGATGGATCACTCGCAGAAGGTCAGAAGCACTGGAGGTGGACACTGCACTTTCTTTACTAAAAACAGGGTCGTCCCGCAGCCCCAGTTATGTTCTCCAAGGCCTCCCCCATTTCTGGATGGAAGAGATACTGTTTGGCCTTTCCTCCATCAACCTTCTTAGGAGTTCAATCAATCGTATTGACCGAGCATTTACCGTTTGTAGAAAACTGTACTGAGCGCTTGGGAGAGTACAATAGAGTAGGTAGATATAATATTCAGCTTAGAGACTTAATTGGATTAGGCCAATTACTGAGACAGTTACTGATAGAGGTTGGTTTTTTTTAAATCAATCAGTCGATCGTGTCTATTGAGAGGTCACTGTGTTCAGAACGCTGTAGTAAGCCCTTGGGAGAGTACAATAGAACAGGGTTGGCAGACAGGGTTAGTAGATACATTCTCCGCCCACGACATTTGAATCCCTATTTTGCGGATGAGGTAACTGAGGCACAGATCAGTTCAATGACTGGCCCAAGGTCACGCAGCAGGGAAGTAGTAGAACCGAGATTAGGACCCAGATCATCTGACTCCCGGGCCCGTGCTCCTTTCACTAGACCCCACTGCTTCTATACTGTAGAATATCTTCCTTAGATACTTCTTCAATTAGAGCTATGCCACCGGAGCAGAATGGCTTAGATAGAATTTTCCCGGAATTGGGGATTTGAACTCAAATTTCAGTCCTAGGATCATGCGATCTGATGCTACTTGGTCACTCCTACATAACAACAGGGCTATGTAAGTGACCGCCCTCCATTCTCTCTCCCTCTTCCTCTCTTTCTCTTGCTACTCTCTCCATTGATCTCTTCATCCTTCCCGTCCCCCTTCCTCTCTCCCTAATAATAATGTTGGTATTTGTTAAGCGCTTACTATGTGCAGAGCACTGTTCTAAGCGCTGGGGTGGACACAGGGGAGTCAGGTTGTCCCACGTGGGGCTCACGGTCTTAATCCCCATTTTACAGATGAGGGAACTGAGGCGCAGAGAAGTTAAGTGACTTGCCCACAGTCACACAGCTGCCAAGTGGCAGAGCCGGGATTCGAACTCATGAGCCCTGACTCCCAAGCCCGTGCTCTTTCCACTGAGCCACGCTGCTTCCCCTTCTCCTCATCGTGGCTCAGTGGAAAGAGGCCGGGCTTGGGAGTCAGAGGTCATGGGTTCGAATTCAGGCTCTGCCACTTGGCAGCTGTGTGACTTTGGCAAGTCACTTAACTTCTCTGTGCCTCAGTTACCTCATCTGGAAAATGGATTAATTGTGAGCCTCACGTGGGACAACCTGATTACCCTGTATCCACCCCAGGGCTTGGAACAGTGCTCTGCGCATAGTAAGCGCTTAACAAATGCCAACGTTATTATTATTATTTCTCTCTGTCTCTGTCTCTCTTTAGACTGAAAGCTCACTGTGGGTAAGGAATGTGGCTGTTGTTGTATTGTACTCTGCCAATCGCTTAGTACAGTGCTTTGCACACAGTAAGCATTCAATAAATACCATTGAATGAATGAATGAATCGCCTTTTTTCCCGCTTCCTCTCTCCCTTCCTGTCACCCCTTTTTCCTCTCTCCCTCTCGTTCTCTCCCTTTCTTTATCTCTCTTCTCCTCTTTTCATCTCTCTCTCCATCCCTCCCTCTCCCCTGTCCTGTCTCCCATCCTTTCCCGCTCCCGCCTTCTCCCTCTCTTTATCTCCTCTTCTCTCTCATGCCTTAGCATCTTTATCTGGAGTATAATCATCAACGGGGCCTAATTAATTGGGCTTTTGGAAAATACAGGTTTTTAAAAATAACCACAAAAATAGCTTAGCTCTAATGTCTCTGTTGAGCTTTCTGACAGTAATATCGCTCCTTAAAATGATAATAATAATAATTTTGGAATTTGTTAAGTACTTATTGTGTGCCAGGCACTATACTAAGCACTGGGGTGGAAACAAGCAAATTGGGTTGGACACAGTCCCTGTCCCACGTGGGACTCATAGTCCCATCCCCCATTTTACCGATGAGGTAACTGAGGCACACGGAAGTGAAGTGAGGGTCACACAGCAGACACAGAGTGGATCAGGATTAGAACTCAGATCCTTCTGTCTCCCAGACCAGTGCTCTATCCACTAGGCCACGCGGCTTCTCGTGAATGCTAGCTACTTCGAATTAGTCATATGCCATTTTCTTGCCAAAAGAACGGTCTGTGATCATCGCTTCATCGGTTATCCTTTACAATCCGAATGCCGGGCCGTCTGCAGTGTTTCGATTTACCTTGTAAACATCTCTGTGAAGCTAACAACGTTCTTCTGTGCCCTACATTTCCTTCAGATTTCCAAACGACCATTGTCTTCCTGCTATAAATGTCAGAGATGATAAAGGGCGGCTGACTCTCCTGAAGGAAGGAAGGAGGAAACCCTAGATCTGGAGTCATATAAAACAAGACTGGACAGAGCACTGGAGAATTCGCTTTGGGGAGCAACAGAGCACAGCTTCCCCGGGGGCAGAGGAGGAGGATGGATTAGAATCTGGATGCATTCCTAGGTCTTGTCTTTCCTAACATCTCTGACTGCGGTTAGAGGAGGATAACTCTAAATATCACGGAAGAGGTGCAGAGAAACATTACTGGGAGAAGTGAAAGATTTCATTGTAAGAAACACATTTCACATTGGAAGGGTGCCTTGTTATGTGAGGGGTTTTTTTTTTTTTTTCTTTTTTGGAGACAGATCTTTTTTTGATTGAAGTCCAAATACGCAAACATGGGGATAATAATATCAACAGATGGTATTGGACCTATAGGGAATGACAGTAACTAATTAGTATCTCGGAGTTACTAAATTAGGAGTTGTTTGCTCACCTGTGGAGGAGAGCTGCTGCAGTGGAGTTCTTATGTGTCTCCCTCTCTCTCTCAATACCCCTTAGCCGCTAAATCCTCACTTAGCCTAACCTCTGTTTCCCCTCTAACCCCTGCTTTACCTCATCTGGAGGCAGTGAATCCCCGAAGCGCAGGTAAGTTAGTGGTTCTTTCTATCTTTCCTCCTTCACTGTTAAATATATTTAATTTTATCTTTCAATCAGTTTGAGTTCCATTCTCCTCTCTGAACCCCGGATGGGTAGAGGTGGGACCAAGAAGGAGCAAGGTGATCATAACATCTCATAAGTTTACTTAAGGAGAATTATTATTACTCCCTTTCCCAAGACGACAAAAATGAAACCCGTAAGTTCAATGTCCTCTCCGGTGCCCAAGGTGCAAAACAATGTGAGAAGCAGCGTGGCTTAGAGGAAAGAGCATGGGCTTCGGAGTCAGAGGATTTGGGTTCTAATCCCCGCTCCAGCACTTGTCTGCTGTGTGACCTTGGGTAAGCCACTTAACTTCTCTGTGTCTCAGTTACCTCATCTGTAAAATGGGGATTATGACTGAGCCCCAAAAGGGAGAACCCGATTACCTCGTATCTACCCCAGCGCTTGAAATAGGGCTTGGCACATAGTAAGCGCTTAACAAATACCATTACTATTAGTAGTAGTAAAGCTCAAATGTCTCACCTCTTAACCCAGAAGCCAACTGACTAAAGCAAACTCTGCTCTCTCTCTGTTGATTAAAAGGAATAGTAGATAGAAATCACAAGCTCTGACCACACTGTTATCCTTTTTGTTATTCATTTCTATGAATGAACATACAAGTTTCATCAATTATATGCTGAATCTAGAATCACTGCATCAATCTCTGGAAGAATGAAGGGTTTCTAAAGCAAAATCCAGATATTACTGGGCAGGAAATCCCCCACATTTGGACAAGATAATGCTGTCCTACAATGGAAAGATTGGCTTAACCTCTATAAAAAATCAACCAGTCAATCAATTGTATTTACTGGGCACTTACTAGGTACAAAGGACTGTATTAAGTGCTTGGGAGAGTACACTACAACAGAGTTGCTAATAATCATGATGGTATTTGTTAAGCACTTACTATGTGCAAAGCACCGGTCTAAGCACTGGGGGAGGGATACAAGGTGATCAGGTTATCCCACATGGGGCTCGTAGTCTTAATCCCCATTTTACAGATGAGGGGACTGAGGCACGGAGAAGTTAGGTGACTTGCCCAAAGTCACACAGCTGACAAGCAGCGGAGCCCGGATTAGAACCCATGACCTCTGACTCCCAAGCCCGGGCTCTTTCCACTGAGACAGGCTGCCCCTTCCCTGCCTACAAGGAGGAGTCATATATTAATAGAAATCAATCAATCAATCCAATATATTTGTTGAGTGCTTACTCTGGGCAGAGCACTGTACTAAGCGATTGGGAGGGGAGATTGTAACAGAGTTGGTGGGCGTATTCTCTGTCCACAATGAGCAATAGTCTGTGGGTTCTGGAGTTGTGTGGGAAGGCTGGCTGAAGAGTCCTAACCTTGGTCCTAGGTTGGGAGGAGGGGACTAGTCTAGACTGGAGGAGACAGACATTAATATATATTTTTTTAAAATGACAGATATGTACAGGAGAATTCGTGTTGGTATTTGTTAAGCGCTTACTATGTGCAGAGCACTGTTCTAAGCGCTGGGGGAGATACAGGGTCATCGGGTCGTCCCACGTGAGGCTCACAGTTAATCCCCATTCTACAGATGAAGTAACTGAGGCCCAGTGAAGTGACTCGCCCACAGTCACACTGCTGACGAGTGGCAGAGCGGGGAGTCGAACTCACGACCTCTGACTCCGAAGCCCAGGCTCTTTTCCACTGAGCCACTAAAGTTGTGGGGCTGGAAGGGGGGAACAAGAGAGGGAGCAAATCAGGGTGACACAGAAGAGAGTGGGAGGAAGAGGAAAGGGAGCGGGTTTACTCAGGGAGGAGATGTGCCCTCGATAAGGCTTTGAAGGGGGAGAGAGGAACTGTCACCTCCCCCCCGCTAAGTCCTCTTTTCCCCCCTTCCCCTCTGCTCCTCCCCCTCTCCCTTCCCCTCCCCTCAGCACTGTGCTCGTTCGCTCAATTGTATATATTTTCATTACCCTATTTATTTTGTTAACGAGATGTACATCACCTTGATTCTATTTATTGCTATTGTTTTTGTCTGTCCGTCTCCCCCGATTAGACTGTAAGCCCGTCAATGGGCAGGGACTGTCTCTGTTGCCCATTTGTACATTCCAAGCGCTTAGTACAGTGCTCTGCACAGAGTAAGCGCTCAATAAATACTATTGAATGAATGAACTGTCAGATTTGAGGAGGGAGGGCATTCCAGACCAGAAGCAGGAGGTGGGCCAGGGGTCAGCGGCGAGATAGGCGGGATTGAGGCACAGTGAGAAGATTAGCATTAGAGGAGCAAAGTGTGCAGGCTGGGTTGTATTTGGAGAGTAGCGAGGTGAGGTAGGAGGGGGCAAGGTGATCGACTGATTTAAGGCCAATGGCGAGGGAGTTTTTGCCTGCTTATTGTTGTATTGTACTCTCCCAAGTGCGGAGGAGTCCAACTACGGTCATATCTGCAGCTATACTTTATCTGGAATTTATTTATTTACTTATTTATATTAATGTCTGTCTCCCCCTCTAGACCGTAAGCTTGTGGGCAGGTAACGTGTCTGTTTATTGTTATATTACACTGGCCCAAGCACTTAGCACCATGCTTGGCACACGGTAAGCGCTCAATAAATACAACTGAATGAATGAAGAGCTGCACCCATAGCCCTGGTCAGGCATCTCATAGTACCTGCTGCTGGTCAAAGGGGATAAGTGAGGGAGTGCGGATGGCTGGGGGCAAACCTTCACTACTACTGGAAAGACAAACCTAAGGGCATGTCTCATCGATGGTGGGCAAACCGCCTTCGTTTACCCCTTCAGAAAAGCATCACGCAGAATGTGGCTCAGGATATTGGTCATCTCATCTCTGATGAGCTGGCAGCGGGGTTCAGTGACACGCTGAGGGGCTGTGCAGAACGCTGTGGACAGGGAATGTGTCTACCAACTCTTTTACATTGTTCTCTCCCAACTGCCGAGTACAGTCCTCCGCACACAGAGCACTATTACTATTATTAGTCATATTTATTATAAGACTGTAAGCTCATTACGGGCAGGGAATGTGACTGCTAATTCTGTTGTATTTTTTCCCAAGCGCTTAATACAGTGTTCTGTACATAGTAAGCACTCGATAAATATGGTTGATTGTTAAGCATTCAGTAAATGCGACTTTAAACTCATCTGTAGACTATAAGCTCATTATAGTCAGGGAGTGTCACTGTTTATTCTTCATCATAATAATAACAATGATGATTATGGTATTCGCCAAGTGCTTACTATGTGCCAAGCTCTGTTCTAAGCGCTGGGGGAGAGCCAAGGTAATCAGGTTGTCCCACGTGGGGCTCACAGTCTTCATCCCTGTGTTACAGATGAGGTAACTGAGGCACAGAGAAGTTAGGTGGCTTGCCGAAGGTCACAGAGCGACCAAGCGCCGGAGCCGGGATTAGAGCCGGGATTCTTGTATTGTGCTTTCCCAAGTGCTTAGTACAGTGCTCTGCAAACTGTAAGCGCTCAAGAAATACAATTGAATTAATTGGGTTGCTCCCTTTAGGGATATTCTGTTTATCCCAAGCAGTGTAGGAGGAAGAAAAATTGCCCTAAATGTTGTCAGCCTCATCAAACTCACACATGCTTCACTAGAGGACAGTACCTGCTGACATCAGCTAGGATCTATCCTTAATGATGATGATGTTGGTATTTAAGTGCTTACTATGTGCCGAGCACTGTTCTAAGCGCTGGGGTAGATAAAAGGCCATCAGGTTGTCCCACGTGGGGCTCACAGTCTGCATCTCCATTTTCCAGATGAGGTCACTGAGGCACCGAGAAGTGAAGTGACTTGCCCAAAGTCATGGGTTCGAATCCCGGCTCTGCCACTTGTCAGCCGTGTGATTGTGGGCAAGTCACTTTACTTCTCTGTGCCCCAGTTACCTCATGTGTAAAATGGGGATTAAGATTGTGAGCCTCACGTGGGACAATCTGATCCCAGCACTTAGAACACTGCTCTGCCCATAGTAAGTGCTTAACAGATGCCAACATTATTATTATCATTATTATTTTCGGCTACACTGGCACAAACGAATAAGGTGTTAGGGACTAGAGGTGGTTGTTGGATTGACATGATTTGAGATGCTGGAAATTAATTGAGGAAGGCACATATAAATCCCTCCTTTCCCTTACTGACTCCCCCTCTGTGTCCCCTAGATGTGACTCTGTCCCCCTTAAGCAGTTGATATTCACACCACCCTCAGTCCACAGCATCTGAGTACGTATCTCTAATTTCTTTTAATGCCTGTCTCCTCCTCAAGACTGTAAACTTGTTGCGGGCAGGGAACATATATTCCCACCCTATTGTATATTGTATTGTCCCAAGCGTTTAGTACATTGCTCTGCACACAATAAACGCTCAGTAAGTACCACTGATTGATTAGAACAGTGTGTGAGGGGGGAGATGCAGAACTGTCAGAAGAAGTGTAATTGTTTTGAAAAAGAAAGATCAAGTAACTATTATTCATTCAGCCAGGCATACTGATTGATCATTTATTGTGTACAGAACACTGTACTAAGCACTTGGAAAGTATATTTCAGTAATAAAGAGAGACAAACCCTGCCCATACCTGGCTAACAGTCTAGAAGGGAGGAGACAGACATCAAAACACAGTAAACAGGCATCAATTAATTAGAATTATAGATGTGTACATATATACAGAAGCGCTTTGGGGTGGGAGGGTGGGTAGAGCAAAGGGAGACAGTTGGGGTGAGGCAGAGGGGAGGGGGAGCTGAACTATTAGGGCATAATGGCTAATGGAAAACACTGATGAGGTGAAACACTTATACGACCCAGGTTTTTTAAATTAGATCTGATATCCTCACTAAATGTGGAGGACATGATGGTATCTTGCAGATGAGGAAGCTACCGCTCTAGCAAAGTACTCTGGTTGATCCTTCTTCTTTTACATACGTGATTTTGAAAACTAGAACAGTCTCTTGAAAATTGCTCATTTTTTCCCACTTTTCCTCCTTCCTTTATGACCATTCCTTTTCTCACATCTGTTTTTTCTCTACCCTTTCACCTCCATCTTGTCTCTCTTGACCTTCTTCATTCTCATGTTTTCCTAGAGACTTCTGTGTTCTTTCCCCCATCAGCTCCCTTTCTGCTTATCTTAAAATTCACTAGGAAGGAGGTGACTGGGGAGGAGGTGGAACTAGGTGCAGGTGTCAATTATTTTTGACCCATCCAGCATCAGCTTTATCCTTGCCTTATTTAACTCCGCCCTCTCCTCTGCCTGGCAACATTATTTCTCCATCTTTACTGCCTCTCATGCCCACTGCCCTCACCGGTTGTTTCAGGTGTTTAACCCCTCCTCAACGCCCCCGCCTCCCTAGCTCCCCCATCTCTTGCCCCCAATGACCTGGACACATACTTTATTGAGAAAATTGAAGTCATCAGGTGTGATCACTCTAAAATCTCCCCTGCTCCTCTCCCTCCCTTCCCTTCTCCTTCCCTTTCTTCAACTCCCCCATCTTTCCCAGCAGTCTGTCGAGCAGAGATCCCCTGCCTTCTCTCAAAATTCACTCCTTCCTCCTGCATCTCTAACCCCATCCCTTGACGCCTTATCAAAGCATTCGTCCTCTTCTTACTTCCCTCCCCGCCTGCCATCTTCAACTGTTCACTCTCCAGTGGCTTCTGCCCCACGGCTTTCAAACATGTTCATGTCTCTCATTCTAAAAAAACCCCTTCCTCGACCCCACAGCTCCTTCCAGCTACCACTCCGTCTCATCCCTACCATTCGTCTCCAAGCTCCTCGAGTGACTTGTCTACCCTAGCTTTCTCCACTTTCCTCCAATTCTCTCCTTGATCCCCTCCAAGCTGGCTTCCACCTCCTTCACTCCACAGACACCAACCAATCAACCACTCAGAAGGCTTCGAAACTGTTGATCTCCCCTTTCTACTGGAAAAATTATCCAACCGTAGCTTCATTGACACTGTCCTCCCCTGGTTCTCTTTCAATCTCTCAGGACCCTCTCTCTCTGTCTCTTCCACAGATTCCTCCTCTAATAATATAAAAATTGTGATATTTGTTAAGCACTTGCTAAGTGCCAGGCACCGTACTAAGCACTGGGGTGGATACAAGTAAATCGGGTTGGACACAGATCCTGTCCCACCTGGGGCTCACAGTCTCTATCACCATTTTACAGATGAGGTAAGTGAGGTCCAGTGAAGTAAAGTGACTTGCCTCCCACCCTCTATCTGTGAGACTTCCTCAAAGCTCATTTCTGGGTCCCCTTCTGTTCTCCATCTACCCCCACTCCCTTTGAAAACTCATTCACTCCCATGGCGTCAACAACCAGTTCTATGCAGATGATTTCCAAATCTCCATCTTCTATCCTGATCTCTCTCCTAAGAGAAGCAGCGTGGCTCAGTGGAAAGAGCACGGGCTTTGGAGTCAGAGGTCATGGGTTCGAATCCCAGCTCGGCCTCTTGTCAGCTGTGTGACTTTGGGCAAGTCACTTCACTTCTCGGTGCCTCAGTTACCTCATCTGTAAAATGGGGATTAAGACTGTGAGCCCCAAGTGGGAAAACCTGATTCCCCTGTGTCTACCCCAGCGCTTAGACCAGTGCTCGGCACATAGTAAGCGCTTAACAAATACCAGCACTATTATTATTATTATTATTCCCCTTGTCTGCAGTCTCACATTTCTTCTTGCTTCCAGACCATCTCTACTTGGATGTCCAACTGACACGTCAAACATACTATGTCCAAAACAGAACTCCTCATATTCCCACCCAAACCCTGTCCTCCCTCTGACTTTCCAGTCACTGTAGACAGCACGACCCCCCTCCCTGTCTCACAAGCCCATGATCTTGGCACTATCTTTAACTCATGTCTCTCATTCAACCCTTGTATTCAATCTGTCACCAAATCCTATAAATTCTCCCTTCACGACACCGCTAAAATCCACCCATTCCTCTCCATCCAAAGTGATATCACTATAATCCAAGCATTTATCCTACCCCGCCTTTATTACTACATCAGCTTCCATCTTGTATTCCTGCCTCCTCTCTCTCCCCAGTCCAGTCCGCATTTCACTCTCGGCCCGGATCATTTTTCTCCAAAACCCTTCCTTCCACGTTTCTCTATTCCTCAAGAACCTCCAGTGGTTGTCCATCCATCTCCTCATCAAACAAAAACTCCTTACCGTCAGGTTTAGAACACTCAGTCACTTTGACCTCTCCTACCTCACTACCCTGATTTCCTACTACCATCCTGCCTTTACACCTCGCTCCTCTGAAGTCAACCTCCTCACCGTACCTCGGTCTCTATCTCGCCACTGACCTCTCTCCTACAACCTTCCTCTGGCCTGGAATGCTCTCTCTCTTCATATCTGACAGACAATTATTCTCCCTATCTTCAAAGCCTTATTGAAAGCACATCTCCTCCAAATGTCTTCCCTACCTGCACCCTCATTTCCTTTTCTCCCATTTCCTTCTGCCTCACCCTTGAACTTGGATTTGCACCCATTACTCACCCCTCCCTCTGCCCCAAGGCTCTTGTGTACATAGCCACAATCTATTTATGATATTAATGCCTTCCTTACTCTCTAGAGTATAAGCTCATTGTGGGCAGGGAACATGTCTATCAACTCTGTTGTACTGTACTCTCTTAAAGAAAGGGAAGAAGTTGTTCATTGGCAAAATGGAGGGAGGGGGAAAAAATCTAATGTCAATGTGCCCATTTAAAAAGGAACAGCACCTCAGAACTAAGAACATAAAGTTAAAAGTATGAGCGCACAATGCAAACACTGGGTCATAGAGTTTTTTCTACAAGGATTAAGGAAGAATTTGAGAGAGAAGCTTTAGCCTGGTCAAGGCCCAAATGGAGCCAGAAATCCAGTCTGAATTTCACATCTACATTTAGCCTAATTTGTTTGCGAGGGGAAGTGATTAACTCTTTGTACTGGACTCTGGTCATGCCTCAAGATAAACAAGGAAGAGAGGCAGACATAAAACACCAGCAGGACCAGGAAGCTCTTGGGCTCTCACATTCTTCTTTCCCCGGGGCAGTTTTCCTGTAGGAAACCATTGATCTTTGGCAGGCAGGGAGAACCAGTTACTCAATTCATCAGTGACAGGCCAACAGGCAGAGACGGTAAATATGTTCCCATCCCATGTCTCCTCTCCACAGAGGAATCACTAATTCTGTGGTTTGGTTCAAATGGACATTTAAAACAGCTTTTTGGAAACTTTCCGTCTTCCAGGGGACAAAATAAGAATGTTAACATTAATAAAAATATACGGGGGAAAACTACCCAGACGAGAAGTCTTGGGAAATACTTCTGCCGATGTGATCTTTTGGGCCGGAGTTTTCATTTTTCTTCTCATAGTGATTCTCTGCAATTCCTCCCAAAATCTTTCTAGTGCTCATACATCTATCTGTTGTCTCTTTGCCCCATCTGTGATCACTTACTTCAGTTGTCTCTTGATATGCTGAGATCAACCTTTAAGTTCACACAACTCTTACTCTGTGGCGTAGTCCATAGCATTCGGGCCAGATAGACATAGGTAACTTAGGGAAAATGATAAATATAGATGCAAGCAATGATGGAAACATACCCCGTTGTTTGGATTCAAAGATGTGGGGAATTGTGGACAACCGCATGCAAATGTGTGGTTTAGACTGAATGAAAAGTTCCTTCCACCTGGGGAGTAAACACACACGCGCACACACACATGATCACACATTCCCACAGAGTGCCCCTAATTTATTGTTATATTGGCATTTCCAATCCCTGACACTGTATTCTGTTTTGCCTCACCCTTGCTATCCCACTGAAATTCCTGCCACTGTTGCTTTCTAAATTTCTGTGACTATGTTGCGTTCGTTTTTTTTCATTTGTTTTTGCCTTTATGAGATTTGTTAAGTGCTTATGGTTTGCCAGGCACTGTACTAAAGCTGGGGTAGATACAAGGTAATTGGGTTGGACACTATCCCTATCCCAGACAGGGGTCCCAGCCTTCATCCCCCTTTTGACAGATGAGGTAACTGAGGCACAGAACAGTTCAGTGACTTGCCCAAGCCCACACAACAGGCAAGCGGAGGAACCAGGATTACAGCCCATGTCCTTCCGACTTCGAGATCTCTGCTCTATCCACCGGGCCATCTACTTCCCTGAGATTGTGCTTTATTAGATGCTTAAGGTTCCTATACATTCCTATGCTACTTGGGCATCTCAATGAATACTGTCTTGCGATGCATGATGTTGGCAACAAGGAGGCTGAGTATGAGAGTGCAGATGGCAAAATGCAAACCAACACTACTAGAGAAAAAATAACTCAAGCACATTCCTACTGATGATGGGACATATCCTCATCCACAAATGAATTGGCTCAGCGGAAAGAGCCTGGGCTTCTGAGTCAGAGGTCATAGGTTCGACTCCCGGCTCTGCCACTTGTCAGCTGTGTGACTGTGGGCAAGTCACTTTACTTCTCTGTGCCTCAGTTACCTCATCTGTAAAGTGGGGATTAACTGTGAGCCTCACGTGGGACAACCCGATGACCCTGTATCTATCCCAGCGCTTAGAACAGTGCTCTGCACGTGATAAGCGCTTAACAAATACCAACATTATTATCTTCTTTATGTGTGGAATTTAGAAGGGAAATAGAAGTTTTCCAGGGAGCAAAATAGCAGGTGATTCAATCCAACAACTTGTCCTGGATTCTTCTCATGCTAATAAGAAGCAACACCAACTGCAGAGTTTGGGAATTTCTAGAGGGTGCAACTATGAGCTTCTGTAACCCACCTAGTCGTCCATCTTCCTGGGCAGTAAGGGTGAGGAGAGGGCACCTTATAGATTGTCAGCCAGTCATGGACAGGGATTGTCTCTCTTTGTGGCTGAATTATACTTCCCAAGTGCTCTGCACACAGTAAGCGCTCAATAAATACGACTGAATGAATGAATATGGGTCGAACGGTCCCATTGGTAGTCGGGAGGTAAGCTCTTTGAGGGCAGAAACAAGTCATGAGTTCTTCGTTCTTTATTTCTCAACTTCTTCAAGTACGAAGGACAAGAATAAGTACAACGCTGTATGCTGATGTAAACACATGTATTTTAATAACTACAGCGATTCTCAGTTTTAATTATCAATCTATTCATGGTACATAGTGAATGCTTCCCATATGCAGAGCACTGTACACAGCCGTTAGGAGAGTACAGTAGAGTAAGAAGACATAACCTCAAGAAGCTTACAGTCTAACAGAAAAGACAGACATTAAAAGTTAGTTCCAGGTAAGTGAAGCAACCGGGTATAAGGATACCTATATAAGCTCCACGGGGCTGGAAAGGATCGTTCTCCAATTAGATGGTACCTGGTAACTTGAAGAAGTTTCAGTAGAGCTAATACGATACCACTAGGTTGTTATTTTCAGCGAAAGGGCTACGTAAGGGTTGTTATTCTCATTGTTTCTTATTTCTCAACTGTCCTGTGAGATAGGAAGCGGGAAAATAGGGCAATATTAATCAAATGTCACTGAATGCACAACTGAGGCTCAGAGAGGTTGAGCTACTCACACAGGGACTTTAAACAAGTAGATGGGGAATCTGAAGCCAGCTCTTTGGAATCTTGCTCTGCTGTAAGAACCACACATTTCATTTCCTCTCTTCCGTTTGAAGCAGATTGGACTCAGAGTCAAGCGGTGATGAATTACTCAGGTCTGGGTCCTCTCGATGGCATTTGTTATTATTTTATTCAGATAATTTGGGATAGTTACACCATGGAGGGCAATTTTGCTTGAATCCCACTGGAGGACAAAAATGAATGGTTTCTGTTTAGTGTTTAATGAATTCGTGTTGAAGGAATATGTTAAAATGGGAAGGTAAGAGAGTGAAAAATTCTTAAATGACCATGTGGCCTTCCAGTGTGTTGGCTAGTTGGCAGGAGATGGGGATTGTCGCCCCTATGAGGCACCCTCCCTTGTTGGGTGCTGGACCCCAGAACAACAACCTGAGGATAGAGTCCCCTCCTGAACACCCTTTTTTTTGTGGAATACAGTCCCCTCCTGCACTTCCTGTTTTGTAATAATCATTATGGTATTTGTTAAATGCTTACTATGTGCCAGGCACTGTACTAAGCTCTGGAGTGGATACAAACAAATCGGGATGGACACAGTCCCTCTCCCAAGTGGGGTTCACAGTCTTAATCCCCATTTAACGGATGCCGTAACTGAATCACAGAAGTGAAGCGTAGTGACTGATAATAATAATGTTGGTATTTGTTAAGCGCTTACACTGTTCTAATTGCTGGGGTAGATACAGGGTAATCAGGTCGTCCCATGTGAGGTTCACAGTTAATCCCCATTTTACAGATGAGGTAACTGAGGCACAGAGAAGTGAAGTGACTTGCCCACAGTCACAAAGCTGACAAGTGGCAGAGCCGGGAGTCGAACCCACGACCTCTGACTCCGAAGCCCAGGCTCTTTCCACTGAGCCACGCTGACTAGCCCAAGGTCCCGCAGCAGACAAGTGTGTGCTTCTGAATCCCACGGCTGTGACTTTGTTAAAGGAGACCTTGCCTAATTCTGTATCAATCCAGTTAGAACCAAGTAGAGAGATATTCTTCTTCAAATGCAGTTGAGTCGTTTTCTACTCAAAGTGACTCCATGGACACAATCTCTTCAGAAACGTTCTATCTTCTGTCATAAAATTGTTCCACTATGCGTATTCATCCATTCATTCTTTCAGTAGTCTTTATTGAGCGCTTACTATGTGCAGACCACTGTACTAAACCCTTGGAATGTACAATTCGGCAACAGATGGAGACAATCCCTGCCCATTGACGGGCTTACGGTCTAATCGGGGTTTTCTTGGTAAAGATCTGGAAGTGGTTTACAGTTGCCTTCTTCGGCGCAGTAAAAGCTTGAGCCTCTCCTGCTGTCTTTCATCTATGTTTGGATCACTCGATCATCCGCTTTTGACTCTTTCTCATGCCGCTGCTGTCCAGCTCGGGTCAGTAAACTTCGTCTGTTGCTACGGCTTAGACCTTTCCATTATGGGTAGGCCTACATGGCGTAGTTCTAAGCTTTATCAGCATACGCAAACTCTCCTGCCACGATAAGGCGTCGATTCACAGGCGAGAGAGAGGTATGGTAAGGATTAAAAAAAGAAAAAGCGCATTAAGAAGAGGGGATTTTATCCCACACTATTTAAACTGGTTGGCTACTTTGTTTGCCCACCACACTGTACAGTCTTCTCATCAGTACTGTCCTTTTCACCCCCGGCAAAAGAGACATGCCGTTCTTTTTCTCGCTCTCTCGTTCTTCCATTCTTTCCCTCTCCCACTCACTGTCTTCTCTCCCCTGCTCTCTCTTCTCTCTCTCCTGCTATTAATCCTTCTTCCATTCTCTCTCCCTCTTGCTCGCTCTCTCTCTTTTTGTCTTTTCTTTGATCAAATGTATTCGTTAATTCCTCAGTTCTCACCTCCTCCTCCAAGTAGATGGAGACTCTTTCTTCATAAGAGACATTAAACGTCCCAGGTACCGCTCTAGACTTTAATTTAGTAGAAGAATCGTACATTGGAGCCAAAGTCACCAATGGGATTGGCCACAGTCTGGTCTAGTGACTGCTCCAAGCAATGAAAACACTCTCAGGCCCTGCTCTGACCTAAATTCTAAATGGGAGTGGCATCAGAGTCCGTTTAGCTACATGCTTAGAGACACAGATCCAGTCCTAATGCCCGTAAGAAATGCAGTCATCACAGGTCACGTCCTCATATGTGAAGCTGAGTCAAATCTGCACTAAACAGAACATTCATTCATTCATTCAACAGCATTTATTGAGCGCTTACTATGTGCAGAGCACTGTACTAAGCGCTTGGAATGGACAATTCGGCAACAGATAGAGACAATCCCTGCCCAGTGACGGGCTCACAGTCTAATCGGGGAAGACGGCCGGACGAAAACAAGACAACATCATCATGATAAAGAGACTCGAGGGGATGTACACCTCATTAACAAAATAAATAGGGGAAGAAAAATATATACAAATAGTAGTTGGCTACTGTGGGCAAAGACCGCGTATGCGCTTCACACTGTGCTGGACCCCAGCCTGCCTTCTGGCCAGACTCCTGCAGGAGCATAACTGGCAGGGGTGAGTGGAAGAGTGCAAGCCATTAACACTATTAATAATAATAATAATAATAATTCTGGTATTTGTGAAGCGCTTACTATGTGCCAACCACCGTACTAAGCACTGGGGTAGATACAAGGTGATCAGGGTGTCCCTCGTGGGGCTCACAGTCTTAATCTCCATTTTTACAGATGAGATAACTGAGGCCCAGAGAAGTGAAGTGACTTGCCCAAGGTCACACAGCAGACAAGTGGCAGAGCCAGGATTAGAACCTCTGATTCCCTAAAACGTGCAGTTGCTGGAGTCCAAACCGGAAACTCCTGGCTTATTCACCTTATGGTCTCTTTTATTTTTGTTCTTCCTCTAATGCCAACAGCTGGAGTTTTCCAAGTATTGATCCCAGGGTTCTGTGCTCAATAGGTGCTCAGTTAATCTACAGTTTGATTGTTAAAAGAAGCATGGTCAAATGGAAAGACGTTGGCAATGGGGTTCAGGAGACCAAGGTCCACGCTTTGTGCCTGCCCTTCTGAGTGAACTTGGAGAAATCTCTTAATCACCCTGGGCCTCAGTTTCCCCATCTGTACAATGGGGATAATAATACCTAGGTGTCCCCATGTCATAGAGATGTTGTGGGGATGAACTAAGATACATCATGTGAACCTGTAGACAAATTAAAGCACCGTACATAAAAAACGGTATTATTGCTGATCGAATCATGGTTGAAATTTGTACCTGCTTGGATGGAAGCTTAATTAATCACTTCCTATTTTTCCTCCTCTTTGTAGAATTCCTTACCAGCCAATCTGCTGCACAAGCTCCCAGAGTAATAAGGACAAATAAGTGGGGATTGTGTATTGTATAATAATGGTATTTGTTAAGTGCTTACTACGTGCAAAGCACTGTTCTAAGCACTGGAGAGGATACAGTGTGATCAGGTTGCCCCACGGGGGGCTCACAGTCTTAATCTCCATTTTACAACTGGGGTAACTGAGGCCCAGAGAAGTCAAGTGTCTTGCCCAAAGTCACACAGCTGACAAGTGGCTGAGCCGGAATTTGAACCCGTGACCTCAGACTCCCAAGCCCGGGCTCTTTCCACTGAGTCACGCTGCTGCTCCCAATCCTGTAAATGGCATTCCCACCATCCGCAGCATCCGCTTCAACAATGGAGGACAAGGCACAGATGTTTTCAGTTGGAAAACTACTTAACACGCTTGGATTTTTTTGGCTAGGGATGACCAATTTTCACTCCAAGCAGGGGCAGTGTGCCGATAACGGACATTTTTGAAGACTATTGGATTTTAGTGGTTTTGGTATCAGTCCCGTAGCCAAGAGACCCAGATTTCCAATCCCCGGAGAAACTCTGAAGTCATGGTGTTGCCAGAGATTGCTAAACCCTTTAAAAGAAGATGCAGCTACGGCCATTTTCTACACCCAGGCTTCTAGAGAGATGTCGTCTAGTTGGCTAGAGTTGGAATCACAGGAATGGTGCTACATCTGTGGTTTTGTGTTTCTCAAGCTCAAATGAGGAAACGAGCCACATTTACTGTGACTCTGGCACACCAAGCCGCCAGATCTGCAAACGTAGCTTTTCTCTGTCTTTATCCTTAACTGCATCGAGAACTGACGGAGGGGAAGCATGAACTCAAACGCGTACCAGAGAGAGATTTAGAACTGTACGTTCTGCGCATCGTCTCAACCTGATCTGTTTCCCCTCTACGGTCGGTGATGCGATGGGATGGAGAAAAATGCTGAAATGCCGTATTTTTAACCCAGACATGAATTTGGGATAAGCAAGTCCCTTTATGGAAGGTAAATGGGTCCAGAGGTCTAAGAAAATGTGTGTTCTTTGGAACGTCAGACGTCAGTGGATGCAGTTGGCTAGAAGGCCAAAAAGACAATTTATTACCCCACCCAAGAGGAATCAGATAGGACCCAGGATGAAGGGAAGTGAAGACGAGAAGGCCGTAAACTTAAACTTGCACCCTTTTTGCGCTGCTGAAATTGTGGCTGCTGGCAATTCAGTACCGCCCAGAAGACCGCCGCTCTCTCTAGTGCACCCAAAAGAGAGTGCTGAGCTAAGGAGATCGTGAAAAGTTCATCGGACGGGTCTTCTGATCCTGTATTTGCCAATTATAGGCTAAGCAGTCTAGTGGAATTAATTCCCTGCCAAATGTTATGTAAGGGATTTTTCTGCCATAAGTGACTGTAGAATGGCTTCATGCTAAATTGAGAATTTTCCCCAGTTCTTCCCGCACGACCGCATATGTGAGATGCTCTTGTTGTGTCAGAGGCCCGAATGAGAGCACTAATGAGTCTCCGTTAACTTTTACTACTGTACTTCTCCTCGTTTATTGTCCCTGGGAGAGACTGATTAATCAGATGACCGAATTTAATAACTAACTGGTGATCCTGTCCTAGGGAACGGAGGACAGGGCTGTCTTTCATTTGAGGACATCTACGCCCACCCGCACGGGTGGTGAAATGAAAATAAAATATGGTGGAGAAAGGGGAGAGGTAGGCAGGATGTGGGAGACCCGAGTACATTAAGCTCTGTGACTTTTTTCTGAATGGATTTTGGAGCAAATTAAACCAAAGCGGTCTTTGGAAGGCCAAATGACTCGACTTTGATTAGCATATCTTATCAGAAACAGCGTGGCTCAGTGGAAAGAGCCCGGGTTTGGGAGTCAGAGGTCATGGGTTCGACTCCCGGCTCTGCCACTTGCCAGCTGTGTGACCGAGGGCAAGTCACTTCACTTCTCTGGGCCTCAGTTACCTCATCTGTAAAAAGGAGATGAAGACTGTGAGCCTCATGTGGGACAACCTGATTACCCTGCCCAGCGCTTAGAACAGTGCTCTGCACATAGTAAGCGCTTAACACATACCAACATTATTATTATTATCTTTGGGACACCTAATCAGGAGGACTAATACTCTGGAGAAGACACTAATACTAGGAAAAGTACAGGGAAAACATGAAGAGGCAGCCTGGCAGTTAGATGGATAGAGACCGTAACATCGATAACGGGAGAGCCATTAGAAAGGTTGTGGATTATGGCAGAGGGCAGGACGTTCTGGAAAAAATATATCCATAGACTCGCTATGAATTGGAAACAACTCGACGGCACTTAAATAAATGGTGGTATTTCTTAAGCGCTTACTATGTGCAAAGCACTGTTCTAAGCGCTGGGGGATACAAGGTGATCACGTTGTCCCACGTGGGGCTCACAGTTTTAATCCCCATTTTACAGATGAGGTAACTGAGGCAAAGGGAAGTGAAGTGACTTGCCCAAAGTCACAGCTGGCAAACAGCTGAGCCGGGATTTGAACCCACGACCTCCGACTCCCCAGCCCGGGCTCTTGCCACTGAGCCACGCTGCTTCCCTCTAATAAACCACTCCAGACTCCTTCAGGCCTCATCTCTAGAGGACCAACTTCAGCTAACACCCTTTCCTGAGTTGGGAAGGGGGGCATGAATTTATTTGGTTATCTTTGGCTTCAGGGCTGCGATTTCTTTAGGAAACCCTTTTGTCTGCACGGCGAGATGCTCTAACTCTCCTCCAGCTAACGATGACTTCCAGGTGCAATAAACTCAATGTATAGATGAGCATATTTGGGACACATAATACGGAGGATTAATTCCCTGGAGAAGACACTAATGCTTGGAAAAGTCCAGGGAAAATTTGGAAGAGGCAGACCGGCAGCTAGATGGATAGAAACCGTGACAATGATAACGGGAGAACCGTTAGCAAGGCTACGGTTTATGGTAGAAGACAGGACGTTCTGGAGAAAATAGATTAATAGAGTCGCTATGATTCGGAAATGACTTGGTGACACTTGATATTAGGAATAATAAAGTCTGGCCACAATAGGAGACAAACCTCTTTCTTTTCTTCCTCTTCTAATAATAATAATAATAATAATAATGTTGGTATTTGTTAAGCGCTTACTATGTGCAGAGGACCGTTCTAAGCGCTGGGGTAGACACAAGGGAATCAGGTTGTCCCACGTGGGGCTCACAGTCTTCATCCCCATTTTACAGATGAGGGAACTGAGGCACAGAGAAGTGAAGTGACTTGCCCACAGTCACACAGCTGGCAAGTGGCAGAGTGGGGATTCGAACCCACGATCTCTGACTCCAAAGCCCCTGCTCTTTCCACGGAGCCACGCTGCTTCTCTTCTCTGAGTGGTTCATCCTATAAAAGACTTCAAGCAGGCAGACTTCCACCCTCAATGAAGGACTTTATGCTGCATAGTTTACTAGTCCTTGGCTTTGACTGTAAGTTCCTTGGGGGCAGGGAATATTTCTACCAAATCTATTATATCGTACTCACCCAACTGCTCGTCACAATGCTTTGTAATAATTATAATAATTATAACTGTGGTATTTGTTGAGCGCTTACTGTGTGCCAGACGCTGTACTAAATGTCGGGTTGGATACGAGCAAATCGGGTCGGACTCGGTCCCTGTCCCACGTGCGGCTCACAGTCTCAATCCTCATTTTACAGATGAGGTAACTGAGGCACAGAGAAATTAAGCGCCCAAGGTCACACGGCAATCTGTGAGCAAGTTGTTGGGCAGGGATGGTCTCTATTTGTTGCCAAATTGTACTTTCCAAGCACTTAGTACAGTGTTCTGCACACGGTAAGCGCTCAATAAATGCGGTTGAATGAATGAATGGAAGTAACGGAGCCAGGATTAGAATCCAAGTCCTTCTGACTCCGACTCATGCTCTATCCACTAGGCCACGCTGCTTCTCTATACTGAAGCGAACACAGCGACCACTCAATAATTATGATCGATTGACAGACTGACCCCTTCTTTCTACAATAGTTTTGATGTGCTGGGCAAGAGCTTAGAACAGTGCTCGGCACATAGTACGCGCTTAACAAATACCATCATTAATTAATAATAATAATGTTGGCATTTCTTAAGCGCTTACTGTGTGCCGAGCACTGTTCTAAGCGCTGCGGTAGACACAGGGGAATCAGGTTGTCCCACGTGGGGCTCACAGTCTTAATCCCCATTTTACAGACGAGGGAACTGAGGCGCCGAGAAGTCAAGTGACTTGCCCGAAGTCACACAGCTGACAAGTGGCCGAGCCGGGATTCGAACCCATGACCTCTGACTCCAAAGCCTGTGGTCTTTCCACTGAGCCACGCTGCTTCTCATGTTGGTATTTGTTAAGCGCTTACTATGTGCAGAGCACTGTTCTAAGCGCTGGGGTAGATACAGGGTGATCAGGTTGTCCCACGTGAGGCTCACAGTTAATCCCCATTTTACAGATGAGGTCACTGAGGCACAGAGAAGTGAAGTGACTCGCCCACGGTCACCCAGCTGACAAGTGGCAGAGCCGGGAGTCGCACCCACGACCCCTGACTCCGAAGCCCAGGCTCTTTCCACTGAGCCACGCTGCTTCCCATCCACTCTCAGTGGGCATCGTCCGCCAGTTAATTCCACTTTGCTTTGCCTGGGAAGGCTTGTAAGGCGTGACTCTGTTACTCATGGCTGAAGTCTAACATCTGTCCAATTTTCCACGAAGGCAAGTTTACCTACATTTTTTTGCGGTTGAAAAGGCTGAAGGGGTTTAACTGGGGATTCAGTGAGTGGCCTAAGTTTCCACTCGTTGAGAATCCAACCCTGCTCTGATATGGAGGTTTCGAGTCTTTCATCGGGGGCTTAGCTCTCTTAGCTACTATCTTATTTGAAGATTCAACCCTGTAGAGGAAAAAAAAGAAGGGTAGAAGGATTTGCCACCTTTCAGAAACAACAAGGCACTTTCTCTCTTTCCCTAAGAGAGCCACTATGGTCTGGCGATTCGAGATGCCTAAAAAGCGCTGCGAAAGAGAAAGAGGAAGAAAAAGACTCGATCGCACAAGGGGCAGGGATTTGGAAAGGCTCAATGCTGCCACTGACAGTGGTAATGCATTACGAGCCCCTTCGGAGATTGTAATTAGCAGCCCGTGTTCCGGTGCGGTTCCCAACCATCAGCTCCAATAAGACCGGACAATGTGAAGAGTCTATGGACCCCGGGAGCTTTAGTTTGCGGGTTGCTGAAAAAGAGCAGGGGTCTGTGTTTAAGGTCACGACTCAGTTGGGTTATTATGCTAGGTCCTTGCTTTCACTTTAATTGGTCCTCAGCCAGAAGGAACTAGCAAAAACCATTAAGAAGAACTGCAGAGCGGGGCAGAGTTTTTGTCTCAGGAAAATACCCCCTGCTTGGATATTGGACAAGGGGGCAGGGCCTGGGGAAGGATGCCTGGCTTCGGTTCCCTACAGAAGATCTTTTTTTTTAATGGTATTTGTTAAGTGCTTTAATGTGCCAGGTGATGTAGTAAGCACTGGGGTAGAAACACGCTCATCAGGTTAGAAAGAGTCCATGTCCCACATGAGGGTCTCAATCTTAATCCCTATTTTACGGATGAGGCAACTGAGGCACGGAGAAGTTAAGTGACTTTCTCAGGGTCACTCAGCAGACAGTGGTGGAGCCGGGGTTCGACTCCCGATTTCAATTCAAAAGGTTCAGTCCTGACTCAGAAGGTCTTGACTCGGGGAGAGGGTTCTGGAAGTGCCTTGGCTATGCAGATGGTGGTGAGATTATTACTTTGTATCTACCCCGGTGCTTAATACAGTGTCTGGCACATAACAAGCATTTTACAAAATACACAATTATCATTGTAATAATAATAATAATGTTGGTATTTGTTAAGCGCTTACTATGTGCAGGGGACCGTTCTAAGCGCTGGGGTAGATACCGGATAATCAGGCTGTCCCACGTGAGGCTCACGGTCTTCATCTCCATTTGACAGATGAGGTAACTGAGGCCCAGAGAAGTGAAGTGACTTGCCCACGTCACACAGCTGACAAGTGGCAGAGCCGGGATTCGAACGCATGACCTCTGACTCCCAAGCCCGTGCCCTTTCCGCTGAGCCATGCTGCTTTTTAATTATTATTATTATTATTCGATTGAAGAAGATTTAGATCATGAATCATCTTGGAGCTGCAACTAGCTGTTGTTGCCTTTTGCTGCCGTGTCGTGTCCGACCCAGAGTGACGCCATAGACACATCTCTCCCGGAACGCCCCATTTCCATCCGCGATCATTCTGGTACCACATCTTCAACCAATCTATCAATCATGCCCAACCTGCGTATTCTCTTCCAGCATTACGTTTAGTTTTCGGCACCCAGTAAGTGCTTAATAAATACTGTGACTGTTTTTGTATCTATTCCAGTGCTCAGTAGAGTGCTTGGCATTTAACTGATCCTTAACAAGTGCACGACCATTATTTGTTGAGTGTTTATGATGTGCAGAACACCGTATTAAGTGTTTGGGAGACTACAAGAGTTGGTAGACACAATCCTTCCCCTCAAGGAATTTACAGCCTGGTAGGGGAGACAGACAGTAAAATATCTCCCAGATAGGAGGATCAGCAGAGTATGAGCTGTGACGAGAATTGCTAGGGGGGCTGGATTTGGGGTGAGTAGCAAAGTGCTTAACGGGTCCAGGCACAAGTGCAGAGGTGACACAGAAAGGACAATAATTCATTCATTCAATTCATTCAATAGTATTTATTGAGCGCTTACTATGTGCAGAGCACTGTACTAAGCGCTTGGGATGAACAAGTCGGCAACAGATAGAGACGGTCCCTGCCGTTTGACGGGCTTACGGTCTAATCGGGGGAGACGGACAGACGAGAACGATGGCACTAAACAGCGTCAAGGGGAAGAACATCTCGTAAAAACCAATGGCGACTAAATAGAATCGAGGCGATGTACAATTCATTAACAAAATAAATAGGGTAACGAAAATATATACAGTCGAGCGGACGAGTACAGTGCTGTGGGGATGGGAAGGGAGAGGTGGAGGAGCAGAGGGAAAAGGGGAAAATGAGGCTTTAGCTGCGGAGAGGTAAAGGGGGGATGGCAGAGGGAGTAGAGGGGGAAGAGGAGCTCAGTCTGGGAACGCCTCTTGGAGGAGGTGATTTTTAAGTAAGGTTTAAGTAAGGTTTAAGTAAGGTTTAAGTAATCCACAACAGAAGAGTTGAGTGCAGTCCCTGAAATTTGTCACCTGAGCAACACTTGGCCATGGTGCAAAATTAGACAGAGAAATAGGCCCCGAACAGGCCAACTTACATTTGGAAGACTGATGGAGGGAAAGCAGCATAGCCTAGTAGAAAGAGCAAGGTCCTGGGAATCAGAGGACCTGAGTTCTAATCCCAGATCCTCCACTTATCTATTGCGTGACCGTGGGCAAGTCATTTAACTTTTCTGTGCCTTAGTTTCATCATCTATAAAATGTAGGTTCACTACCTGTTCCCCCTCCTAGTTTGACCCTGAGCCCCATATAGTAATAATAATAATGGCGTTTGTTAAGTGCTTACTATATGCCAAGCACTGTTCTAAGCGCTGGGGTAGCTACATGTAATCAGGTTGTCCCACGTGGGGCTCACAGTCTTAATCGCCATTTTACAGATGAGGTTACTGAGGCCGAGAGAAGTGAAGTGACTTGCCCAAAGTCACACAGCAGGCAAGTGGTGGAGCTGGGATTAGAACCCACGACCTCTGACTCCCAAGCCCGGGCTCTTTCCACTAAGCCATGTTGTTTCTCTCATATGGAAGTTAAGAGACAGGGACTGTATCTGACCTATCTTCTATCTCAGAACTTAGTACAGTGCTTGGCACAAAGTAAACACATAAAACACTTAACAAATATCATAGATAGAATACTAATACTATCACCATGGCCGAAAATAAATCGATCCCTTATTAATTTTTCTTATCCCCACTTTACAGCCCTGCAGCTGTTATTCCAGCCCTTCCATTCGACATAATCATTCACAATCCTCTGAACCCTAAAGTTCCTATCTTATATACTCTTTTTCCCATCAGGAATTTATTTCAAAATTTGTCTCCACAGCTTGATTGAAAACTTCTCGAAGGCAGGGATCATGTATTCTGTATCAATTATATTGTCCTAAGAAATGAATACAGTGCTCTGCACAAAGTAAGCATTAAATCATTCCTACTGATTGATTGATTTGCCTTCAGACCTAAGGTTTTGAGCTTTCTCCATAGCTGGCTCCTCACTGTGTGTCCCCTATGTCTCTCTCTTTTTTATTTTATAATTATGATTTTTAATGCTATTTGTTGAGTGCTTATTATGTGCCAGGCACTGTTCTAAGCACCGGGGTAAATGCAAGGCAATCAGGTTGGACACAGTCCATGTCCCACATGGAGCTCACAGTCTTCATCTCCATTTTACATAAGAGGTAACTGAGGCCCAGAGAAATGAGTGAATTGCCCACAGTCACATAACAGACAAGCGGTGGAACCGGGATTAGTAGCCACGTCCTTCTGACTCCCAGGCCGGTACTCTTACCATTAGACCGTGCTATTTCCCTGCCACGGAGACTCCCCGAAACCTGTAATTCCCTCCCAGATGTGCTGCCCACCAGCCCTGCGTCCTAAACCTGGTTCGTCTCCACCCTCTGCTTGGTAAACTTGTCTCTACTTGCCCGCCTTTTCCCTGTCTCTTTACTGCCAATTCTTTTCCAGCCCACTCTGAGTCCCCAAAGCGTCCAAGCTGCTTCTCTTAAGTTTCTAAAGTAAATGAATCGTGGTAAGTTATATGTCACCAAGTCTAAAATGTGCCTGCCTAATTTCCTATTTCCAATCCATCCTCCATCAATCCATTCCACCACATGTAAATGGCATCCTCAGCTGCAACAATTCCACGATGGCATAAATGTTACTTAGTAATAATAACAATAATAAAAGCTGGTAATATTTGTTCAGCGCTTACTACGTGCCAGGCATTGTACTGACTACTGTGGAGGATAAAAAAAAATCAGGTTGGGTAGAGTCCCCGTCCCACATGGAGCTCGGTCTTAGCCCCCATTTTTACAGCTGAGGTAACCGAGGCCTGGAGAAGTTAAAGGCTTAAAACCGCCTTCAGGTTTCCTTCCCAATTAGCCAGTATCCGGTGGATATTTTGTGTCACGTTAGGATGTTACGAAGCTAGAGGACAGAAACCGCTAGTCCCTGCAACAAAGACGGAACTAACAAGACACTCAACCCTTCCACATCTGGAGATTGTCGAACCTATTGGGAACAGTCAGAAATTAGGCAGAGCCACAAGTGGAAGACTCTGCTTCAAGAAAAGTTTGGTAATACAGGGTAAGCCCTTCTGTGCTGAGGGGTCCTTCCGATTATAGCATTAATAATGGGGTGTGGACATACAGAAGTCATGGGTGAACAAATACATTTTATGTCAGACAATCACAAGCCATTAATAATCCCGCACTCCCTTGCACTAGGGTTACTAGGGCTTGACTTTCTCATGGGATCTACCGTTCCTGAAAGCGCCGCAGCTCAAATCCATCCCTGTTCCTCCCCAGCACTTCTCTGAATGTGAAATTCTGTCTGGTCTTCCACTCGGCACCTCTAATTTCGGGCACTGAACTCAGAAGGGAGTGATGGTCGGCAGTAAAGGTCTCTACTCAGGGTGGGGCTCTTTCCCCATATCTAACTGCCAGCTTCTCATGAGAACATCTAAACCCAGCTGGGAAAACTTTTTTTTTCTCTTCTTGAAACCTACACAGACCCTCATATTTGTGTAGTTGGGGTGCAAATCCTTCTTATAGTCATTATTCAGCCTCAATGGCCAGATCATAGACTTTTATGTTTCAGAGTTAATGACAAAGGTGGGAGATAGAAATAGAAAGAATAATGATAGTTATGGTATTTGTTAAGCGTTTTCTGTGTATGAAGCACTGGGGTGGATTCAAGCAAATCGATTTGGACACAGTCTCTGTCTTAGCATGGGGCTCACAGTCTTAATCCTCATTTTACAGTTAAGGTAACTGAAGCACAGAGAAGTGAAGTGACTTGCTCAAGGTCACACAGCAGACGTGTGGCAGAGTGGGATTAGAACCCATGACCTTCTGACTCACGATCCCATGCTCTATCCACTACACCGTTCTGGTCCTGTACACGTTGCCAATCCCATGAAGCTCAACTTGGGGAGCACAGGAGAGTCAAGAAATGGAAGTGGTGTCCATAATGGAAACATACCCGCTATGTCATTTCTGTTTGTTTGCAGATTAATGTTTTCAGTCAGTCGGTGGTATTTATTCAGCATTTACTGCATGCCGCGCACTATATTAAGCGCTTGGTACAGCACAGAAGAGTAAGTAAACACAATTCCTGCCTTCAAGGAGCTTACCAACATTACCAACCAAATCCCAACATTATTATTACCATCTAGCAGGGGAGACATACTAAAATCAATCTGTGGGGATAGGAATAGGGTAGGCACCTAAGTGCTTAGGAGGTATGGAAAGATTGGATAAAAGATTCCTGGAAATCCTGTTTACCTGGATGTCTACAATTGAACAAATATTTGGAGCTCTCTTCAATTTACTCTCTTCCCTTTTCCAAATTTCCCTCAATCTTTCTGGATCCATTTCCTCAACAACATCTTTTGTTCTGCCGTCCTGTCCAACTCCCCTAAATTCTTTTCTCCCTCCCTTCCTCTGCCCCACCACCCGCTCTTTTTTTCTCTTTGCTGGAGTCAACTCTTGTAGATCATGGGGATAAAGTCTCAGGAATGCAGAAAAAAAAATTCTAGTGCAGAGGTGGAGGGAGGAGGGGACTAGTTCTCCTTTTCAACACCTTTTCTGCTTTGGAAAATTCAATGTTGACAGAATAGGGCTTGAAGAACCTCTCTTCATCACCTTCTGACTCCTTAAAAGCATAATTAGACTTCAGAAGGAGAGGCAGAAAGTTACCAGTTGGGGCAGAACACATCAGAGCTGCAGGAAGGCTAGGTGAGGCTTTCTACCTCAAGCTCTCTCTGTCTTCTCCTGCCATTTCAGGATTTTTAACCCTGATGGAGTGCCCAAGCTTTCTCCTCTCCACCTCCACCCTTTTGGCAATTTGCATAAATTGAAATCCATGATCAAATCAAGAAAGCATTATGAGCAAATGTTTTCTCCTAATAAGATCATAATCCCTATTATCATAATGACAGTAAGAAGAAATTAAGCAGTTACTATGTGCCAAGCACTGTATTAAGCACTAGGTGATTTAATAATAATGATAATAATTATGGTATTGGTTAAGCATTTACTATATGCCAGGCCCTACACTAAACACTGGGGTGGAGACAAGCAAATCAAGTTGGACAAAGTCCCTGTCCCATATGGGTCTCACCAGTGTAAGAGGGAGGAAGAAAAGGTGTTTTATCCCATTTAATCAATGAGGCCCAGAGAAATTAAATGACTTGCCCAAGGTCTCATAGCAGACAATGGTGGAAGTGGGATTAGAACCCAGGGCTCCTGACTCCTCCCTATTAGTGGCCCCCTCTGAGTGTTCCCTTGCCCTCCTGCGGCGTTACCTATGGCAGTGACTGGGTGAAGGAATGCAAAGAAGACTGTGAGCCTCATGCGGGAAAGGGATGGTGTCTGCCCTGATTATCTTCTATATACCTCAGCACTTAGCACAGTGCTCGGTACAAAATCAGCACTTAACAAACACCACAATTATTATTATCATTTAAGGAGGCACCCCACTTAAAAGGAACATGCTGGATGATAAATCCCTGGCCATTCAGACACAGGTTACAAAAATCCATCCCTGATTAACTCTCCTTCTTTTATCTTTGGGATTTCAAGGCAAAGCTGGATATACCAGGGGCCGCTCAGGCTGAGGAAACCCAGAGTTGGAATCACAAAGAGAGCAGACCTCCCTTAGGACCTAGTTCACCCCACTGGGGTCAGGGGACTATGCCAAGGTTTAGCCCAGATTGGTTTCGGGTGTCACAGAACCCATGCTCCCCTTGCTTCCAAGCGCTTAGTACAGTGCTCTGCACATAGTAAGTGCTCAATAAATACTGCTGAATGAATAAATGAATGAATGAATGAATGCAGGCTCAGTTTGTTAGAATGTAGCCACAGGTGGATTTTCTGAGCATAGACACAAAGCCAGAGCTCCTTTATTTCAACTTCTCACTCTCAGCTGGCGCCTTCCCCTCTGCCTTTCCCCATCCGTAACCTTATTCAATCCTGGCCATCCTCACCGTATATGTTTATTCGATTGTACATGTAATTATTTATTCTGCCTTAACTTGGATATTTTCTCTGGGCACATGGGCTCCACTACCTCTCTCTATCCCACACTTCCTCCCTCTCATACTGATTATAAATCGTTTTAATCCATATTTCTCCCTATTATATTGTAAGCTCCCTGTGGGTAGGGCTCATGCATTTTGCTTCCATTTTATTTTCCCAATCATTTAGTTCGATGCTTTGTCCTCAGTGGTTGAATGATTTAGCATGACTCAATAAATAATTAGGATGCTGCTGCTGCTGCTGATGATTATGCCTAGTCTTTTTATGGTATTTGTTAATAATAATGTTGGTATTTGTTAAGCTCTTACTATGTGACGAGCACTGTTCTAAGCGCTGGGGTAGACACAGGGGAATCAGGTTGTCCCACGTGGGGCTCACAGTCTTAATCCCCATTTTACAGATGAGGGAACTGAGGCACAGAGAGGTTAAGTGACTTGCCCACAGTCACACAGCCGACAAGTGGCAGAGCTGGGATTCAAACTCATGAGCCCCTGACTCCAAAGCCCGTGCTCTTTCCACTGAGCCACGCTGCTTCTCGTTAAGTTAAGTTAAGTGTTAAGTGCTGTTAAGTGTTTGCTTTGTGTCAAACAATGCTCTGAGTGCTGAGGTGATTAACTTGGACACAGTCCCTGTCCCGCATGGGGCTCACAGTCTAAGTAGGAGAGAAAACAGGGGAACAGGAGAACTATGGCTATAATCTAACCTTGGGTTAGATGTGAGGAAGGGTATTTGAAGATTTTTATCCTTTATTAATAGATGAATGGTATTTATTGAATGTTTTCTGTGTGCAGAGCACTGTATTAAGCCCTTAGAAGACTATGTTAGAGTTGGTAGATCCTGAACTCAAGGACCTCATTAGAATTTTATCCAAGTGTCTAATCATTTTATTCCTTTGGGATGATGTTCACTGAAGAAAGAGCGCAGGTCTGGGAATCAGGAGACCTGGATTTAGACCCACTCTTGCACTGGCTTGCTGTGTGACTTGGAAAGTCACTTAAGCTCTCTGTGCTATAAAGTGGGACTAGGACTGCTTGCTTCTATGTCACAGGGATATTGTAAGGACAAAAGGAGATAGTCATTGTGAAAATGCTTAGCGAAAAAATCAAGAACATTATACAAAAGAGAAGCAGCGTGGCCTAGAGAAATGGTATGGCCTAATGGAGAGGCCACGGGCCTGGGAGTCAGAGGACCTGGGTTCTAAATCCTGGCTCTGCCAATTGCTTGCTGTGAGACCTTGGACAAGTTGCTTCCCTTCTTTGTGCCTCAGTTTTCCTGTTTTCCTTCCTATTTAGATTGTGAGCCCCATGCAGGACAGGGACGGTGTGCAACTTTACCAACTTGCATCTACTTCAGTGCTTAGAACAGCGTTTGGCACATAGTAAGCCCTTAAAAATGCCTTAAAAAAAGACAAGGTATAATAATAGTGATTACCATCATCATCATTATCTTAATACTAATTATTATTATTTTTCTTTTTAATGATATTTGATAAGTGCTTACTACGTGCCAGGCACTGTTCTTAGCACTAGGGTAGACACAAGGTAATCAGGTTGGGCTCGGTCCATCTTCATTTTCCAGGTGAGGTAACTGAGGCACAGAGAAGTTAAGTGACTTGCCCCAGGTCACACAGCAGACAAGTGGCAGAGCTGGAACTAGAACCCAGGTTCTTCTGACTCCCAGGCCCGCGATTTATCCACTAGTTCATGCCACTTCTCACTGAGAGATGGTAATTCACTGCCTAGACCATTTAATCTTTGTTTGGAAGATTCTAATAATAATAATAATAATGGTATTTGTTAAGCACTTACTATGTGCAAAGCACTGTTCTAAGCACTGAGGGGGGGATACAAGGTGATCAGATTGTCCCTAATGGGGCTCACAGTCTTAATCCCCATTTTACAGAGGAGGTAACTGAGGCACAGAGAATTTAAATGACTTGCCCCAAATCACACAACTGACAAGCGGCAGAGTTGGGATTAGAACCCATGACCTCTGACTCCCAAGCCCGGGCTCTTTCCGCTGAGCCACGCTGCTTCTCTTTTTACAAGGCAGAGCTCTTGCCTTTATCTCCTTGGATGCAAGGGATCATTTCTCATCAAAGTAGCTCTATGGGAAGGCACTAGACATAAACTAATTTTTTCTGCCTCATCTTGCATTTCAAGCCAAGAGAGAAAGAGTAAGATACCATCTGTGTGGTGAGAAGAGGTAGCGTGGAGGAGTCAGTCAGTCACTCAATCATATTCATTGAGCGCTTACTGTGTGCAAAGCACTGTATTAGTACTTGGGAGAGTACAATATAACAATATAACAGATTCGTTTCCTCGCCTATAGCTACCTTACATCTAGAGAGGGAGACAGACATTAATATAAATAAATATTCTACACATAGGTACAGAAGTGCTGTGAGGTTGGGAGGAGGAATGAATTTAGGGAGCAAGTCAGGACGACGCAGAAGGAAGTGGAAGAAAAGAAAAAGGACTTAGTCAGGGAAGGCCTCTTAGAGGAGATGAACCTTCAATAAGGCCTTGAATGAGGAGGAATAAAAAGGTCAGTGATAGTTTTAGGCCATCATTCTGGTTGATGCATCAGTTTTTATTGAACATACACACTGTGCCAAGTACTGTACTAAAGACTTGGAAGCAAAAGGAACTGAGCAACTGGGAGTAAAGAGCAGCCTGACCAGGAGGTACAACGTGATGAGCAAACGAATCGAAAGATGAGAAAACGAAAGTGGTCAAAAAAAAAGCAGATAGGGATGGTAGAGATGAACCGCACAGATGGATCCTCAGTGGGATATAGATGTGGGATGGAACCATGAAAGGGACTTTTCTGAATGAACGAACAGGATGGGACTAATTCCTCTCTGGGAAGAGAGGAATGATACTCCCCAAGGGGATGGGGTGAGAGAATGCTCAACTGGGAAGGGTATTGAGTTATAAAATGAGATGCATAATGGAGAGGGTGTTATAAGATATGGGGTCCATGTGCGAACAGAAAGACGTCAGGAGATGGGCATGTTGAAGGATGCAGTGAAGTGCGTGCACAAAGAGATGCAATAAGAGCCTCATGTGGAAGGGTGTGAAGGGGAGCAGAAATGGAAAATCGTAATGAAATATGTAGAGACACTCTGGTGGTTGTGATGAGATTCACTCTCCCATTTCAAGGGGAGAACAGAACTCTGTACCCAATTTTGAGCAAAGGGAGAAGAGAAAAATGGAAAGCATGTCAGCAGAATTACCGTGAGATTACAAACTCCTTCAAGGAGGGGACTGTCTCTTCTGATTTTATTGATTGATCTCAGTCCATCACTGGTGTTGTTATGGTATTAGCTATTTATTGAGCTCTTATTATGTGCAAAACACCATACTCGGTGCTGGGAAAAGTACAGTACAGTAGAGTTGGTGATACGATCACTATCCACAGGAGTTTACAGTCCCCCAAGAGCACCGTCCAGGGCTATAATAAACCATAGGTAGGTTATGGTGATGATGATGATGATGATCAGAATGATGATGTAGATAATGATAATGAAGACCGTGATAAAGATTATTTCCCTCTGCAACTCAACCCACAACCTCCACTCCTGGAATCCCAACCTACTTTCTGTACCTCCATCTCATCTCTCCATCTACCAACCCTCTCTACAAATCTGCCTCAAGCCTGGAACCCTCTTCCCTCATATCTGACAGTCCATAGCTCCCAACCTTCAAAACCCTCCTAAAATCCCATCTCTTCCAGGAGGTCTACCCAGACTAAGGCCTTTATATCTCCTATCTGCCCACTCTTCTGCGGCTACTCCGAATTTGGCTGTGTATCCCTTAACTGTTTTGATGCTAATCCCAGACCCACAGTATTCATTTCAATATTTTTATATCCTATTATTTCCCCTTGTCTTGTCTTATGCCGTCGAGTCGTTTACGATCCATAGCGACGCCCTAATCTATTTTAATATCTGTCTCCCCATCTAGACTGTAAGCTCCTTGTGAACAGGGAATGTGTTTACCAATACTGATGCATTGTATTTTCCCAAGAAATTGGTCCGGTGCTCCGTCCACAGTAAATGCTCAGTAAATATACCATTGATTGATGATGATGACGATCACATAGGAGATTATCCATGAAAGTGGGAATGTCAGATCTGAAGATTTCCTCAGGCTCTGAGCTTATCCACAGTCCCCAGTGGCTTAAGAAGGAGACAAAATTTCCCCTCTTACCACACCCCCTTCCTTCAGTTTGGAAGTTTCCACATTCCGTAGCCTTGGCGTTTATTTATTTATCTATTCATTCATTTATTTATACTAACGTCTGTCTCCCCCTCTAGACTTTGAACTCGTTGTGGGCAGGAATGTGTCTGTCGTAATATTGTACTCTCCCAAGCGCTTAGTACAGTGCTTTGCACACAGTAAGTGCTCAAGAAATACGATTGAATGAATGAATGAATGAATGAATTTGCACACACCAAAGAAAACACAGATGTCTAGGAGCAGTGATGAGATGAAGACTGCAAGCAACCTCTTTTCGCGTGCAAATCGATGGACATGTTGGGTTACTGAGTTCATTCATTCATTCAGTCGTATTTATTGGGCACTTACTGTGTGCAAAACACTATGGTAAGTGGTTGAGAGAGTACAATATAATGATAAACAGGCACACTCCCTGCCCACGATGAGCTTTCAGTCTAGAGTGGGAGACAGACCTAATTATAAATAAATACATTACAGATATCTATATGAGTACTGTGGGGTGGGAGGGCAGATGAATAAAGGGAGCAAATCAGAGTGACACACAAGGGAGCGGGAGAAGAGGAAAGGAGGTTTTAATCAGGAAAGTCTTCTTGGAGAAGATGTGCCTTCAATAAGGCTTTGAAGGGGAGGGAGAGTAATTGAGTCTGTTGTTCCTTGTGATCACAGTCCTTTGCTACCTTTCCCTCTGTCAACCCCCATCTAATAATAATAAAAAGAATAATAATAATGGTTTTTATTAAGCACTTACTATGTGCCAAGCACTGTTCTAAGCGCTGAGGTAGATACAAGGTAATAAGGTTGTCCCACATGGGGCTCACAGTCTTCATTTTACTGACGAGGTAACTGAGGCACAGAGAAGTTCAGTGACTTGCCCAAAGCCACACAGGTGCCAAGTAGGAGAGCTGTAAGACTGTAAGACTTTCTGTGTGGGGCTGGGAGGCTGTTTAACCTTTTATTTAGCGGCCTACCCCAGCACTTAGGCTCAGTTCATTCATTTGTTCAGTGCTATTTATTGGGCACTTATCGTGCGCAGAGCACTCTACTAAGTGCTTGGGAGAGTGTAATCTAACAATAAAAGAGACATAATTCATTCATTCAGTAGTATTTATTGAGCGCTTACCATGTGCAGAGCACTGTACTAAGCACTTGGAATGGACCGTTCGGCAACAGATAGAGGCAATCCCTGCCCACTGACGGGTTTACAGTCTAATCACAATCCCTGCCCACAGCGAGCTCACTGCTTGGCACATGAGAAGCGCTAAATAGATAGCATAACTAATGAGAAAGGGAAGATGAAAATTTTCAGAGGGGCCCCACCCAGACCGAAGCCTCTGACCCAACTCGACACATGGACAACCATAATTGTTTGGGATGTGAGTCTTTTTATCTTGTTGCACCATCTGGATTAAAGGCGGAATAAAGGCCTTCTGCTTTAGGGTTGTTTTTGGAAGACAGCCACAATTTACACACACTGGGCTCCTTGCCAAGGTAATAATCTTTTTTTTTTTTTTTTAATTGACCCCAATAGAGAGAGCAGCTTTTGGCCACCAACACTGCTGGATCTTAACTGGAAATACCTAGTAAAGTCTGGTTCTTCAGTAATGCATTCTTTCAGAACATTTCTTCCTAGGCTAGCCAGAAAAGATGCCTGGCTCTGTTTTCTTAATAAGCAAACCGAATCATAAATAACGGTCCTAGGATAAACACCAAGGTCAGGTGTCCTGAATATCTTTATTCTCACAATATGAAAAGAAAACTGTCTAGGGAACACTGTCCAAGACAAAGACCTCTTCATCTCGCACACAGATGCTAGTCTCCCTTCTTCATTATTCCTTCTAGAGAAGGGACGGAACCATAACAGAGAGGTCAGCTCATCAGAGGTCTCCAGTTGAAAACTGTTTCACTAAAAAGTCATAAAAAATTGCAACCAGTGTACCCGCTACCTAAAATTCACCACAAACAACTGGTTTAAGTGGCTCCTTGCATCAAGTTTACAGATTGAAGAAATACTGTTTTTTACTGATCTAAAAGAGAATCATTTTCTAGTGTCGATCCTCTTGATTTGACCTTCAAAGTGAGTCGCCAAAATCCTGCCCTAGTAAAAGTAATTAGTGTTTATTTCAGAGTTTAAGAAAGGACAACCAAACACGATAAGTGCCTCTTAAAAACAAAAAGTACTGATTTGGATTAAATGAAATGGTTCCCAAATGGGAAACATATCAGTTCTATCACCAAAGAATGTGTAGAGGCAGATTTAGGGAGATTTAACCTCCGGAGAACTGCAGTCTCAGGGGCTGGAGGTCCTTTTATGCCAACCCAGGAAGGCCTTTGTTAATAATAGTAACTGTGGTATTCGCTGTGTTCATTATGTGCCAAGCTCTGTGCTAAACATTAAGGTATATACAAGGTAATGAGATCAGACATAGTCCCTGACCCACAAAAGGCTCACTGTGATTTTTTAAAGTACAACGATTACAGAGGGATCTTCCAAAAATTCCAGGCCAAACTTTGGTTCATGTTGTATTGTCATTTTTATGTCTATCTACCCCTTCCACATCCAGGTCTTTTATTAGTAATAATAACAATAATTATGGTATTTAAGCACTTATTGTGTCTCAGACACTGTGCAAAGTGCTGGGGTGGATATGAGCAAATCGGGTTGGATACAGTCCCGCATAGAGCTCACAGTCTTCATCCCCATTTTACAGATGAGGTAACTGAGGTACAGGAGAAGTGAAGTGACTTGCCTAAGGCCACTCAGCAGACAAATGAAGTAGCTGGGATTAGAACTCACGACCTTCTGACTCCCAGGCCCGTGCTCTATCCACTACCCCACACTGCTTCTCGTAAACTACATAGATCGTGAACAGACAGTTTTGCCCCTTGCTTAGGAAAACAGTTCTGTCAACTGAGGAGAAGATCAACAGCAGCTTTCTTCATCAGTGTAATGGAAACTGAGCTTAAATGGTAGTTCTTCAATTCTTCAAAATTAGTAGTAGAACGGGCCTTTGCTTCAAGAGTAGTGATGCTGGTAGTGGGTCTGTAACCATGAGCATGAATATCCCTTAGAAAGAAAAAAATTCAATCTCTCGGTAGTATTTATTGAGCATCTACTGTGTGTGTGTGTGTGTGTGTGTATGAGTCGGTATTTGTTAAGCGGTTACTATGTGCAGAACACCGTTCTAAGCGCTGGGGTAGATACAGGGTAATCAGTTGTCCCGTGTGAGGCTCACGGTTAATCCCCATTTTACAGATGAGGGAACTGAGGCCCAGAGAAGTTAAGTGACTTGCCCACAGTCACACCGCTGACAGGTGGCAGAGCTGGGAGTCGAACCCGTGACCTCTGACTCCGAAGCCCAGGCTCTTTCCACTGAGCCACGCTGTATGAGTGTGCAAAACACTGTCCTAGGTGCTTGAGAGAACATAGTAGAGGAAGAAGACATCATTCCTGCCTTCAAAAAGCTTACAGTCTATCACTAGTCCCCTGCACATTTGCAGTTTACATCCATGAAAATATAATTTGCATCTTCTGCGGCCATTTGCCATAAGGGGTGAGTGAACGTTAAGGTCCAGTTTTATACCGGACAGTCCAGTTCTTATCTGATCTGACCCTGCGTGATAACAGTGTGAAGGGGGAGAAATTGATCAAATGAAGTTCGGTATTTTTGTGTGCTCTCAGTGGTCATTCTGGTCAGTTTTGTTGATTAATCGTCGGTTGGAGGGACAGCGTGGCCTAGCAGAAAGAGCACAAGACTGGAAGTCAGAAGACCTGAGTTCTGATTCCGATTCTGCCGTTTGCTTTCTGTGTGACCTAGGGAAAGTCACTTACTCTCTACGGGTCATAATTTCCTCATCTGAAAAATGAGGATGATATAGAATGGCACCTGTGGGACACTACCTGACTCTGATCACGAGAAGCAATTAAATTTAGTAATGTTGGTATTTCTTAAGTGCTTACTATGTGCAGAGCACTATTCTAAGTGCTGGGGTAGATGCAGGGTAATCAGGTCGTCCCACGTGAGGCTCACAGTGAATCCCCATTTACAGATGAGGTAACTGAGGCACAGAGAAGTGAAGTGCCTTGCCCACAGTCACACAGCTGACGAGTGGCAGAGCCGGGAGTCGAACCCATGACCTCTGACTCCGAAGCCCAGGCTCTTTCCACTGAGCCACTCCGCTTCCCCTATATTTCTTGTCTTTGTGAAAAGAGCGTGGGCTTGGGAGTCCGAGGACGTGGGTTCTAATCCAGGCTCCTCCATTTGACTGCTGTGTGACCTTGGACGTGCCACTTAACTTCTCTGTGCCTCAGTTCCCTCACGTGTAATATGGGGATTAAGACCGTGAGCCCCACGTGGGACAATCTGATTACCTTGTATCTACCCCAGTGCTTAGAATAATGATTGGTAAGTAGTAAGCGCTAAACAAACATTATTATTATTATTGTTATTGTTATCTCGTGGTCTTGTATCTATGCCAGTGCTTTGTACCAAGTAAGTGTTGAATATATGCCACGATTGTAATTGATATATTCATAGACTATGAGCTTCTGTGGGCAGGGACTGACACTCTTTATCGTTACATTGTACTTTCCCAAGTACGAAGTACAGTGTCCGGCACACAGTAAGCACTTAATAAATATGATTGAGTGAATGAATATAATAAAACTCTGATATGGATATAATATCTATTCTATCAAAATGATAGATAAAATGATAAAGTGATTAATATTGTTATATGTTATACTTGCATCATATGCTTGTTATTCATATAGATGCATGTTATCTATATTCTTGTGTAAGTTATGTATCATATAAGTATTTTATGTAATAATAACCACAAATAATACTTCTCCTAGAGAGTTCCTGTTTTCATTGTTACGGAGCTAGCATTACTGGTTTTTTCCTTATGATATTTGTTAAGCACTTACCATGTGCTAGGCACTGTACTAAACTTTGGGTAGATACAAGCTAATCAGATTGGACACGGTCCATGTCCCACACTCTGAATCCCCATTTTACAGATGAGGTAACTGAGGCCCAGAGAAGCTAAATGACTTGCCCAAAGTCACACAGCAGACCCGTGGCAGAGCTGGAATTAGAACCCCAGATCTTTGATCTTTTAACTCCCAGGCCCATGCTCTATCCACTAGGAAACACTGCTTCTCTATTTCTTGTGTGAATGTAAGTCTTTACTCTGCATCTAAGATACTTCAGGATTGTAATACTTTACATTTTTATGAGATGGGGGGGGGCGGGGGAAGGACTGAGATCATTAATCCTAGTTCAAATAAGAAGAAATTTGAGACAGAGATTAAAGGACACACAAAGTATTTCTGCTGAATCAGAAATGAGATCCAGGTTTTCTGTTCCCCGTTTCAGGTTGCTTTCCCTAGATAATGCCATGCCCTTTGACTCTTGTGGGTTAAAAATACCTCTGCTCCCTCCGGTATATATAAAGAGCAGTGAGCTATTGTGAAGGCACTCCTAGATATCCTAATCATTCGGAAGGAATTGCTGAGAAACTGGAAGGGAATGTGGTTTGGGGAGCGAAGAAGCAGATTTAGGTAGTGAAGTTGGAGTGATTCTGCCAACCACCAGCCCTTTGCCAAAGAGGGAGAGAGAGAACCTTTATTTATCTGAAAGTGGATCAACACTAGTAGAGATGGTATTCATTACGGGCTTACTGGCGTACACGGCACTCTAGGAAGTACTGGGAAAGAAATACCTGGGTGGCTCCTTTCTTTTCCAGGCCCATGAGAGAGCCTGATGACGTTCTATAGATACGGGAAGAAGTTGTCCAATTAAATTTTGCAGGACCTTTGTATCCTCTCATATTAGCGATGCGCCCTTAAAAGTGTGCAGTCAAGGACACTGCAACATGGAAACTGATGAGGCAGTCCAGAAATATTGGGTTAAAAATACTACAGAACTCAGAAGTCAGTGTTATCTCTGACTCTCACCTCCCCAAATCGGCACCCGGAAGTGATGATGATAATAATTTTGGTATTTGTTGAACGTTTACTATGTGTTAAGCACTATACTCCTATGACTAGTAATAATCACTGTGGTACTTGATCAGCAATTACTATGTGCCAAGCACTGTGTGCAGATATGGGGTAGCTACCAGGTGATGGGGTTAGACAAGGTCCCCATTCACACAAGGCTCACAGTCTAAAGGGGAGAGAGAATGGGTATTGAATCCCCATTTTACGGGGTAAGAAACTGAGGCACAGAGGAGTGAAGTGATTTACCCAGTGTCACAAAGCAGAGCATGGTAGTATTGGGGTTAGAATCCAGGCCTTTGCTCTTTTCACTAATAATAATAATAATAATGTTGCTATTTGTTAAGTGCTTACTATGTGCCGAGCACTGTTCTCAGCGCTGGGGTAGATACAGGGTAATTAGGTTGTCCCACGTGAGGCTCACAGTCTTCATCCCCATTTTAATAATAATAATAATGTTGGTATTTGTTAAGCGCTTACTATGTGCCGAGCACCGTTCTAAGCGCTGGGGTAGACACAGGGGAATCAGGTTGTCCCACGTGGGGCTCACAGTCTTCATCCCCATTTTACAGATGAGGGAACTGAGGCACAGAGAAGTGAAGTGACTTGCCCACAGTCACACAGCCGACAAGTGGCCGAGCTGGGATTCGAACTCAAGAGCCCTGACTCCAAAGCCCGTGCTCTTTCCACTGAGCCACGCTGCGGTAACTGAGGCACAGAGAAGTGAAGTGCCTTGCCCACAGTCACACAGCTGACAAGAGGCGGAGCCGGGATTAGAACCCCGACCTCTGATGCCCACGCCTGCTCTCTTTCCACTGAGTCACGCTGCTTCACTAGATCACACTGCATGGAAAGATTTGAGAGGGTTTGAAGAATTAGCCTCTCAGGGTCATTCATTCATTCAATCCTATTTATTGAGCGCTTACTGTGTGCAGAACACTGTACTAAGTGATTGGAAAGTACAATTTGGCAACAGATAGAGGCAATCCCTACCCAACAATGGGCTCACAGTCTAGAAGCGGGAGACAGACAACCAAACAAAACAAGTAGAGAGGAATCAATACCATCAAAATAGAAAAATAGAATTATAGATATAATCCTAAATAGGGGCAATGACAAAATTTGCTATTCCCTAAGAGTTATTCCTTAAACTATACTTGGCATTGGTCAAAACAGTCTGCTACTGACTCCTGAACCTCTGTTCTATTTTTCAGTCCTTTGTTTCTTCATTTTACATTTGCAGTTTCATTTCTGTGTGTGATTCCATTTTCAACCTTATATAAACCCTTAGCGTACAGAAAACAGTAGTAGGAAGAGCAGGATTAACAATATTAATACTGGTAGTAGTAATAGAAGTTTTAATAGCAGTAACGTGGCCTGGTGGAAAGAACGCAGGCCCGGGTGTCAGAGAACATGGGTTCTAATCGTAATAATCGTGGTATTTGTTAAGCGCTTACTATGTGCCAGGCTCTGTACTAAGCCCTGAGATCGATACAAGGTAATTGAGTTGAACACAGTCCCTGTCCTACATAGGACTCGCAGTCTTAATCCCCTTTTCACAGATGAGGTAACTGAGGCATAGAGAAGTGAAGTGACTTGTCCAAGTTCACACAGCAGACAAGTGGAGGAGCCGAGATTAGAACTCAAGTCTTTCGGACTCCCAGGCCTGTGCTCTCTTCACTAAGTCACGCTGCTTCCCACCATCCCAGTTTCATCCCTTCCCAGACTAAGCTCCACTTTTCCTCATCTCCCGCTCCCTTCTGCATCACCCTGACTTGCTCCCTTTGTTCTTCCCCCCTCCCAGCCCCACTTATGTATATATCTGTCATTTTATTTATTTATATTGATGCCTGTCTCCCCGAGTCTAGACTGTAAGCTCGCTGCGAGCAGGGAATGTCACTCTTTATTGTTATATTGTACTTCCCCAAGCACTTAATAGAGGACTCTGCATGTAGTAAGCGCTCAATAAATATGATTGAATGAACGACAGAATGACTGTACCCAGATTGATCAGCTTGTATCTACTATAGTAAGTGCTGAACAAAAACCATTAAAAGAAAAAATTAGGCCCCACTTTTTTTACTATTCATTCATTCAATCATATTTACGGAGCGCTTACTCTATGCAGAGCATTGTACTGAACGTTTGGGAGAGTATAATATAACAATAAAGAGATAATCCCTGCCCACAAGGAGCTCACAGTCTAGAGGGGGAAAGACAGATATCAGTACAAGTGAACAGATATCAATATAAATAAATAAAATGGCAGACATATATGTAAGTACTATAGCTCAGTGGAAAGAGCCCGGGCTTGGGAGTCAGAGGTCATGGGTTCGAATCCCAGCTCTGCCACTTGTCAGCTGTGTGACTGTGGGCAAATCACTTCACTTCTCTGTGCCTCAGTTACCTCATCTGGAAAATGGGGATTAACTGTGAGCCTCTCAAGGGACAACCCGATTACCCTGTATCTCCCCCAGTGCTTAGAACAGGGTTCTGCACATAGTAAGCGCTTAAAAAATACCAACATCATTATTACTATAGGGTGGAGGAGGGGGGAGAGCAAAGGGTGATGCAGACGGGAGTGGGAGATATGCAAACCAAGCTCCATTTTCCTATGGGAGCTGCTACTTTCTGGGGGCATTTGATCTTGAAATCCAGAAGTGGGAGAGTCTAACGATGGGCAGGAAAGAGGCACGTGGGTGTCTGATTACCTTGAGGCACAAGTACATTGTCTACATATCAAGGGCTCAAATTGTGCTGCTAAACTTAGTCTAGGGTTTTGCATGTGGAAAGACTCTGTAAAATGAATTGCTGGAAAGTTTCTGGTTTTTTTTTTTTTTTTTTTACTATTTCCTTTCTGTTTCTGCAAATCTCATCTTGAAGGGAGACAAAACACGGTAAACCTGCTCAGAGCGTGTTTTCGCCGTTTAAAGTAACAATATCCTGTTAGAGTATAAGATCCTTGAGGACAGGGAACATTTCCCTATTTTGTGTTGCTCTTTCCCAAATGCTTTCTACAGAGCATTGCACTCAGAAGATGTGCCTTCAATAAGGTTTTGAAGAGGGGGAGAGGAATTGTCCGGCAGATTTGAGGAGGGAGGGTGTTCCGGGCCAGAGGCAGGACGTGGACTAAGGGTCGGCGGGCGAGATGGGGGAGATGGAGGCACAGTGAGAAGGTTGGCATTAGAGGAGCGACGTGTGCGGACTGGGTTGTAGTAGGGGAGAAGGGAGGTGAGATAGGAGGGGGAAAGGTGATGGACTGCTTTATAGCCAATGGTGATGAGTTTTTGTTTGATACTGAGGTGGATGGGCAACCTCTGGGTTTTTTTGACATGTCCTGAATGTTTCTGTAGAAAAGTGACTGGGGCAGCGGAGTGAAGTATGGATTGGAGTGGGGAGACAGGAGGCTGGGAGGTCAGCAAGGAGGCTGATGCAAGTAATCCAGGTGGAATAGGATAAGTGAATGTATTAACACGGTAGCAGTTTGGATGGAGAGGAAAGGGCCGATTTTAATGAGGTTGTGAAGGTGGGACCGACAGGATTTACTGATGGATTGAATTTGTGGGTTAAATGAGAGGAGTCAGTAGCTACTCTATAAATACCATCTTAGAGAGTAAGATTCTCAACCTGCTCATTGTGGGCAGAGAACACGTCTACCGATTCTATTTCATTGTACTCCCCCAAACACTTAGTACAGTGCTCCACACATGGTAGGTGCTCAATAAATCCGATTGCTTGATTGAGTAATTCCTCCAGGAAGCATCCACCACTGGATCTTTCCTACACTATGGCGGTGGCTTGGCTTTAGGTGGCTTGTGGCCTCTAATGTGAAGAATATTTTACACCTTGGGCCCTCCTGGAGGGAGGAACCCCTCTCAGGGTCACACCTGGAGAGTTTCCAGTCTCGACTAAGGGAGAGACAGGTGAAGCAGAAGCATACCCATTCCATTCCTAGCTTGGGGAGTAGCTAGCAAGTGAAAGGAAGTTAGCTACAAGTCAAAACTCACCAGCAACGGCGTGGGAGAGAATCAAGGTTGGAGACTGAGCGGGAGGAAGCAATAGTAAACCACTTCTGTATTTTTACTCTCTGGATCCACTACCAGAACGACTGCAGAGGGAGGTGGGACGTTCTGGGAGAGCTGTATCCATGGCCTTACTATGGGTGGAAGACGATTCCACAACATTAGACAAGAAGAAGAGGGAAGAAACCTGCCCTTTGGTAGCTTATTTGAATGATCATGATGTTCGTTTATGTATTGAGAGTTATGTAATAACCCCGGAGTATTATTCCTCGGTCTTCAAAGTGCCCTCCACTACTCACTTGCTCAGGACCTCATCCCCTGGCCAAGTTTATCGTCTTTGTCCCTGATATATGGGTTTAAGCCAAGACTGGAATCGTTTCAAACAGATCACGGGCTGGATTGAGGCCTAAAGAGTTTGAGGAGTGGCAGTCCCCACTGCAAATCTCAGACTTCCATTTCTTGAACCGCATCCGTCAGTTGGGAATATCTGCTCTCCCATTTCAGAAAGGACAAGTCACCCAGAGATTTATCGTGACAGTCCACATTGCCTTGGTAGCTTTCTGTCACAATCCTGCACAATCTGTAATGATTTTTCCAGGCGGTCTCTCTGACTAAAGACCATGTCTGAACCCAGAGGAAATAGTGAAAAAACACCTCAATCATACTTATTATTTTCAAATACGCATTCTAAGATGGGGAAATCATATGTAGAATGACTTTATATTTTCAACAAACACACCTTGACCCCATTCATGTTTCTGAAAATAGGAGAATAAATCAATTAAGGCTTTTCTCCCTGCCAGGATTGATCAGTGCAGAAACTTCTAGCGTTGGGTGGTTCTTTCTACAAGTACATTGCTTTATTTACCAAAAGTTTTTTAAAAAAGCTAAAATTTTCCTCTGAGGCCTGAAAGAGAGCACCATATTATCCAGAGTTTTTAAAAATACAGCTCTTTCCTCGACCAATGTAAAAGAAACAAATCAATCGATCAGTCGTATTTATTGAGCACTTAGTATTGTTATTAATTATCATGGTACTCGTTAAGCACTTACTAAGTACCAAGCACCGTTCTAAGCACTGGGATAGATATGTTAATCGGATTGGATACAGTCCCTGTCCCACAGGGAGCTTACACTCTTAATAACCCCTTTACAGATGTGGGAACTGAGGCATAGAGAAGTGAAGTGATTTGCCCAAGGCCGCAAAGCAGACAAGTGTCAGAGCTGGAATTAGAACCCAGGCCCATGCTCTGTCCACTAAGCCACACTGCTTCTCTTACTATGTGCAGAGTATTGTACTAAGCACTTGGGAGAGTGCAATACAACCGAATTAGCAGACAGGTTCCCTGACACTAACGAGCTTACAGTCTAGAGGGGGAGACAGACAATAATATGAAAAAAAATGAATAAAGAAGTAATTTATAATATCAAATTTAAAGATCTGTTCATAAGTGGTGTGGGGGTTAGGGATGGGGTAAATATCAAGTGTCCATAATGCCCCAATCATCTATCAGTAAGAAAGTTTTGGCTTTACTGATCATTTTTCATTCCTTCATTCATTCAATAGTATTTATTGAGCGCTTACTATGTGCAGAGCACTGTACTAAGCGCTTGGAATATACAAATCGGCAACAGATAGAGACAGTCCCTGCCCTTTGACGGGCTTACGGTCTAATCGGGGGAGACGGACGGACAAGAACAATAGCGATAAATAGAATCGAGGGGACGAACATCTCATTTAAACAATAGCAAATAAATAGAATCAAGGCGATGTACAATTTTTGCTCTTCTTCTAGCTTCACAGATGCTGAGCAGAGTGAAAGAATCAAATATTTCCTTTTCATTTTGAGGCTGGAGTGTTGGAAAGAGCCTCTGAACCTCCTACTGTCTGGTGTAGCCCCTCCTCGTAACTCCCCACCTCATCAACTCTCCATCCCTTTTCAAATCTCAACTAAAAACGTAATGTCTCCTTTACCTTCATCACTTCCTTTGTTATTATACCATACTTATCAGAGTAGTTTTACTCTTTAAAGCATATTGAAAAGCAATTCGTGTGAATGACAATGAGGATAATAAAGTTATATTGTAGAGTATTATTGATTCCCTGGGGAGTTATCGTAATAACTTTAATCCTGTAGTGCTCATCTGGTATTAATTTGGAAATCATAAAGTCTTTGGTAGGATTTCTGCTCTAATGCCACACAAACTCCGTTGGTATTTTGAACTGTTATAGCCACGTTTGCGATTTGGCTGGAGAGTACCTGAGAATGAAAGAGGCACTACGGAGGCAGTAACGTTTTAGCGTTGTTTTTCTTGAGGAGGAAATCAGCAAGATCCTCCTCTTGCTTGAAGTGCACCGCGGAACCTGCCTGGAAAGAAAAACAAACCTAATTTAATGCTTGTTGCCCTCATTAGTGGGAGAGAAGTACTTGACACCCGGGTTGTCAGTTTCGATGTTTACAAGTCAAGGCTGCAGCTGGGGGCTCCAGTGACCTTTCCAAACAAATCTTTCTAGTACCTACATCCAGGCTGCAGGCAATCCACCTGGTCCAGACATTTGTGCGAGGATACGTTTCCTCCCTTTGGAGAACAGAAAGGCTCTGGTTTTCTGCTTCCATTTGGAAAAAAAAAACCCCACAAATGATTGTGTGATAACTTGTACCCTTTAAGCACCCTCAGCTCCACAGATCTTGCGTATATATCCAGTGGCCTGTGGATAGAGCTCTGACGTGGGAGTCAGAAGGATCTGGGTTCTTATCCTGGCTCTACTACCTGTCTGCTGTGTGCCCTTGGGCAAGTCATTTGACTTTTCTGGGCCTCAGTTACCGCATGTGTAAACTGGGGATGAAGATTCCAAGCCCCATGTGGGGTAGGGACTGTGTTCAACCCGATTTGCTACCCCAGTACAGTGCCTGGTACGTAGTGAGTGCTTAACAAATACCATTATTATTATTATTATATCCATAATGTGTTTATTTAATAATAATAATGTTGGTATTTGTTAAGCGCTTACTCTGTGCAGACTACTGTTCTAAGCGCTGGGGTAGGTACAGGATAATGAGGTTGTCCCACATGAGGCTCACAGTCTTCATCCCCATTTTACAGATGAGGTAACTGAGGTACAGAGAAGTGAAGTGACTTGCCCACAGTCACACAGCTAAGTGGCAGAGAGTAGATTCGAACCCATGACCTCTGACTCCCAAGCCCGGGCTCTTTCCACTGAGCTACGCTGCTTCTCTGTTTATATTACTGTCCGTCTCCCCCTCTACACTGTAGGTTCCAGGTGGACGGGGAACTTGTCTACCAACTTTGCTTTATTATACTCTCCCCAGGGCTTAGCATAATAGTCTGCAAACAGTAAGTGCTCACCAAATTCCAGTGATCGATCGATTCACGGAAAACCTAGCAGCTTGATCCTTACTTCGCTGACGAACTCAGCTTTGTGGAAACCCGTGTCGAGAAGAAGATGAGGGGTGCGAGTGAGGTGGATTTTTTCAGTGGGCGACCCTAATGAACGTGGGTCCAAACGCACGCTCTTCCACGGCACCAAGATGAGAATCGAATAACCGGTCGGAAAACTGTCCCCGGAACGCAGTCATTCTCTTCTTGGCGATTATATCTGCTACAGGTCAGCGGGAAAAATGAAAATAATCTAAATGTAGTTTGCCGATTAGGGGCCACGATGTTCCCGGGCTTGCTCTCCAACTGATGCAAGGGGGATGAGCGACTGCCATTTTTTGAAGAAACTGAGGCATTGAGCCCATCTCACCTCCAGGCTGGGCTCCTGAAAACAGAGCAGGTCTTATCTCTCTGGGGCTGCCTCCGGCCCGACCTGGGAGAATGCCTGATTGATTGCTTTGGAATGGGGATCCCATCCCGGTGGTCTCAGCCACGGGGCTGCCTGGATTCTGCTCATTGCCCTGGGGGTCCCCAGGCCCGCAGGAGGGTGGTGGGGGAGAGGAAGAGTTGCAGATCAATACTGATGGCCTGTAAGCCCGTCACTGGGCAGGGACTGTCTATCTGTTGCCGATTTGTACATTCCAAGAGCTTAGTACAGTGCTCTGCACATAGTAAGCGCTCAATAAATACTATCCCACCGCCCACCCCGCACGCCCCGCTCCTCCGCCGCCCACCTCCTCACCGTCCCCCGTTCTCGCCCGTCCCGCCGTCGACCCCCGGGCCACGTCCTCCCGCGGTCCCGGAACGCCCTCCCCCCTCACCTCCGCCAAACTGATTCTCTTCCCCTCTTCAAAACCCTACTTAAAGCTCACCTCCTCCGAGAGGCCTTCCCGGACTGAGCTCCCCTTTTCCCTCTGCTCCCTCTTCCCCCTCCACTTCACCTCTCCACAGCTAAACCCTCTTCTCCCCCCTTTCCCCTCTGCTCCTCCCCCTCTCCCATCCCACCCCCTCAGCACCGTACTCATCCGCTCAACTGTATATATCTTCAGCACCCTATTTATTTTGTTAATGAGATGTACATCGCCTTGATTCTATATATTTGCTATTGTTTTAATGAGATGTCCATCCCCTTGATTCTATTTATTGCTATTGTTTTTGTCCGTCTCCCCCGATTAGACCGTAAGCCCGTCGAAGGGCAGGGACGGTCTCTATCTGCTACCGATTTATACATTCCAAGCGCTTAGTACAGTGTTATGCACATAGTAAGCGCTCAATAAAGACTATTGAATGAATGAATGAGTGAATGATGGCTGACAAAATGTCATCATCAACCATCATGGTTGTGGGCTAGCTTTCCGGTGAAGAATCAGTGGTGTAAGTATCTACTAATGACAATGGAAATAATCAAGTTTTCTAAAGCAGCATGATGTAGTGGCTAGAGCACGGGCCTGGGAGTCAGAAGGACCTGGTTCTAACTCCGGCTCTGCCACGCGTATGCTGTGTGACCTTGGGTATGTCACTTCACTTCTCTGGGTCTCAATTCCCATATCTGTAGCGTGGCTCAGTGACAAGAGCCCGGGCTTGGGAGTCACAGGTCACGGGTTCCACTCCCGACTCTGCCACTTGGCAGCTGTGTGATTGTGGGCAAGTCACTTCATGGCTCAGTGGAAAAGAGCCTGGGCTTCGGAGTCAGAGGTCATGAGTTCGACTCCCGGCTCTGCCACTTGTCAGCTGTGTGACTGTGGGCGAGTCACTTCACTTCTCTGTGCCTCAGCTACCTCATCTGTGAAATGGGGATGAAGACGGCGAACCTCACGTGGGACAACCCGATGACCCTGTATCTACCCCAGCGCTTAGAGCGGTGCTCGGCACGTAGTAAGCGCTTAACAAACACCAACATTATTACTTCACTTCTCTGTGCCTCAGTCACCTCATCTGTAAAATGGGTATTAAGACTGTAAGCCTCATGTGGGACAACCTGATTACCCTGCATCTACCCCAGCGCTCAGAACAGTGCTCTGCACATAGTAAGCACTTAACAAATACCAACACTAAATACCAGCACTATCCTCAACCACTTCCTCCTGTTAGTAATTTCCTTTACTGTGTCTGTGTCTGTCTGAGGGCAGAGATCATGTCTACTTCTTCTACTGAATGCTCCCAAGTTCTGAGTACAGTGCTCTTCTACACAGCGGGTGCTAAATAAATACCCCCCCCCCCAGACTGTAAGCCCGGTGTGGGCAGGGATTGTCTCTCTTTATTGCTGAATTGTACTTTCCCAAGTGCTCAGTACAGTGCTCTGCACCGAGTAAGCGCTTAACAAATGCGATTGAATGACTAAATTGATTGAATACTCTTAATTGATTGGTTGATTCATTCAGCCATATTTACTGAGTGCTCGGGAAAGTACAATACAACAATAAAGAGTAATAATAATAATGTTGGCATTTGCAAAGTGGTTACTACGTGCAGAACACTGTTCTAAGCGCTGGGGTAGATGCAGGGTCATCATTCATTCATTCAGTAGCATTTATTGAGCGCTTACTATATGCAGACCACTGTACTTAGCTCTTGGAATGTACAAATCGGTAACAGATAGAGACAGTCCCTGCCCTTTGACGGGCTTAAGTCATCAGGTTGTCCCACGTGAGGCTCACAGTTAATCCCCATTTTACAGATGAGGTAACCGAGGCACAGAGAAATTAAGTGACTTGCCCACAGTCACACAGCTGACAAGTGGCAGAGCCGGGATTCGAACCCATGATTGAGTAACAATCCCGGCCCACAACGAGCTCTCAGTCTGGAGTGGGGAAGGCAGACATCAATACAAATAAACCGACATCAATACAGTAATAAAATTACAGATACATACATAAGTGACTGATTGGTCATATATGGCATCATGACTAAAATAGTGATAACATTAGGGGTATTCTTTAAGTGCTTACTAAGTGTCAAACACTGTTCTAAGCACTAGGGTGGATACAAGTGAATCAAGTCGGACGTAGTCCCTGTCCTTCATGGGGCTCAGTGTCTAAACAGGAGGGAAAACAGGTATTGGCTTTCCATTTCACAGATGAGGAAACTGAGGCACAGAGAAGTTAAGTGACTTGCCCAAGGACACAAAACAGGAAAGGGGCAGAACTGGGATCACAACCCAGGGCTTCTGACTCCCAGGTCCGTGCTCTTTCCATTAGGCCACACTGATCCTCGCGTATGGTCCGAGCACTGTGCTGAACACTGGGCTCCATACAAGTTAATCGGGTCGGGCACAGTCCCTGCCCGTTCACATTCTTCTTAAGAGGGAGATGGAACTCTCCATGGGAAAACTCAGGAAAACTACACTCAGCTGATCCATGGATCAGTCGCTGGTATTTATTGAGGGCTTACTGGGTACAGAGAACTATATTAAGTCCTTGGGAGAGAGAACAATGCAGTAAAGTGCATAATCACAATCCCTACCCACAAAAAAGGTTACAACCAAGGGGGGGACAGAAATTAAAATAGATTACAGATGGGGGAAATGGCAGAGTCCATTCATTCATAGTAAATGCTCAGTACACTGTACTAAGCACTTGGAATGTACAGTTCGGCAACGGATAGAGACAATCCCTGCCCATTGACGGGCTTACAGTCTAATCGAATTTCTTTTTTGACGCGGAGGTGGATGGACAACCCTTGGAGGTTCCTGAGGACTGGGGAAATGTAGACTGAACTTTCTTCTTTAGAAAATTGTTCCAGACAGCCGAGTGAAGTAAGGGTGGAAGTAGGGAGAGATAGGAGGCAGGGAAGTCAGTGAGGAGGCTGATGCAGTAGTCAAGGTGGCGTATGATAAACGGTTGGATCAGCATAGTAACAGTTTGGATGAAAAGGAAGGGGTGGATTTAGGAGCTGTTGCGAAGAGATAACTCATATGAGTTCGAGGATCGAATGAAAGAGATGAGGCAAAGATATTGTCGAGGTTTTGGACCTGTGAGATAGGGAGGATGGGAGTGTTATCTACAGTGATGGGAAAGAGAAGCAGCGAGGCTCAGTGGAAAGAGACCGGGCTTGGGAGTCAGAGGTCATGAGTTCGAATCCCGGCTCTGCCACTTGTCAGCTGGGTGACTGTGGGCAAGTCACTTAACTTCTCCGGGCCTCAGTTACCTCAACTGTAAAATGGGGATTAAGACTGTGAGCCCCACGTGGGACAACCTGATTCCCCTGTGTCTACCCCAGCGCTTAGAACAGTGCTATGCACATAGTAAGCGCGTAACAAATACCAACATTATTATTATTATTAAAGCCTAGGGGAGGATAAGGTTTGGTTGGAAAGATGAGCGGTTCTCTTTTGGGCATGATTAGTTTGAGTTGTCAGCAGGGCATCCAGGGAGATTTGTCCTGAAGGCAGGAGGAAATGGGAAACTGCAGGGGAGAGAGGACAGTGCTGGAGAAGCAGAATAATAATAATAATAATAATAATAATAATAATGGAACTTGTTAAGCAGGTACTATATGCCAAACACTGTTCTAAGCACTGGGGTAGACGCAAATTAATCAGATTGGACCCATTCCCTGTCCCACATGGGGCTCACATGCTTATCCCCATTTTTACAGCTGAGGTAACACAGGTTACACAAGGTCACACAGCAGGCATGTGGCAGAACCGAGATTAGAACCCAGATCCTTCTGACTCCCAGGTCCATGCTCTATCCACTAAGCCATGCTGCTTCTCTAGATTTAGGAATCATGCCCATAGAGATAGCAGCGTGGCTCAGTGGAAAGAGCACGAGCTTGGGACTCAGAGGTCGTGGGTTCTAATCCCTGCTCCGCCATTTGTCAACTGTGTGACTTTGAGCAAGCTACTTCACTTCTCTGTGCCTCAGTTACCTCATCTGTGAAATGGGGGTTAAGACTGTGAGGCCCAAGTGGGACAACCTGAATACCTCGTATCTCCCCCAGCACTTAGAACAGTGTTTGCCACATGGTAAGTGCTTAACTACTATCGACATTATTATTAGTAGTAGTAGTAGTAGTAGTTGAAGTCATGGGAGTGAATCAGTTCTCTAAGGGAGAGGGTGGAGATGGAGAATAGAAGAGGACCCAGAACTGTGTCCTGAGGAATTACCACAGTTTAGAAGTGGGAGGCTGAGGAGGAGACAGCGAAAGCCACTGAGAAGGAGCAGACAGAGACAGGAGGAGAAGAGGAGAGGAAGGCCTCAGGGAAGCCAAGGTTGGATCATTTTTCCAGGAGAAGGGTGTGGTCAAAAATGTCAAAGGCAGCTGAAAGGTCAAAGAGGATTAGGATGGAGTAGAGGCCATTGGATTTGACAAGAAGGTGGCCTTCTCTCACACACACTCCCTCCATGAAACGATGTCCTGTTCCGCCACAAAGGCCTCCGCTCTCTTGACCTCCAATTTTTCAAAGGCGAGACAACCCATTTAGTCTCCATATCCAACCTGTCTTCTCTACCACACAAATCCACTCCCTCGACTCTGCCCTGTCCACTGAATTCAACTCCCTCACTTCCCCGTCCCTCCCTTGATCTCATACCACTAACCCACAACCCTAGATCACCTCCACGTACATTCCCACCTTTCTTGTGCTTGCGATGCAGAGAGCAGTGGGCAGAATCCAGACATCAGGCCAACTTCGTCCATCTTAAATTCATCTTTGTCTGCTTTACCTCCTCTCTCTCCTCTGCCCAACAATAATACACTTCCAATCTCATTAACTCCCATGCTCATTGCCCACACAAACTGCCCTCCTCAAACCCCTTCAAGCTTATCCCTCCCATCTCTTTCCCTCAATGACCATGTCACCTATTTCATCAATAAAATTGAAGCCATCAGGTGAGATCTCCCCCAAATCTCCACTGCACCTCTCCAGTCCCACCCTCTTCCTTCCCCATCTTTGATCTTCCATCCTTTCCAGCAGTAGAAACTTCTTAAAGAGATCTTCTTAAAATCTAACCCCTCTCCCTGCGCCTCTGACACCATCCCTTCACATCTCATGAAAACATTTCATGAAAACACTCCCCATCCCCCGTGAAAGGAATATCCACTCTGTCAAGTACAATTTCGGCTACAATTAGAATACAACTGGTTACTTTGGTACTGGTATACTGCTAACATCTCTTTCTGGATACAGTTTAAAGAGCATGAGAATAAGTGACAGAGTCCTTTCCCCACAGCTCCACCCTTCCCAACACCATCACCATTCTCTGGAGTGGCATTAGACACTAGTGGATTGCCCCAAGTGAAAATCAAATACCTGAAAAATAATCTTCAGCAGAAGTCCTAAGGAGATAGCTGAGTAGGAAACATGTTTTGATAGAAGCGGAACAGACTGACCCACTTAGTGCGTCTTAAATGCATCTGTTATCAGCTATTTCATTTCACTGTCTTTCTAAGGCAGCAGTTGGGCTGAAACCCGGCTACTTGTATTAAATTTCACCCCGAAAATGTAGGCATTACCCAGGAAATGCTTGTCACTCACTTGGAGCAGAGCCAGCTATTCAGGGAAGTGGTGCTCCAAGAAACTTGGTTGCCCTAAGGATAAAGGTCCAGAAACCAGGCCCTCAGTGTTTGCACATCTGGGAAAATGGCTGAGTTCTGAAATAAAAATAGCATCGCGTAAATCTGTATCACGTGCCAGGCACTGTGCTAAACCCTGAGATAGATAACAAGGTGATCGGATTAGACAATGATCTTCTCGTCCCCTAGGGAACACACGATCCAGGAATTAGGGAGGGCAGCAAATCTCAGTCCAAACCTTTGCATTAAGAGCTATGCTGAAGATACCTCTTAGGGAGGGCACCATTCACTCTTTCATTGGTTTTTATTGAGCACCTTCTGCGTGCAAAGTCCTGTACTAAACACTGAGGAAGGATACAGTGAAGGGTAAGGAAGACAGTCCCTGGCCCTCAGAGACATTACAATCTAGGGGAGGGATGGTAGGTTTGAATATTCCATCATTCAGTTAATATGAGGAAAAACTGAAATTTGTAAAGGTGAGTAAGGAAAATAGAAAATACTAACAAATGAATCCTTAGTAAGCTGTGGGTCATTACATGGTCACTAACTATGAGAGAAAGAGAGAGAGAGATGTGGAAGGAGAAAGAGGAAAAAAGGGAGAGAGAAAGAGAGGATAGAACAAGCATAACTGCTAGCTGCCCATATGGCCTGTTATAGCACAGACAGTTTTGAATTCTTGTAATTTATGCCAGCAGTTTCAGAAAATACTCAAATGTCTCCAAAGTAGGACTCCTAGTACACTGATATTCAGCCTTTCTTTCTTACTGAAAATTCTTGGACTTCTATGTCCTGGCTAGAGCATGCTCAATATGTGTTCATTCTACTCAACCAATAGTATATGTAGAGCACCTGCTGTGTGCTCCTTAGGACATGACCAGTGCTTAGAACAGTACATGGCACATAGTAAGTGCTTAACTAATACCATCATTATCATCATCATTATTATTATTATTATTACTACACTGTGGGGGAATACAATCGAAATTAGAAGGCCCGAAGAGAAAAAGCATGGCCTAATGGATAGAGTAAAGGCCTGGGAGTCAGAAAGACCTGGGTTCTAATCTCAGCTCCGCAACCTGTCTGCTATGTGACCTTGGGCAAGTCACTTCACTTCTCGGTGCCTCAGTTACCTCATCTGGAAGATGGGGATTAAGATTGTGAGCCCCAAATGGGACAGGGACGGTGTCCAACCTGGTCATCTTGTATCTACCCCAAAGCCCAATGCAATGCCTGGAACATTGTAAGTGCTTAACAAATACCATAAAAAAATCCCACAAAAAACCCTCATGCTCCCTGCCTCAAGAACATACAATCTAGTAAGTGAGAAACGGCAGTATAGATCCCTTCTCTCCTTCTTCCCTCCTGCTCCCACCTCCATCATTCCTTTCATTCCAGGCATGGAAGCTGGAAGCTGGGGATGGCTTTTCAAGGCCAGATGTGCCTGGTAGGCCCAGCCTATGTATGTCTTGTCTTAGGCCGTCGAGTCGTTTCCGAACTATGGCGACACCATGGACACATCTCTCCCAGAACGCCCCGCTCTCCATCTGCAATCCTCCCGATAGTGGATCCATAGAGCTTTCTTGGACAAAATACGGAAGTAGTTTACCACGGCCGCCTTCCGCACAGTAAACTCGAGTCTCCACCCTCGACTCTCTCCCATGTTGCCGCTGCCCAGCATGGGTGAGTTGTGACTCGTAGCCGATGGCCTGCCACTCGCTAGCCACTGCCCAAGCTCAGAATGGAACGGACAGGCCTCTGCTTGACTCTCCCTCCCGTAGCCGAGACTGGTAGAGGACTGGAAACTCTCCAGATGCGACCCTGAGAGGGGGCCTATATGTGACTTTATATAATATGAAATCTATACACTGTCCATGAATACTTAGACTTAAAGTCTCAAGCGTTGCTTTCAACTCTAGATATGGGTCAAATCTGAAAATACCTACCTGTAATTTATTTCAATGTCTGTTTCCTCCACTCGATTAGAAGTTCCTTGAGGGTAGGGACACAACTTCATTGTATTGTTCTCTGCACACCGTAAACACACACTAAAGACCACTGATCGATTGACTGGTAGACGACATACTGAGTAATTGTTGTTCTTTTTATTTTTACGGTACTTCTGTTAAGCACTTACTATGTGCCAAGCTTTAAGTGCTGAGCTCAATACAAGTTGATCAGGATGGACACGGTCCTTGTCCCTCATGGGGCTCACAACTTAAGTAGCAGGGAGTAGGATTTAATCCCCATTTTACAGATGAGGTAACTGAGGCACAGAGGAGTCAAGTGACTACCCAAGGTCACACGGTAGACACGTGGCAGAGCCGGGATTTTTGGTCTCTAGGATTCTGATCCCTTGGAAAGGATACTATATGTCAAGCGCCGTTAGACGGGGCTGAAAGAGAAACTCAATGATCCAGGTATTTCAGATGAAAGTGTTCTGTGGCTTGCAATATCTGGATAAATGGGGGCAAAGTCTACTTTTGGGTTTCGGTTATCCGTGCAATTTGTCTATGTAGGCCCTGTGCAGAGATATTATAAAAGGGTTATCGTGTCTTAAACCGTTCGGAAGAAAAACACTCGATAAATGCAATCCCGGTAATGCAATGTATAGCCGTTGCTGTTTCTAATAACGGTCCCCTGAAGGACTGTGTTCTCCCATCTGTTGAAATGAAAGGTTTTTCTCCAGCCTGGGTTGTGCGTTTCACAACCTTATCTACAGGCAGTGTTTGGTCCCCAGCCATTCCAAATTTTGCTAGACTCCCTCCCGCTACCTTGACCAGGAGAGGACCGGGGCATACCCAGAGGACAGCTGGTGTGTACATTACCGCTGTTAATGATTTGTGGGTTTCAGAGGGGTTTTTATACAAACTAAACATATCTACCATCTGGCAAATTTTTGTGATGAATTTCAGATTTTGCACAGATTAAACATTTCCGCCTGAATAAACAAGCCCTTTTTTCCTGATCCTGTGTCACTCCCAAGAGCTATCCAGCTGTTCACAGTCTGCACCATCTTCCCGGCCCCAGATGCACTCTCCGCCGAGGGCTCAAAGCAACACACCTGGTCCGGCTACTGAAGGCACCATCTTCACTGTTCATTCATTTGTTCATTCCGTAGTATTTATTGAGCCCTTACTGTGAACATAGTACTGTTTGGGAGAGTGATAATAATAATAATAATAATTATCATTAAGACATTTGTTAAGTGCTTACTATGTGCCAGTCACTGTTCTAAGTGCTGGGGTGGAGACAAGCTAATTGGGTTGGACTTGTCCCTGTCCCGTGTGGGGCTCGCGGTCTCAATCCCCATTTTATAGATGAGGTCACTGAGGCCCAGAGAAGTGAAGTGACTTGCCCAAGGTCACACAGCAGACAAGTGGCGGAGATGGGATTAGAAACCACGACCTTCCGACTCCCAAGCCCGTGCTCTATCGATACGCCATGCTGTTTCCTCACAATCAACAGACGCATTCCCTGCCCGTGACGAGCTTACGGTCTAGAGGGGGAGAGACAGACATTAATATAAATAAGTAAATGACAGATATGTACAAAAGTGGTGTGGAACTGAGGGTCTGGGAAGAAAAAAGGGAGCAAGTCAGGGCAACTCAGAAGGAGAGTGGGAGAAGAGGGAAGTGGGGGCTTAGTCAGGGAAGACCTATCGGAGACGGGCCTTCAATAAGGCTTTGAATGGGCGGAAAGTAACTGTCTTTCGGATTTGAGGAGCGAAAGCGTTCCAAGCCAGAGTCAGGATGTGGGCTAGGGCTCAGCGGAGAGATGAACCAGATTGAGGCCCAGTGAGAAGGTTTGCCTTAGAAGAATGAAGTGTGTGGGCTGGGTTGCAGTAGGAGAGAAGTAAGGTGAGGTCAGGAGGGGGAAAGGTGATGGACTTCTTCAAAGCCAGTGGTGAGGAGTTTGATGCAGAGGTGATTGGGTAACCACTGGACTCTTTTGAGGAGTGTCCTGAACTTTTCTGTAGAAAAATGATCCAGGCAGCAGAGCGAAGTATGGACTGGCCAACCTTCCTCCCGTTCCCTGTTTTCTCCAAGCACCTTCAACCTCCCAGCTTTCACCTCCTCTCTGTCTCATAGTCCTGCAGTAGGACCCAGCTCGTTTGATACCTTTGCCTGTGCTCTTTTCATTTGGCCACCCATCCTGCCTGCATTGTAATAATAACTGTGGTATTCATTAAGTGCTTACTGTGTACTAATCGCTGGGGTGGAGACAAGCAAATCGGGTAGGACACAGTGCCTGTCCCACACGGGGCTCATAATCTCAATCTCCATTTTGTGGGCGAGGTAACCATTGCACAGAGAAGTGAAGTGACTTGTCCAAGGACACAGAGCAGACAAGTGGCGGGGCCAAGATTAGAAGCCACGACCTGCCGACTCCCAGGCCTGTGCTCTATCCACTGCGCCATGCTCCTTCTGCGTTTCCAAGTGCTTAGTGTTCTGTTCACAGTGAGCACTCACTAAATACCACTGATCACTTGACTGATTGACCCAGAGATAGGGATTTTACTCTATGATAAAATGCCATTGGGTTGTATTGGAGAAATGCAAGCACAAGGGACCCGATGCTTTCTCTCCGCTAAAACATGTTGGTGTCTGATTTTGGAAGGCTCATCCTTTCGAAACTCCTTGGGTAAACCAGCTTTGTCCAAATTTGTTGACGGCGTAAGACAAGAGCATTTGAGCGACTGTACAGACTTAGGAGTTTAAGGGCAGAGATGCATGAAATGTCTCTTGAAACAATAATGATCTTTTAAAAAGTGTGGTTTTTGTTAAGTGCTTCCTACATTTCGTTAGCTGACATTGCCCGGAGAAGATAAATCCCTCTGACCCTCCTGTGCTGCTAGTGGAGGAGGAAGGAGGAAGGAAGATGGAGAAGAAAGGAGGAGGATGAAAAGGAGAAGAACAAGAAGAAGAAGAACAAAATTTGTGGTATTTGCTCCACTGGGGCAAAGCCTCTCTTCATTGGACGACACCTGGAAGAAAATTATTCCCATTTTCATACCTCGGCTACCAAGAGAGGAGACGAAAGGATCAGCAGGAGACAGGAGACACAGAAGAGATTGTTTCAGATATTTTTACTCTTCAGATGGTTTCACTTTAATCTGTGTTGCTCACAAAATTAACCCACTGCAGTATAATGACATTGCTAAGGATGTTAATAATTACCAGGATAGTTAATAATTACCATATTTCATCAACTAATAGGTTCTTTTGACCCTAAACCCTACCAAAATATCTCATTTAGATCATTAGCTCCCAAGAGCCAGCCCTGATCTCCGTCAGAAGTTGGCTCTTTCACCTCAATCCATTTGAGTGGCCCTCTCAGGGTCGCACCTGGAGAGTTTCCAGTCCTCTACCAGTCTCGACGATGGGAGGGAGAGTCAAGCAGGGGCCTGTCCATCCCATTCCTAGCTTGGCCAGTGGCTAGCGAGTGGAAGGCCATCGGCTACGAGTCCGAACTCACCCGTACTGGGCAGCGGCAGAGTGGGAGAAAGCCGAGGGTGGAGACTCAAGTTTACTTTGTGGAAGGAGGAAACGGTAAACCACTTCCATATTGTTATCGAGAACAACTCTGTGGATACGATTACGGATGGAGGTGGGGCGTCCTGGGAGAGATGAGTCCATGGCGTCCCTGTGGGTCGGAGATGACTCGACGGCGTAAGACAAGACCATCTGAGGGACTGTACAGACTTAGGAGTTTAAGGGCAGAGATGCATGAAATGGCCCTTGTAACAATAATGATCTTTTAAAAAGTATGGTTTTTGTTAAGTGCTTTCTACATTTCGTTAGCTGACATTGCCCGGAGAAGAGAAGCAGCGTGGCTCAGTGGAAAGAGCCCGGGCTTGGGAGTCAGAGGTCATGGGTTCGAATCCCGACCCTCCCACTTGGCAGCCATGTGACGGTGGGCAAGTCAATTGACTTCTCGGTGCCTCAGTTACCTCATCTGCAAAATGGGGATTAAGACTGTGAGCCTCACGTGGGACAACCTGATTACCCTGTATCTAACCCAGCGCTTAGAACAGTGTTCTGCACGTAGTAAACGCTTAACAAATACCAACCTTATTTATTTGCCTCCGAGACTGCAAGTTATTTACCATGCAAGAATGTACCAAGCACTATACTAAGCGCCGGGATGGATTGAAGCAGCGTGGCTCAGTGGAAAGAGCCTGGGCTTCGGAGTCAGAGGTCATGGGTTCGACTCCCGGCTCTGCCACTTGTCAGCTGTGTGGCTGTGGGCAACTCACTTCAATTCTCTATGCCTCAGTTACCTCATCTGTAAAATGGGGATTAACTGTGAGCCTCATGTGGGACAACCTGATGACCCTGTATCTACCCCAGCGCTTAGAACAGTGCTCTGTGCACAGTAAGTGCTTTACAAATACCAACATTATTATTACTATTATTATAAATCCCTCTGACCCCTGTCACTCAACTCTGCTACTAGTGGAGGAGGAGGAAGGAAGATGGAGAAGGAAGGAGGAGGATAGAAAGGAGAAGAACAAGAAGAAGAGGAACAATAACAGAATTTATGGTATTTGCTTAGTACTTACTATGTTCCAAATACTGTACTAAGTGCTGGAATAGATACAAGATAATCCGGTTGGACATAATCTCTCACGTGGGCTCAAAGTCTAAATAGGAAGGAGACCAGGTATTTAATCCCCATTTTACAGATGAGGAAACTGAGTTAAGTGACTCATGTGAGGTCACAGAGCTGGCAAGTGACAGAGTTGGAATTAGAACCCAGTTCTCTTAATAATGATAATTCATTACTGTGGCATTTGTTAAGCACTGACTATAATAATGTTGGTATTTACTATGTGCAGAGCACTGTTCTAAGCGCTGGGGTAGATACGGGGTCATCAGGTTGTCCCACGTGAGGCTCACAGCTAATCCCCATTTTACAGATGAGGTAACCGAGGCACAGAGAAGTGAAGTGACCTGCCCACAGCCACACAGCTGACAAGTGGCAGAGCTGGGAGTCGAACCCATGACCTCTGACTCCGAAGCCCAGGCTCTTTCCACTGAGCCACGCTGCTTCCCATGTGCCAGGCACTGTACTAAGCTCTGGGGCGATCCAAGCAAATCGAGTCGGACGTAGTCCCTGTACCACGTGGGGCTCCCGGACCCAGTCCCCATTGTACATGTGAGGTAACGGAGACACAGAGAAGTGAAGTGACTTGCTCAAGGTCACACAGCGGACAAGTGGCAGAGCCAGGATTAGAACACGTGACCTTCAGACTGCCAGGCCTATGCTCCGTCCTCTACGCCATGCCGCTTCTCTCTTGAATCCCAGCTCCTGCTTTTTCCATCAGGCCCGCTGATACCATCTCGTGTAAGTTATATCTGAGTTTGGGGGATTCAAAAATTCAGGGAAACTTAATAGTCAGTAAAACACCCCATGATCACATCCCTGGACCAATGGCATGGTTCCTTTCTAGCTCTGGCACCTCCTAGCTGCTCTGTAGAACTCCCACCTTGAGCCTTTTACCCCAAATCACAAAACCCGCACCCCGAGGAGCTGGGATGGATACTCGATAAAAGAATTAACCGTCTTCCCCGTCTGGGGGAAAGATAAAGGCCAGGTCCATGTTGGCTGAGAGCTAAGGAATTGCCGGAAGCAAATAAAACACTAGGAAATCCAACCGATCCTCAATCTTGCACCGCATTTACCTACTGTTAGGAGGAAGACTTACTCTCAGGGTCACACCTGGAGAATTTCCAGTCCTCTACCAGCCTCGGCTACGGGAGAGAGAGTCGAGCGGAGGCCCGTCCATTCCATTCTTAGCTTGGGCAGTGGCTAGCGAGGGGAAGGCGGTCGGCTACAAGTCAAAACCCACCCGTGCCGGGCAGCAGCGGCACGGGAGAGAGTCGAGGTCAGAGACTCGAGTTTACTGCGTGGAAGGAGGCAACGGTAAACCACTTCCGGATTTTCACCAGGAAAACTCTCTGGATCCACTACCGGAACGATCGCGGATGGAGAGCGGTGCGTTCGGGGAGAGATGCGTCCGTGGTGTCGTTACGGGTCGGAAATGACTCGACGGCATAAGACAAGGAGAAAGATAGACGGAACAAACAGGACCGGCTAAGTAAGGCAGGTGTGTTCACTTGTGGCTGCGTTCATTCATTCATTCATTCAACAGTATTTATTGAGCGCTCACTGCGTGCAGAGCGCTGTACCAAGCGCTTGGAATGAACAAGTCGGCAACGGATAGAGACGGTCCCTGCCGTTTGACGGGCTTACGGTCTGATCGGGGAGACGGACAGACGAGAACAGGGGCGATAACTAGAGTCGAGGGGAAGAACATCTCGTAAAAACAAGGGTAACTAAATAGCTAGTAGCTCCTTGAGGAGGAGCTGGGCTTCTGTTGCTGTATTCTATATTCTGTTGCTAGAGAATACAACCCCTGACCTGTTTCAGGTGTTGAGTGAAACGGAGAGTGAACCCCTAGTCCGGAATCTTCTACCAGCTCGATCTTCAAGCCCCAAAATGTTGGAGAACATGGGCCAAGGTATGGATCTCTACTTCCCTCTGCCCCATTCCTCCCGCTGAGACCAATAATAATGTTGGTATTTGTTAAGCGCTTCCTATGTGCAGAGCACTGTTCTAAGCGCTGGGGGAGATACAGGGTCATCGGGTCGTCCCACGTGAGGCTCACAGTTAATCCCCATTTTACAGATGAGGTCACTGAGGCACAGAGAAGTGAAGTGACTCGCCCACGGTCGCACAACTGACAAGTGGTAGAGCCGGGAGTCGAACTCATGACCTCTGACTCCGAAGCCCAGGCCCTCTCCACTGAGCCGCGCTGACCAGATTTGACTGAAACGGGGCTCATTCCAAGCAGGTACCCTATAACTATTGTCTACAGTGATGTGGGTGAAGATGCGCCGGGGAAGCAGCGTGGCTCAGTGGAAAGAGCCTGGGCTTCGGAGTCAGAGGTCACGGGTTCGACTCCCGGCTCGGCCACTTGTCAGCTGTGTGACTGTGGGCGAGTCACTTCACTTCTCTGTGCCTCAGTCACCTCATCTGTAAAACAGGGATTAACTGTGAACCTCACGTGGGACGACCTGATGACCCTGTATCTCCCCCAGCGCTTAGTGCTCTGCACCAAGTAAGCACTTAATAATAATGTTGGTATTTGTTAAGCGCTTACTCTGTGCAGAGCACTGTTCTAAGCGCTGGGGGAGATACAGGGTCATCGGGTTGTCCCACGTGAGGCGCAGAGTTAATCCCCACTTTACAGATGAGGTCACGGAGGCACTGAGAAGTGAACCAACATTATTATGCGACCCAGGTTCAGTCGTCCCCGGACTTGAACCGAGGAAAGTCAAAGGGGATTCACGGCCATGAAACGTTACTGCCTTTGGAACGGACTTGTCTTCCTGATGCTCCGAGTGCAGCCCGGCTTAGCGGGTAGAGCACGGCCCTGGGAGTCAGAGGGACCGGGTTCTAATCCCGACTCCCCCACGTGTCTTCTGGGTGACCTTGGGCACGTCGCTTAACTTCACTGGGCCTCAGATACCTCATCTGGAAAATGGGGATTAAGAGTGTGAGCCCCATGCGGGACAGAGACTGTGTCCAACCTGATTAACTTGTATCTACCCCAGTGCTTAGAACAGTGCTTTGCACGTAGCGAGCACTTAACAATTACCACCGTTCTGACTAAATTGGATCACTTTCCTTTGGGCCTCTCTGCTTTATTCTAGGGCGGATTCCCACTTTATCTTTTCTCAGATCTGGATGCTTGTGTTGGGTGTCATCCCGTCATCATCGGCATCATCAACAACAAAGGTATTTATCGATCAGCACTTACCATGTTCAAAACACCATACTAAGTGCTTGGGAGAGTAATAATAATTATGGTATTTGTTGAGCGCTTTCTATGTGCCAAGCACTGCTCTAAGCGCTGGGTAGATACAAGGTAAGCAGGTTGTCCCACGTGGGGCTCACACAACAGAGATGGTTAGACACATCTTCTGTTTCCTGCTCACACGAAGCTTGCACCCGTTAGCGTGGGGTATTTTCGATGCCGGTCCAAGCCTCGCTCCTAGATATGCTGGTGATTGAAGTGGGAAATGCATACGTAAGGGAGCGGGAAACGGTCTGGGATTATTTGAGATGAAAGGCACGGGATAAGGGCATCGACCAAAGGCACCATCGGCCGCCGAGCTACGAGACCACATCCATCTTCGTTGACAGGGTGGCTCAGACCAAACCTCTCCCCCCTCTGCCAGGAAAAACAAGATGGGGGTCATCTTCCCCGTGGGCCTTGCCCGCTTTCAACTTAGCTTGCCACCTGTGAGTTACGAGCCCTCGGAATTCGGGCTTTCCGCTCTAGGCTTCGGCTCTGGTCGACCGGTAGACGGAATTATCCAAATATTGACTGGCTGGTGGCGGGGGTGGGGAGGGCAAGGGGAGGAAATATTGCCTCCGGGTCAAAATAGCTCCTGAAATCACAGGCCATCTTT